>NW_026734511.1:0-340573 GCF_949786415.1 Peromyscus eremicus | reverse complement strand
TTCAACTCTGTTTAGTAAACTGACAAGAACGGTAGCTCCTCTTCAGTCCAATACACTGTACTTGCTGGGAACAGACGCGAGTGCTATTTGCACTGTGTATGGCAATGGGAGCGCAATAGTGACTTTCCTTACCAGAAAACAACTCTTGCTCGTAAGACCAGAAACTGCATGTGATTCAACTCCATTTAGGACTGGGAAACAAACTCTAGCTCGCCTTACATGAAACACACTCTGCTTTTGAGAAAAGAGAACTCTTCTACTCTACTGTGTTTCCTATGGAGTCCGAACAGTGAGCTTGCTCAGAACAAAAGAACTGTGCTTCCTACACACACGGGCCATATCTAGTTCAACTCTCCTTAGGAAACTGACAAGAACAGTAGCTCCTCTTCCGTCCAATACACTGTACTTGCGGGGAACAGACGCGAGTGCTATTTGCACTGTGTATGGAAATTGGAGCACAATAGTGACTTGTCTTACCAGAAAACAACTTTTTCTCATAGTACAAAAAACTGCATGTGAATCAACTCCATTTAGGACTGGGAAACAAACGCTAGCTCGCCTTACAAGAAACACACTCTGCTTTTGAGAAAAGGGCACTCTTCTACTCTACTGTGTTTCCTATGTGTTCCAAACAGTGAGCTTGCTCAGAACAAAAAAACTGTGCTTCCTACACACACGGCCATATCTAGTTCAACTCTGCTTAGGAAACTGACAAGAAACTAGATCCTCTTCAGTCCAATACACTGTACTTGCTGGGAACAGACGCCAGTGCTATTTGTCCTGTGTATGGCAATGCAGTACAATAGTGACTCTTCTTACCAGAAAACAACTCTTGCTCGTAGGACCAGAAACTGCATGTGATTCCACTCCATTTAGGACTGGGAAACAAACGCTAGCTCGCCTTAAAAGAAACACACTTTGCTTTTGAGAAAAGAGCACTCTTCTACTCTACTGTGTTTCCTATGGGGTCCAAACAGTGAGCTTGCTCAGAACAAAAGAACTGTGCTTCCTACACACACGGGCCATATCTAGTTCAACTCTGCTTAGGAAACTGACAAGAACAGTAGCTCCTCTTCCGTCCAATACACTGTACTTGCGGGTATAGACGCGAGTTCTATTTGCACTGTGTATGGCAATTGGAGCACAATAGTGACTCGTCTTACCAGAAAACAACTCTTGCTTGTAAGACCAGAAACTGCATGTGATTCAACTCCATTTAGGACTGGGAAACAAATGCTAGCTTGCCTTACAAGAAACACACTCTGCTTTTGAGAAAAGAGCACTCTTCTACTCTACTCTGTTTCCTATGGGTTCCAAACAGTGAGCTTGCTCAGAACAAAAGAACTGTGCTTCCTACACACACGGGCCATATCTAGTTCAACTCTCCTTAGGAAACTGACAAGAACAGTAGCTCCTCTTCGTCCAATACACTGTACTTGCGGGGAACAGACGCGAGTGCTATTTGCACTGTGTATGGCAATTGGAGCAAAATAGTGACTCGTCTTACCAGAAAACAACTCTTGCTCGTAGGACAAAACACTGCATGTGACTCAACTCCATTTAGGACTGGGAAACAAATGCAAGCTCGCCTTACAAGAAACACACTCTGCTTTTGAGAAAAGAGCACTCTTCTACTCTACTGTGTTTCCCTATGGGGTCCGAACAGTAAGCTGCTCAGAACAAAAGAACTGTGCTTCCTACACACACGGCCATATCTAGTTCAATTCTGCTTAGGAACCTGACAAGAACAGTAGATCCTCTTCATTCCAATACACTGTACTTGCTGGGAACAGACGCCAGTGCTATTTGTCCTGTGTATGGCAATGGCAGCACAATAGTGACTCTTCTTACCAGAAAACAACTCTTGCTTGTAAGACCAGAAACTGCATGTGATTCAACTCCATTTAGGCCTGGGAAACAAAAGCTAGCTCACCTTGCAAGAAACACACTCTGCTTTAGAGAAAAGAGCACTCTTCTACTCTACTGTATTTTCCTATAGGGCCAGAACAGTGAGCTTGCTCAGAACAAAGAACTGTGCTTTCTACACACGGGCCATATCTCCTTCAACTCTGCTTAGGAAACTGACAAGAACAGTAGCTCCTCTTCAGTCCGATACACTGTAGTTGCTGGGAACAGACGCGAGTGCTATTTGCAGTGTGTATGGCAATGGGAGCGCAATAGTGACTTTCCTTACCAGAAACAACTCTTGCTCGTAAGACCAGAAACTGCATGTGATTCAACTCCATTTAGGACTGGGAAACAAATGCTAGCTTTGCCTTACATGAAAACACTCTGCTTTTGAGAAAAGAGCACTCTTCTACTCTACTCTGTTTCCTATGGGTTCCAAACAGTGAGCTTGCTCAGAACAAAAGAACTGTGCTTCCTACACACACGGGCCATATCTAGTTCAACTCTCCTTAGAAACTGACAAGAACAGTAGGCTCCTCTTCCGTCCAATACCACTGTACTTGCGGGGAACAGACCGCGAGTGCTATTTGCACTGTGTATGGCAATTGGAGCACAATAGTGACTTGTCTTACCAGATAACAAACTCTTGCTCATAGGACAAAAAACTGCATGTGACTCAACGCCATTTAGGACTGGGAAAGAAACACTAGCTCGACTTCCAAGAAACACACTCTGCTTTTGAGAAAAGAGCACTCTTCTTCTCTACTGTGTTTCCTATGGGGTCCAAACAGTGAGCTTGCTCAGAACAAAAGAACTGTGCTTCCTATACGCACGGACCATATCTAGTTCAACTCTGCTTAGTAAACTGACAAGAACAGTAGCTCCTATTCAGTCCAATACACTGTACTTGCTGGGAAAAAACGCGAGTGCTATTTGCCTTGTGAAGGGCAATGGGAGCGCAATAGTGACTTTCCTTACCAGAAAACAACTCTTGTTCATAGGACCAGAAACTGCATGTGATTCAACTCCATTTAGGACTAGGAAACAAACGCTAGCTCGCCTTACAAAAACACACTCTGCTTTTGAGAAAAGAGCACTCTTCTACTCTACTGTGTTTCCTATGGTGTCTGAACAGTGAGCTTGCTCAGAACAAAAGAACTGTGCTTCCTACACACGGGCCATAACTAGTTCAACTCTGCTTAGGAAACTGACAAGAACAGTAGCTCCTCTTCAGTCTGAAACACTGTACTTGCTGGGAACTGACGCGAGTGCTATTTGCACTGTGTACGGCAATGGGAGTGCAATAGTGACTTTCCTTACCAGAAAACAACTCTTGCTCATAGAACCAGAAACTGCAAGTGATTCAACTCCATTTAGGACTGGGATACAAATGCTAGCTCGCCTTACATGAAACACACTCTACTTTTGAGAAGAGAGCACTCTTCTACTCTACTGTGTTTCCTATATGGCCATAACAGTGAGCTTGGTCAGAACAAAAGATCTGTGCTTCCTACACACGGGTCATAACTAGTTCAACTCTGCTTGGAAACTGACAAGAACAGTAGCTCCTCTTCAGTCCGATACACCGCACTTGCTGGGAAAACACGCAAGTGCTATTTGCCTTGTGTAGGGCAATGGGAGCACAATAGAGACTTTCCTTACCAGAAAACAACTCTTGTTCGTAGGAACAGAAACTGCATGTGATTCAACTCCATTTAGGACTAGGAAACAAACGCTAGCTTGCCTTACAAAAACACACTCTGCTTTTGAGAAAAGAGCACGCTTCTACTCTACTGTGTTTCCTATAGGGCCAGAATAGTGAGCTTGCTCAGAACATAAGAACTGTGCTTCCTACACACACGGGCCATATCATGTTCAACTCTGCTTAGGAAACTGACAAGAACAGTAGCTCCCCTTCAGTCTGATACACTGTACTTGCTGGGAACAGATGCGGGAGCTATTTGCACTGTGTATGGCAAGGGGAGCACAATAGTGACTTTCCTTACCAGAAAACAACTCTAGCTCTTAGGACCAGAAACTGCATATGATTCAACTCCATTTAGGACTAGGAAACAAACGCTAGCTCGCCTTACAAAACACACTCTGCTTTTGAGAAAAGAGCACTCTTCTACTCTACTGTGTTTCCTATAGGGCCAGAAGAGTGAACTTGCTCAGAACATAAGAACTGTGCTTCCTACACACACGGGCCATATCTAGTTCAACTCTGCTTAGGAAACTGACAAGAACAGTAGCTCCTCTTCAGTCTGATACACTGTACTTGCTGGGAACAGATGCGAGAGCTATTTGCAATGTGTATGGCAAGGGGAGCGCAATAGTGACTTTCCTTACCAGTAAACAACTCTTGCTCGTAGGACCAGAAACTGCATGTGATTCAACTCCATTTAGAAATGGGAAACAAACGCTAGCTCGCCTTACAAGAAACACACTCTCCTTTTTAGAAAAGAGCACTCTTCTACTCTACTGTGTTTCCTATGGTGTCCGAACAGTTACCTTGCTCAGAACAAAAGAACTGTGATTCCTACACACACGGGTCATTTCTAGTTCAACTCTGCTTAGGAAACTGACAAGAACACTAGATCCTGTTCAATCCAATACACTGTACTTGCGGGGAACAGAGGCAAGTGCTATTTGCACTGTGTATGGCAATTGGAGCCCAATAGTTACTTGTCTTACCAGAAAACAACTCTTGCGCGTAGGACCAGAAACTGCATGTGATTCAACTCCATTTAGGACTGGAAACAAATGCTAGCTTGCCTTACATGAAACACTCTGCTTTTGAGAAAAGAGCACTCTTCTACTCTACTCTGTTTCCTATGGGTTCCAAACAGTGAGCTTGCTCAGAACAAAAGAACTGTGCTTCCTACACACACGGGCCATATCTAGTTCAACTCTCCTTAGGAAACTGACAAGAACAGTAGCTCCTCTTCCGTCCAATACACTGTACTTGCGGGGAACAGACGCGAGTGCTATTTGCACTGTGTATGGCAATTGGAGCACAATAGTGACTTGTCTTACCAGAAAACAACTCTTGCTCATAGGACAAAAAACTGCATGTGACTCAACTCCATTTAGGACTGGGAAAGAAACACTAGCTCGACTTCCAAGAAACACACTCTGCTTTTGAGAAAAGAGCACTCTTCTACTCTACTGTGTTTCCTATGGGGTCCAAACAGTGAGCTTGCTCAGAACAAAAGAACTGTGCTTCCTATACGCACGGACCATATCTAGTTCAACTCTGCTTAGTAAACTGACAAGAACAGTAGCTCCTATTCAGTCCAATACACTGTACTTGCTGGGAAAAGACGCGAGTGCTATTTGCCTTGTGAAGGGCAATGGGAGCGCAATAGTGACTTTCCTTACCAGAAAACAACTCTTGTTCATAGGACCAGAAACTGCATGTGATTCAACTCCATTTAGGACTAGGAAACAAACGCTAGCTCGCCTTACAAAAACACACTCTGCTTTTGAGAAAAGAGCACTCTTCTACTCTACTGTGTTTCCTATGGTGTCTGAACAGTGAGCTTGCTCAGAACAAAAGAACTGTGCTTCCTACACACGGGCCATAACTAGTTCAACTCTGCTTAGGAAACTGACAAGAACAGTAGCTCCTCTTCAGTCTGAAACACTGTACTTGCTGGGAACTGACGCGAGTGCTATTTGCACTGTGTACGGCAATGGGAGCGCAATAGTGACTTTCCTTACCAGAAAACAACTCTTGCTCATAGAACCAGAAACTGCAAGTGATTCAACTCCATTTAGGACTGGGAAACAAACGCTAGCTCGCCTTACAAGAAACACACTCTGCTTTTGAGAAAAGAGCACTCTTCTACTCTACTGTGTTTCCTATGGTGTCCGAACAGTGAGCTTGCTCAGAACAAAAGAACTGTGATTCCTACACACACGGCCATATCTAGTTCAATTCTGCTTAGGAATCTGACAAAAACAGTAGATCCTCTTCAGTCCAATACACTGTACTTGCTGGGAACAGACGCCAGTGCTATTTGTCCTGTGTATGGCAATGGCAGCGCTATAGTGACTCTTCTTACCATAAAACAACTCTTGCACGTAGGACTAGAAACTGCATGTGATTCAACTCCATTTAGGACTGGGAAACAAACGCTAGCTCGCCTTACAAGAAACACACTCTGCTTTAGAGAAAAGAGCACTCTTCTACTCTACTGTGTTTCCTATATGGCCAGAACAGTGAGCTTGGTCAGAACAAAAGAACTGTGCTTCCTACACACGGGCCACAACTAGTTCAACTCTGCTTAGGAAACTGACAAGAACAGTAGCTCCTCTTCAGTCCGAAACACTGTACTTGCTGGGAACAGACGTCAGTGCTATTTGTCCTGTGTGTGGCAATGGCAGCGCAATAGTGACTCTTCTTACCAGAAAACAACTCTTGCTTGTAGGACCAGAAACTGCATGTGATTCAACTCCATTTAGGACTGGGAAACAAAAGCTAGCTCACCTTACAAGAAACACACTCTGCTTTAGAGAAAAGAGCACTCTTCTACTCTACTGTGTTTCCTATAGGGCCAGAACAGTGAGCTTGCTCAGAACAAAAGAACTGTGCTTCCTACACACGGGCCATATCTAGTTCAACTCTGCTTAGGAAACTGACAAGAACAGTAGCTCCTCTTCAGTCCGATACACTGTACTTGCTGGGAACAAAAGCGAGTGCTATTTGCACTGTGTATGGCAATGGGAGCGCAATAGTGACTTTCTTTACCAGAAAACAACTCTTGCTCGTAGGACCAGAAACTGCATGTGATTCAACTCCATTTAGGACTGGGAAACACATGCTAGCTCGCCTTACATGAAACACACTCTGCTTTTGAGAAAAGAGCACTCTTCTACTCTACTGTGCTTCCTATGGGGTCCGAACAGTGAGCTTGCTCAGAACAAAAGAACTGTGCTTCCTACACACACGGGCCATATCTAGTTCAACTCTGCTTAGGAAACTGAGAAGAACAGTAGCTCCTCTTCATTCCAATACACTGTACTTGCTGGGAACAGACAGGAGGGCTAATTGCACTGTGTATGGCAATGGGAGCGCAAAATTACTTTCCTTACCAGAAAACAACTCTTGCTCCTAGGACCAGAAACTGCATGTGACTCAACTCCATTTAGGACTGGGAAACAAACACTAGCTCGCCTTACAAGAAACACACTCTGCTTTTGAGAAAAGAGCAATCTTCTACTCTACTGTGTTTCCTATGGGGTCCGAACAGTGAGCCTGCTCAGAACAAAAGAACTGTGCTTCCTACATACACGACCATACCTAGTTCAATTCTGCTTAGGAACCTGACAAGAACAGTAGATCCTCTTCAGTCCAATACACTGTAATTGCTGCTAACAGACGCCAGTGCTATTTGTCCTGTGTATGGCAATGGCAGCGCAATAGTGACTCTTCATACTATAAAACAACTCTTGCTCATAGGACCAGAAACTGCAAGTGATTCAACTCCATTTAGGACTGGGAAACAAAAGCTAGCTCACCTCACAAGAAACACAGTCTGCTTTTGTGGAAAGAGCACTCTTCTACTCTACTGTGTTTCCTATAGGGCCAGAACAGTGAGCTTGCTCAGAACAAAAGAATTGTGCTTCCTACACACATGGACCATATCTAGTTCAACTCTGCTTAGGAAACTGACAAGAACAGTAGCTCCTCTTCAGTCCGATACACCGTACTTGCTGGGAAAACACGCAAGTGCTATTTGCCTTGTGTAGGGCAATGGGAGCGCAATAGAGGCTTTTTTTACCAGAAAACAACTCTTGTTCGTAGGACCAGAAACTGCATGTGATTCAACTCCATTTAGGACTAGGAAACAAACGCTAGCTTGCCTTACAAAAACACACTCTGCTTTTGAGAAAAGAGCACGCTTCTACTCTACTGTGTTTCCTATAGGGCCAGAACAGTGAGCTTGCTCAGAACATAAGAACTGTGCTTCCTACACACACGGGCCATATCATGTTCAACTCTGCTTAGGAAACTGACAAGAACAGTAGCTCCTCTTCAGTCCGATACACTGTACTTGCTGGGAACAGACGCGGGAGCTATTTGCACTGTGTATGGCAAGGGAAGCACAATAGTGACTTTCCTTACCAGAAAAAAACTCTTCTCTTAGGACCAGAAACTGCATGTGAGTCAACTCCATTTAGGACTGGGAAACAAACGCTAGCTCGCCTTACAAGAAACACACTCTGCTTTTGAGAAAAGAGCACTCTTCTACTCTACTGTGTTTCCTATGGTGTCTGAACAGTGAGCTTGCTCAGAACAAAAGAACTGTGCTTCCTACACACGGGCCATAACTAGTTCAACTCTTCTTAGGAAACTGACAAGAACAGTAGCTCCTCTTCAGTCTGAAACACTGTACTTGCTGGGAACTGACGCGAGTGCTATTTGCACTGTGTATGGCAATGGGAGCACAATAGTGACTTTCCTTACCAGAAAACAACTCTTGCTCATAGAACCAGAAACTGCATGTGATTCAACTCCATTTAGGACTGGGATACTAATGCTAGCTCGCCTTACATGAAACACACTCTGCTTTTGAGAAAAGAGCAGTCTTCTACTCTACTGTGCTTCCTATGGGGTCCGAACAGTGAGCTTGCTCAGAACAAAAGAGCTGTGCTTCCTATACACACCGGCCATATCTAGATCAACTCTGCTTAGGAAACTGAGAAGAACAGTAGCTCCTCTTCATTCCAATACACTGTACTTTCGGGGAACAGACGCGAGTGCTATTTGCACTGTGTATGGCAATTGGAGCACAATAGTGACTCGTCTTACCAGAAAAAAACTCTTGCTCGTAGGACAAAAAACTGCATGAGACTCAACTCCATTTAGGACTGGGAAACAAACGCTAGCTTGCCTTACAAGAAACACACTCTACTTTTGAGAAGAGAGCACTCTTCTACTCTACTGTGTTTCCTTTTGGGTCTGAACAGTGAGCTTGCTCAGAACAAAAGAACTGTGCTTCCTACACACACGGCCATAACTAGTTCAATTCTGCTTAGGAACCTGACAAGAACAGTAGATCCTCTTCAGTCCAATACACTGTACTTCCTGGGAACAGACGCCAGTGCTATTTGTCCTGTGTATGGCAATGGCAGCGCAATAGTGACTCTTCTTACCATAAAACAACTCTTGCTCGTAGGACCAGAAACTGCAAGTGTTTCAACTCCATTTAGGACTGGCAAACAAAAGCTAGCTCACCTTACAAGAAACACACTCTGCTTTAGAGAAAAGAGCACTCTTCTACTCTACTGTGTTTCCTATAGGGCCAGAACAGTGAGCTTGCTCAGAGCAAAAGAACTGTGCTTCCTACACACGGGCCATATCTAGTTCAACTCTGCTTAGCAAACTGACAAGAACAGTAGCTCCTCTTCAGTCCGATACACTGTACTTGCTGGGAACAGACGCCAGTGCTATTTGCACTGTGTATGGCAATGGGAGCGCAACAGTGACTTTCTTTACCAGAAAACAACTCTTGCTCGTAGGACCAGAAACTGCATGTGACTCAACTCCATTTAGGACTGGGAAACAAATGCTATCTCGCCTTACATGAAACACACTCTGCTTTTGAGAAAAGAGCACTCTTCTACTCTACTGTGCTTCCTATGGTGTCCGAACATTGAGCTTGCTCAGAACAAAAGAACTGTGCTTCCTACATACATGGCCATATCTAGTTCAATTCTGCTTAGGAACCTGACAAGAGCAGTAGATCCTCTTCAGTCCAATACAGTGTACTTGCTGGGAACAGACGCCAGTGCTATTTGTCCTGTGTATGGCAATGGCAACGCAATAGTGACTCTTCTTACCATAAAACAACTCTTGCTCATAGGACTAGAAACTGCATGTGATTTAACTCCATTTGGACTGGGAAACAAACGCTAGCTCGCCTTACAAGAAACACACTCTGCTTTAGAGAAAAGAGCACTCTTCTACTCTACTGTGTTTCCTATATGGCCATAACAGTGAGCTTGGTCAGAACATAAGAACTGTGCTTGCTACACACAAGGGCCATATCATGTTCAACTCTGCTTAGGAAACTGACAAGAACAGTAGCTCCTCTTCAGTCCGATACACTGTACTTGCTGGGAACAGACGCGAGTGCTATTTGCACTGTGTATGGCAATGGGAGCGCAATAGTGACTTTCCTTACCAGAAAACAACTCTTGCTCATAGGACCAAAAACTGCATGGAATTCAACTCCATTTAGGACTGGGATACAAATGCTAGCTAGCCTTCCATGAAACACACTCTGCTTTTGAGAAAAGAGCACTCTTCTACTCTACTGTGCTTCCTATGGTGTCCGAACAGTGAGCTTGCTCAGAACAAAAGAACTGTGCATCCTACACACACGGGCCGTATCTAGTTCAACTCTGCTTAGGATACTGAGAAGAACAGTAGCTCCTCTTCAGTCCAATACACTGTACTTTCGGGGAACAGACGCGTGTGCTATTTGTACTGTGTATGGCAATTGGAGCACAATAGTGACTCGTCTTACCAGAAAACAGCTCTTGCTCGTAGGACAAAAAACTGCATGTGACTCAACTCCATTTAGGACTGGGAAACAAACGCTAGCTCGCCTTACAGAAACACACTCTGCTTTTGAGAAAAGAGCACTCTTCTACTCTACTGTGTTTCCTATTGGGTCTGAACAGTGAGCTTGCTCAGAACAAAAGAACTGTGCTTTCTACACACACGGCCATAACTAGTTCAATTCTGCTTAGGAACCTGACAAGAACAGTAGATCCTCTTCAGTCCAATACACTGTACTACCTGGGAACAGACGCCAGTGCTATTTGTCCTGTGTATGGCAATGGCAGAGCAATAGTGACTCTACTTACCATAAAACAACTCTTGCTTGTAGGACTAGAAACTGCATGTGATTCAACTCCATTTAGGACTGGGAAACAAAAGCTAGCTCACCTTTGAAGAAACACACTCTGCTTTAGAGAAAAGAGAACTCTTCTTCTCTACTGTGTTTCCTATAGGGCCAGAACAGTGAGCTTGCTCAGAACAAAAGAACTGTGCTTCCTACACACGGGCCATATCTAGTTCAACTCTGCTTAGGAAACTGACAAGAACAGTAGCTCCTCTTCAGTCCGATACACTGTACTTGCTGGGAACAAAAGCGAGTGCTATTTGCACTGTGTATGGCAATGGGAGCGCAATAGTGACTTTCTTTACCAGAAAACAACTCTAGCTCGTAGGACCAGAAACTGCATGTGATTCAACTCCATTTAGGACTGGGAAACACATGCTAGCTCGCCTTACATGAAACACACTCTGCTTTTGAGAAAAGAGCACTCTTCTACTCTACTGTGCTTCCTATGGTGTCCGAACATTGAGCTTGCACAGAACAAAAGAACTGTGCTTCCTACACACACGGGCCATATCTAGTTCAAGTCTGCTTAGGAAACTGAGAAGAACAGTAGCTCCTCTTCAGTCCAATACACTGTACTTGCTGGGAACAGACAGGAGGGCTAATTGCACTGTGTATGGCAATGGGAGCGCAATAGTTACTTTCCTTACCAGAAAACAACTCTTGCTCCTAGGACCAGAAACTGCATGTGATTCAACTCCATTTAGGACTGGGAAACAAATGCTAGCTCGCCTTACAAGAAACACACTCTGCTTTTGAGAAAAGAGCAATCTTCTACTCTACTGTGTTTCCTATGCGATCCGAACAGTGAGCCTGCTCAGAACAAAAGAACTGTGCTTCCTACATACACGACCATACCTAGTTCAATTCTGCTTAGGAACCTGACAAGAACAGTAGATCCTCTTCAGTCCAATAAACTGTACTTGCTGGGAAAAGACGCCAGTGCTATTTGTCCTGTGTATGGCAATGGCAGCGCAATAGTGACTCTTCATACTATAAAACAACTCTTGCTCGTAGGACCAGAAACTCCATGTGATTCAACTCCATTTAGGACTGGGAAACAAAAGCTAGTTCACCTTACAAGAAACACACTCTGCGTTTGTGGAAAGAGCACTCTTTTACTCTACTGTGTTTCCTATAGGGCCAGAACAGTGAGCTTGCTTAGAACAAAAGAACTGTGCTTCCTACACACGGGCCATATCTAGTTCAACTCTGCTTAGGAAACTGACAAGAACAGTAGCTCCTCTTCAGTCCAATACACCGTACTTGCTGGGAAAACACGCAAGTGCTATTTGCCTTGTGTAGGGCAATGGGAGCGCAATCGAGGCTTTCCTAACCAGAAAACAACTCTTGTTCGTAGGACCAGAATCTGCATGTGATTCAACTCCATTTAGGACTAGGAAACAAACGCTAGCTTTCCTTACAAAAACACACTCTGCTTTTGAGAAAAGAGCACGCTTCTACTCTACTGTGTTTCCTATAGGGCCAGAACAGTGAGCTTGCTCAGAACATAAGAACTGTGCTTCCTACACACACGGGCCATATCATGTTCAGCTCTGCTTAGGAAACTGACAAGAACAGTAGCTCCTCTTCAGTCCGATACACTGTACTTGCTGGGAACAGACGCGGGAGCTATTTGCACTGTGTATGGCAAGGGGAGCACAATAGTGACTTTCCTTACCAGAAAAAAACTCTTGCTCTTAGGACCAGAAACTGCATGTGATTCAACTCCATTTAGGACTGGGAAACAAACGCTAGCTCGCCTTACAAGAAACACACTCTGCTTTTGACAGAAGAGCACTCTTCTACTCTACTGTGTTTCCTATGGTGTCGGAACAGTGAGCTTGCTCAGAACAAAAGAAATGTGCTTCCTACACACACGGCCATATCTAGTTCAATTCTGCTTAGGAACCTGACAAGAACAGTAGATCATCTTCAGTCCAATACACTGTACTTGCTGGGAACAGACACCAGTGCTATTTGTCCTGTGTGTGGCAATGGCAGCGCAATAGTGACTCTTCTTACCATAAAACAACTCTTGCTCGTAGGACTAGATACTGCATGTGATTCAACTCCATTTAGGACTGGGAAACAAACGCTAGCTCGCCTTAGAAGAAACACACTCTGCTTTAGAGAAAAGAGCACTCTTCTACTCTACTGTGTTTCCTATGGTGTCTGAACAGTGAGCTTGCTCAGAACAAAAGAACTGTGCTTCCTACACACGGGCCATAACTAGTTCAACTCTGCTTAGGAAACTGACAAGAACAGTAGCTCCTCTTCAGTCTGAAACACTGTACTTGCTGGGAACTGACGCGAGTGCTATTTGCACTGTGTAAGGCAAAGGGAGCACAATAGTGACTTTCCTTACCAGAAAACAACTCTTGCTCATAGAACCAGAAACTGCATGTTATTCAACTCCATTTAGGACTGGGATACAAATGCTAGCTCGCCTTACATGAAACACACTCTGCTTTTGAGAAAAGAGCAGTCTTCTACTCTACTGTGATTCCTATGGGGTCCGAACAGTGAGCTTGCTCAGAACAAAAGAGCTGTGCTTCCTACACACACCGGCCATATCTAGTTCAACTCTGCTTAGGAAACTGAGAAGAACAGTAGCTCCTCTTCAGTCCAATACACTGTACTTTCAGAAAAGAGACGCGAGTGCTATTTGCACTGTGTATGGCAATTGGAGCACAATAGTGACTCGTCTTACCAGAAAAAAACTCTTGCTCGTAGGACAAAAAACTGCATGTGACTCAACTCCATTTAGGACTGGAAAACAAACGCTAGCTTACCTTACAAGAAACACACTCTACTTTTGAGAAGAGAGCACTCTTCTACTCTACTGTGTTTCCTTTTGGGTCTGAACAGTGAGCTTGCTCAGAACAAAAGAACTGTGCTTCCTACACACACGGCCATAACTAGTTCAATTCTGCTTAGGAACCTGACAAGAACAGTAGATCCTCTTCAGTCCAATACACTGTAATTGCTGCTAACAGACGCCAGTGCTATTTGTCCTGTGTATGGCAATGGCAGCGCAATAGTGACTCTTCTTACCATAAAACAACTCTTGCTCGTAGGACCAGAAACTGCAAGTGATTCAACTCCATTTAGGACTGGGAAACAAATGCTAGCTCGCCTTACATGAAACACACTCTGCTTTAGAGAAAAGAGCACTCTTCTACTCTACTGTGTTTCCTATAGGGCCAGAAGAGTGAGCTTGCTCAGAACAAAAGAACTGTGCTTCCTACACACGGGCCATATCTAGTTCAACTCTGCTTAGGAAACTGACAAGAACAGTAGGTCCTCTTCAGTCCGATACACTGTACTTGCTGGGAACAGACGCCAGTGCTATTTGCACTGTGTATGGCAATGGGAGCGCAATAGTGACTTTCTTTACCAGAAAACAACTCTTGCTCGTAGGACCAGAAACTGCATGTGACTCAACTCCATTTAGGACTGGGAAACAAATGCTATCTCGCCTTACATGAAACACACTCTGCTTTTGAGAAAAGAGCACTCTTCTACTCTACTGTGCTTCCTATGGTGTCCGAACAGTGAGCTTGCTCAGAACAAAAGAACTGTGCTTCCTACATACACGGCCATATCTAGGTCAATTCTGCTTAGTAACCTGACAAGAGCAGTAGATCCTCTTCAGTTCAATACAGTGTACTTGCTGGGAACAGACGCCAGTGCTATTTGTCCTGTGTATCGCAATGGCAACGCAATAGTGACTCTTCTTACCATAAAACAACTATTGCTCATAGGACTAGAAACTGCATGTGATTCAACTCTGCTTAGGAAACTGAGAAGAACAGTAGCTCCTCTTCAGTCCAATACACTGTACTTTCGGGGAACAGACGCGTGTGCTATTTGCACTGTGTATGGCAATTGGAGCACAATAGTGACTCGTTTTACCAGAAAACAGCTCTTGCTCGTAGGACAAAAAACTGCATGTGACTCAACTCCATTTAGGACTGGGAAACAAAAGCTAGCTCACCTTACAAGAAACACACTCTGCTTTTGAGAAAAGAGCACTCTTCTCCTCTACTGTGTTTCCTATGGGGTCTGAACAGTGAGCTTCCTCAGAACAAAAGAACTGTGCTTCCTACACACATGGGCCATATCTAGTTCAACTCTGCTTAGGAAACTGACAAGAACAGTAGCTCCTCTTCAGTCCGATACACTGTACTTGCTGGGAACAGACGCGAGAGCTATTTGCACTATGTATGGCAAGGGGAGCGCAACAGTGACTTTCCTTACCAGAAAACAACTCTTGCTCGTAGGACCAGAAACTGCATGTGATTCAACTCCATTTAGGAATGGGAAACAAATGCTAGCTCGCCTTACATGTAACACACTCTGCTTTTGAGAAAAGAGCACTCTTCTACTCTACTGTGTTTCCTATAGGGCCAGAACAGTGAGCTTGCTCTGAACAAAGAAGTGTGCTTCCTACACACAGGCCATATCTATTTCAACTCTGCTTAGGAAAAGAACAAGAACAGTAGCTCCTCTTCAGTCCGATACACTGTACTTGCAGGGAACAGACGCGAGTGCTATTTGCACTGTGTATGGCAATTGGAGCACAATAGTGACTCGCCCTACCAGAAAACAACTCTTGCTCGTAGGACAAAAACCTGCATGTGACTCAACTCCATTTAGGACTGGGAAAGAAACGCTAG
Source organism: Peromyscus eremicus (assembly GCF_949786415.1). Classification (NCBI taxonomy): domain Eukaryota; kingdom Metazoa; phylum Chordata; class Mammalia; order Rodentia; family Cricetidae; genus Peromyscus; species Peromyscus eremicus. The sequence goes on along the minus strand of NW_026734511.1, from coordinate 325,065 downwards.
CTCGCCTTACAAGAAACACACTCTGCTTTTGAGAAAAGAGCACTCTTCTACTATACTGTGTTTCCTATGGGGTCCGAACACTGAGCTTGCTCAGAACAAAAGAACTGTGCTTCCTACACACGGGCCATATCTAGTTCAACTCTGCTTAGGAAACTGACAAGAACAGTAGCTCCTCTTCTGTCCGATAGACTGTACTTGCTGGGAACAGACGCGAGTGCTATTTGCACTGTGTATGGAAATGGGAGTACAATAGTGACTTTCCTTACCAGAAAACAACTCTTGCTCGTAGGACCAGAAACTGCATGTGATTCAACTCCATTTAGGACTGGGAAACAAATGCTAGCTCGCCTTACATGTAACACACTCTGCTTTTGAGAAAAGAGCACTCTTCTACTCTACTGTGTTTCCTATGGGGTCCGAACAGTGAGCTTGCTCAGAACAAAACAACTGTGCTTCCTACACACGGGCTATATCTAGTTCAACTCTGCTTAGGAAACTGACAAGAACACTAGCTCCTCTTCATTCCAATACACTGTACTTGCGGAAAACTGACATGAGTACTATTTGCACTGTGTATGGCAATTGGAGCACAATAGTGACTTGTCTTACCGGAAAACAACTCTTGCTCGTAGGAGAAAATACTGCATGTGACTCAACTCCATTTAGGACTGGGAAACAAACGCTAGCTCGACTTCCAAAAAACACACTCTGCTTTTGAGAAAAGAGCACTCTTCTACTCTACTGTGTTTCCTATGTGTTCCAAACAGTTAGCTTGCTCAGAACAAAAAAACTGTGCTTCCTACACACACGGCCATATCTAGTTCAAGTCTGCTTAGGAACCTGACAAGAACAGTAGATCCTTTTCAGTCCATTACACTGTACTAGCTGGGAACAGATGCCAGTGCTATTTGTCCTGTGTATGGCAATGGCAGAGCAATAATGACTCTTTTTACCATAAAACAACTCTTGCTCATAGTACTAGAAACTGCATGTGATTCAACTCCATTTAGGACTGGGAAACAAATGCTAGCTCGCCTTATAAGAAACACACTCTGCTTTTGAGAAAAGAGCACTCTTCTACTCTACTGTGTTTCCTATGGGGCCAGAACAGTGACCTTGCTCAGAACAAAAGAACTGTGCTTCCTACACAGGGCCATAACAAGTTCAACTCTGCTTAGGAAACTGACAAGAACAGTAGCTCCTCTTCCGTCCAATACACTGTACTTGCTGGGAACAGACGCGATGCTATTTGCACTGTGTATGGCAATGGGAGCGCAATAGTGACTTTCCTTGCCAGAAAACAACTCTTGCTCGTAGGACCAGTAACTGCATGTGATTCAAATCCATTTAGGATTGGGAAACAAATGCTAGCTCGCCTTACATGAAACACACTCTGCTTTTGAGAAAAGAGCACTCTTCTACTCTACTGTGCTTCCTATGTGGTCCGAACAGTGAGCTTGCTAAGAACAAAAGAACTGTGCTTCCTACACACACGGGCCATATCTAGTTCAACTCTGCTTAGGAAACTGACAAGAACAGTAGCTCCTCTTCAGTCCAATACACTGTACTTGCGGGGAACATACGCGAGTGCTATTTGCACTGTGTATGGCAATTGGAGCCTTATAGTGACTTGTCTTACCAGAAAAAAACTCTTGCTCGTAGGACAAAAAACTGCATGTGACTCAACTCCATTTAGGACTGGGAAACAAACGCTAGCTCGACTTCCAAGAAACACACTCTGCTTTTGAGAAAAGAGCACTCTTCTAGTCTAATGTGTTTCCCATGTGTTCCGAAAAGTGAGCTTGCTCAGAACAAAAAAACTGTGCTTCCTACACACACGGCCATATCTAGTTCAAGTCTGCTTAGGAACATGACAAGAACAGTAGATCCTCTTCAGTCCAATACACTGTACTTGCTGGGAACAGACGCCAGTGCTATTTGCACTGTGTATGGCAATGGGAGCGCAATAGTGACTTTTCTTACCAGGAAACAACTCTTGCTCGTAGGACCAGAGACTGCATGTGATTCAACTCCATTTAGGACTGGGAAACAAACTCTAGCTTGCTTTACAAGAAACACACTCTGCTTTTGAGAAAAGAGCACTCTTCTACTTTACTGTGTTTCCTATAGGGCCAGAACAGTGAGCTTGCTCAGAACATAAGAACTGTGCTTCCTACATTCACTGGCCATATCTAGTTCAACTCCTCTTAGGAAACTGACAAGAACAGTAGCTCCTGTTCAGTCCAATACACTGTACTTGCTGGGAACAGACGGGAGGGCTATTTGCACTGTGTATGGCAATGGGAGCGCAATAGTGACTTTCCTTACCAGAAAACAACTCTTGCTCGTAGGACCAGAAACTGCATGTGATTCCACTCCATTTAGGACTGGGAAACAAACTCTAGCTCGCCTTACAAGAAACACACTCTGCTTTAGAGAAAAGAGCACTCTTCTACTCTACTTTGTTTCCTATGGGGTCCAAACAGTGAGCTTGCTCAGAACAAAAGAACTGTGCTTGCTACACAACGGACCACATCTAGTTCAACTCTGCTTAGGAAACTGACAAGAACAGTAGCTCCTCTTCAGTCCAATACACTGTACATGCTGGGAACAGATGCCTGTGCTATTTGCCCTGTGTATGACAATGGGAGCGCAATAGTGACTCTTCTTACCACAGAACAACTCTTGCTCCTAGGACCACAAACTGCATGGGATTCAACTCCATTTAGTACTGGGTAACAAACACTAGCTCTACTTTCAAGAAAAACAATCAAATTTTGAGAATAGAGCACTCATCTACTCTACTGTGTTTCCTATGATGTCCGCATAGTGTGCTTTCTCAGAACAAAAGAACTGTGCTTCCTACACACATGGGATATATCTGGTTCAACTCCTCTTATGAAAATGAAAAGAACAGTAGCTCCTCTTCAGTCCAATACACTGTACTTGCTGGGAACAGACGCGAGGGCTATTTGCACTATAAATGGGAATGGGAGCGCAATAGTGACTTTCCTTACCAGAAAACAACTCTTGCTCATAGGCCCAGAAACTGGATGTGATTCAACTCCATTTAGGACTGGGAAACAAATGCTAGCTCGCCTTACAAGGAACACACTCTGCTTTTGAGAAAAGGGCACTCTTCTACTCTACTGTGTTTCCTACGGGGTCCGAACTGTGAGCTTGCTCAGAACAAAAGACCTGTGCTTCCTACACACACGGGACATATCTGGTTCAACTCTGCTTAGGAAACTGACAAGAACAGTAGATCCTCTTCAGTCCAATACACTGTACTTGCTGGGAACAGACGCAAGTGCTATTTGCCCTGTGTATGACAATGGGTACGCAATATTGACTCTTCTTACCAGAAAACAACTCTTGCTCGTAAGACCAGAAACTGCATGTGATTCAACTCCATTTAGGACTGGGAAAAAAACGCTAGCTCGCCTTACAAGAAACACACTCTACTTTTGAGAAAAGAGCACTCTTCTATTCTACTGTGTTTCCTATGGTGTCCGAACAGTGAGCTTGCTCAGAACAAAAGAACTGTGCTTACTACACACACGGGCCATATCTGGTTCAACTCTGCTTAGGAAACTGACAAGAACAGTAGCTCCTCTTCAGTCCAATACACTGTACTTGCTGGGAACAGACGCAAGTGCTATTAGCACTGTGTATGGAAATGGGAGCGCAATAGTGACTCTTCTTACCAGAAAACAACTCTTACTTGTAGGACCAGAAACTGCATGGGATTCAACTCCATTTCTGACTGGGAAGTAAATACTATCTCGCCTTTCAAGGAACACAATCTAATTTTGAGAAAAGAGCACTCATCTACTCTACTGTGTTTCCTATGGTGTCCGCACTGTGTGCTTTCTCAGAAAATAAGAACTGTGTTTCCTACACACTCGGGCCATATGTAGTTCAACTCCTCTTAGGAAAATGATAAGAACAGTAGCTCCTCTTCAGTCCAATACACTGTACTTGCTGGGAACAGACGCGAGTGCTATTTGCACTATGTATGGCAATGGGAGCGCAATAGTGACATTCCATACCAGAAAACAACTCTTGCTCATAGGACCAGAAACTACAAGTGATTCAACTCCATTTAGGACTGGGAAACAAACGCTAGCTCGCCTTACAAGAAACACACTCTGCTTTTGAGAAAAGAGCACTCTTCTACTCTACTGTGTTTCCTATAGGGCCAGAACAGTGATCTTGCTCAGAACAAGAGAACTGTGCCTCGTACACACACGGCCATATCTAGTTCAATTCTGCTTAGGAAACTGACAAGAACAGTAGATCCTCTTCAGTCCAATACACTGTACATGCTGGGAACAGACGCCAGTGCTATTTGCGCTGAGTATGACAATGGGAGCACAATAGTGACTCTTTTACCAGAAAACAACTCTTGCTCGTAGGACCAGAAACTGCATGTGATTCAACTCCATTTAGGACTGGGAAAAAAACGCTAGCCCGCCTTACAAGAAACACACTCTGGTTTTGAGAAAACAGCACTCCTCTACACTACTGTGTTTCCTATGGGGTCCGAACAGTGAGCTTGCTTAGAAAAAAATAAATGGGCTTCCTGCACACACGGGCCATATCTAATTCAACTCTGCTTAGGAAACTGACAAGAACAGTAGCTCCTCTTCAGTCTAATACACTGTACATGCTGGGAACCGACACCAAAGCTATTTGCACTGTGTATGACATTGTGAGCGCAATAGTGATTCTTCTTACCAGAAAACAACTCTTGCTCGTAGGACCAGAAACTGCATGGGATACAACTCCATTTAGGACTGGGAAACAAACGCTAGATCGCCTACAAGAAACACACTCTGCTTTTGAGAAAAGAGCACTCATCTACTCTACTGGGTTTCCTATGGGGTCCGAACAGTGAGCTTGCTCAGAACAAAAGATCTGTGCTTCCTACACACACGGGCCATATCTAGTTCAACTCTGCTTAGGAAACTGACAAGAACAGTAGCTCCTCTTCAGTCCAATACACTGTATTTGCTGGGAACAGAAGAAAGTGCTATTTGAACTGTGTATGTAAATGAGATCGCAATAGTGACTTTCCCTAACAGAAAACATCTCTTGCTTGTAGGACCAGAAACTGCATGTGATTCAACTCCATTTAGGTCTGGGAAACAAACGCTAGCTCGCCTTACAAGAAACACACTCTGCTTTAGAGAAAAGATCACTCTTCTACTCTACTGTGTTTCCTATGGGGTCCGAACAGTGAGCATGCTCAGAAAAAAAGAACTGTGCTTCCTACACACACCGGGCTTATCTAGTTCATTTCTGCTTAGGAACCTGAGAAGAACAGTAGATTCTATTCAGTCAAATACACTGTACATGCTGGGAACCGACGCCAGTGCTATTTGCCCTGTGTATGACAATGGGAGTGCAATAGTGACTCTTCTTACCAGAAAACAACTCTTGCTCGTAGGATCAGAAACTGCATGTGATTCAACTCCATTTAGGACTGGGAAAAAAAACGCTAGCTCTCCTTGCAAGAAACACACTCTGCTTTTGAGAAAAGAGCACTCTTCTACTCTACTGTGTTTCCTATAGGGCCAGAAGAGTGAGATTGCACAGAACAAAAGAAGTGTGCTTCCTACACACATGGCCATATCTAGTTCAATTCAGCTTAGGAAACTGACAAGAACAGTATACCCTCCAGTCAAATACACTGCACATGCTGTGAACAGGCACCGGTGCTATTTGCCCTGTGTATGACAATGGGAGCGCAATAGTGACTCTTCTTACCAGAAAACAACTCTTGCTCGTAGGACCAGAAACTGCAAGTGACTCAACTCCATTTAGAACTGGGAAAGAAACGCTAGCTCGCCTTAGGAGAAACACAGTCTGCTTTTGAGAAAAGAGCACTCTTCTACTCTACTGTGTTTCCTATAGGGCCAGAACAGTGAGATTGCACAGAACAAAAGAAGTGTGCTTCCTACACACACGGCCATATCTAGTTCAATTCTGCTTAGGAACCTGACAAGAACAGTAGATTCTCTTCAGTCAAATACACTGTACATGCTGGGAACAGGCACCAGTGCTATTTGCCCTGTGTATGACAATGGGAGAGCAATAGTGACTCTTCTTACCAGAAAACAACTCTTGCTCGTAGGACCAGAAACTGCAAGTGACTCAACTCCATTTAGGACTGGGAAAGAAACGCTAGCTCGCCTTACAAGAAACACACTCTGCTTTTGAGAACAGAGCACTCATCTACTCTACTGGGTTTCCTATGGGGTCCAAACAGTGAGCTTGCTCAGAACAAAAGAACTGTGCTTCCTACACACATGGGCCATATCTAATTCAACTTTGCTTAGGTTACTGACAAGAACAGTAGCTCCTCTTCAGTCTAATACACTGTACTTGCTGGGAAGAGACGCGGGTGCTATTTGTACTCTCTATGGCAATGGGAGCGCAATAGTGACTCTTCTTACCAGAAAACAACTCTTGCTCTTAGGACCACAACTGCATGTGACTCACCCCCATTTAGGACTGGGAAACAAATGCTAGCTCTGCTCACAAGAAACACACTCTGCTTTTGAGAAAAGAGCACTCTTCTACTCTACTGTGTTTCCTCTATGGCCAGAACAATGAGCTTGCGCAGAACAAAAGGACTGTGCTTCCTACACACACGGGCCATATCTAATTCAATTCTGTTTAGGAAACTGACGAGAATAGTATACGCTCTTCAGTCAAATACACTGCACTTGCTGGGAACAGACACCAGTGCTATTTGCCCTGTGTATGACAAAGGGAGCGCAATAGTGACTCTTCTTACCAGAAAACAACTCTTGCTCATAGGACCAGAAACTGCATGAGACACAACTCCATTTAGGACTGGGAAAGAAACGCTAGCTTGCCTTACAAGAAACACACTCTGCTTTTGAGAAAAGAGCCCTCTTCTACTCTACTGTGTTTCATATAGGGCCAGAACAGTGAACTTGCTCAGAACAAAAGAACTGTGCTTCCTACACACAGGGGCCATATCTAGTTAAACTCTGCTTAGGAAACTGACAAGAACAGTAGCTCCTCTTCAGTCCAATACTCTGTACATGCATGGAACAGATGCCAGTGCTATTTGCACTGTTTTTGGCAATGGGAGCGCAATAGTGTCTCTTCTTACCAGAAAAATCTCTTGCTCGTTGGACCAGAAACTGCACGGGATTCAATTCCATTTCTGACTGGGAAACAAACACTAGCTCACCTTTCCATAAACACACTCTGCTTTTGAGAAAAGAGCACTCTTCTACTCTACTGTGTTTCCAATGGGGTCCAAACAGTGAGCTTGCTCAGAACAAAAGAACTGTGCTTCCTACACACGGGCCATATCTAGTTCAATTCTGCTTAGGAACCTGACAAGAACAGTAGATCCTCTTCAGTCCAATACACTGTACTTCCTGGGATCAGATGCCAGTGCTATTTGCCCTCTGTATGACAATGGGAGCACAATAGTGACTCTTCTTACCAGAAAACAACTCTTGCTCGTAGGACCAGAAACTGCATGGGATTCAACTCCATTTAGGACTGGGAAACAAACGCTAACTCGCCTTACAAGAAACACAATATGCTTTTGAGAAAAGAGCAATCTTCTACTCTACTGTGTTTCCTATAAGGCCAGAACAGTGAACTTGCTCAGAACAAAAAAACTGTGCTTCCTACACACGGGCCATAACTAGTTCAACTCTGCTTAGGAAACTGACAAGAACAGTAGCTCCTATTCAGTCCAATACACTGTACTTGCTGGGAACAAACGCGAGTGCTATTTGCACTGTGTTTGGCAATGAGAGCACAATAGTGACTTTCCTTAACAGAAAACAACTGTTGCTCCTAGGAACACAAACTGCATGTGATTCAACGCCATTTAGGACTGGGAAAAAAACGCTAGCTCGCCTTACAAGAAACACTCTCTGCTTTTTAGAAAAGAGCACTCTTCTACTCTACTGTGTTTCCTATGGGGTCCGAACAGTGAGCTTGCTCAGAACAAAAGAACTGTGCTTCCTACACACACGGCCATATCTAGTTCAATTCTGCTTAGGAACCTGACAAGAACAGTAGATCCTCTTCAGTCCAATACACTGTACTTGCTGGGAACAGATGCCAGTGCTATTTGTCCTGTGTATGGCAATGGCAGCGCAATAGTGACTATTCTTACCATAAAACAACTCTTGCTCATAGGACCAGAAACTGCATGTGATTCCACTCCATTTAGGACTGAGACACAAACGCTAGCTCACCTTACAAGAAACACACTCTGCTTTAGAGAAAAGAGCACTCTTCTACTCTACTGTGTTTCCTATGGGGTCCAAACAGTGAGCTTGCTCAGAACAAAAGAACTCTGCTTCCTACACACAAGGACCATATGTAGTTCAACTCTGCTTAGGAAACTGACAAGAACAGTAGCTCCTATTCAGTCCAATACACTGTACTTGCTGGGAAAAGACGCGAGTGCTATTTGCCCTGTGTATGGCAATGGGAGCGCAATAGTGACTTTCCTTACCAGAAAACAACTATTGTTCGTAGGACCAGAAACTGCATGTGATTCAACTCCATTTAGGACTAGGAAACAAACGCTAGCTCGCCTTACAAGAAACACACTCTGCTTTTGAGAAAAGAGCACTTTTCTACTCTACTGTGTTTCCTATAGGGCCAGAACAGTGAGCTTGCTCAGAACATAATAACTGTGCTTCCTAAACACATGGGCCATATCTAGTTCAACTCTGCTTAGGAAACTGACAAGAACCGCAGCTCCTCTTCAGTCCGATACACTGTACTTGCTGAGAACAGACATGAGTGCTATTTGCACTGTGTATGGCAATTGGAGCACAATAGTGACTCATCTTACCAGAAAACAACTCTTGCTCGTACGAACAGAAACTGCATGTGACTCAACTCCATTTAGGACTGGGAAACAAACTCTAGCTCACCTTACAAGAAACACACTCTGCTTTTGAGAAAAGAGCACTCTATTACTCTACTGTGTTTCCTATAGGGCCAGAACAGTTAGCTTGCTCAGAACAAATAAACTGTGCTTCCTAGACACACGGGCCATATCTAGTTCAACTCTGCTTAGGAAACTGAGAAGAACAGTAGCTCCTCTTCAGTCCAATACACTGTACTTGCTGGGAACAGACGCATGTGCTATTTGTACTGTGTATGGCAATGGGAGCGCAATAGTGACTTTCCTTACCAGAAAACAACTCTTGCTCGTAGGACCCGAAACTGCATGTGATTCAATTCCATTTAGGACTGGGAAACAAATGCTAGCTTGCCTTACAAGAAACACACTGCTTTAGAGAAAAGAGCACTCTTCTACTCTACTGTGTTTCCTATGGGGTCCAAACAGTGAGCTTGCTCAGAACAAAAGAACTGTGCTTCCTACACACACGGACCATATGTAGTTCAACTCTGCTTAGGAAACTGACAAGAACAGTAGCTCCTCTTCAGTCTAATACACTGTACTTGCTGGGAACAGACACGAGTGCTATTTACACTGTGTATGGCAATTGGAGCACAAAAGTGACTCGTCTTACCAGAAAACAACTCTTGCTCATAGAACAAAAAATTGCATGTGACTCAACTCCATTTAGTACTGGGAAACAAACTCTAGCTCGCTTTGCAAGAAACACACTCTGCTTTTGAGAAAAGAGCACTCTTCTACTCTACTGTGTTTCCTATAGGGCCAGAACAGTGAGCTTGCTCAGAACAAAAGAACTATGCTTCCTACACACAGGGGCCATATCTAGTTCAACTCTTCTTAGGAAACTGACAAGAACAGTAGCTCCTCTTCAGTCCAATACACTGTACTTGCTGGGAAGCGACAGGAGGGCTATTTGCACTGTGTATGGCAATGGGAACACAATAGTGACTTTCCTTACCAGAAAACAACTCTTGCGCGTAGGACCAGAAACTGCATGTGATTCCACTCCATTTAGGAATGGGAAACAATCGCTAGCTCGCCTTAAAAGAAACACACTCTTCTTTTGAGAAAAAAGCACTCTTCTACTCAACTGTGTTTCCTATGGGGTCCGAACAGTGAGCTTGCTCAGAACAAAAAAGTGTGCTTCCTACACACACGGCCATATCTAGTTCAAGTCTGCTTAGGAACCTGACAAGAACAGTAGATCTTCTTCAGTCCAATACACTGTACTTGCTGGGAACAGACGCGAGTGCTATTTGCACAGTGTATGGCAATGGGAGCGCAATGTGACTTTCCTTACCAGAAAACAACTCTTGTTCGTTGGACCTGAAACTGCATGTGATTCAACTCCATTTAGAACTGGGAAAGAAACGCTAGCTCGCCTTACAAGAAACACACTCTGCTTTTGAGAAAAGAGCACTCTTCTACTCTACTGTGTTTCCTATAGGGCCAGAACAGTGTACTTGCTCAGAACAAAAGAACTGTGCTTCCTACACACAGGACCCTATCTAGTTCAATTCTGCTTAGGAACCTGACAAGAACAGTAGATTCTCTTCAGTCCAATACACTGTACATGTTGGGAACCGATGCCAATACTATTTGCACTGTGTATGACATTGAGAACACAATAGTGATTCTTCTTACCAGAAAACAACTCTTGCTCGTAGGACCAGAAACTGCATGGGATTCAACTCCATTTAGGACTGGGAAACAAATGCTAGCTCGCCTACAAGAAACACACTCTGCTTTTGAGAAAAGAGCACTCATCTACTCTACTGGGTTTCCTATGGGGTCCGAACAGTGAGCTTGCTCAGAACAAAAGAACTGTGCTTCCTACACACATGGGCCATATCTAAATCAACTTTGCTTAGGTTACTGACAAGAACAGTAGCTCCTCTTCAGTCTAATTCACTGTACTTGCTGGGAACAGACGCGAGGGCTATTTGTACTCTGTATGGCAATGGGAGCACAATAGTGACTCTTCTTACCAGAAAACAACTCTTGCTCTTAGGACCACAAACTGCATGTCACTCAACTCCATTTAAGACTGGGAAACAAACGCTAGCTCTGCTTACAAGAAAGACACTCTGCTTTTGAGAAAAGAGAACTCTTCTACTCTACTGTATTTCCTATAGGGCCAGAACAGTGAGCTTGCTCAGAACATAATAACTGTGCTTCCTAGACACACGGGCCATATCTAGTTCAACTCTGCTTAGGAAACTGAGAAGAACAGTAGCTCCTCTTCAGTCCAATACACTGTACTTGCTGGGAACAGACGCATGTGCTATTTGTACTGTGTATGGCAATGGGAGCGCAATAGTGACTTTCCTTACCAGAAAACAACTCTTGCTCGTAGGACCCGAAACTGCATGTGATTCAATTCCATTTAGGACTGGGAAACAAATGCTAGCTTGCCTTACAAGAAACACACTGCTTTAGAGAAAAGAGCACTCTTCTACTCTACTGTGTTTCCTATGGGGTCCAAACAGTGAGCTTGCTCAGAACAAAAGAACTGTGCTTCCTACACACACGGACCATATGTAGTTCAACTCTGCTTAGGAAACTGACAAGAACAGTAGCTCCTCTTCAGTCTAATACACTGTACTTGCTGGGAACAGACACGAGTGCTATTTACACTGTGTATGGCAATTGGAGCACAAAAGTGACTCGTCTTACCAGAAAACAACTCTTGCTCATAGAACAAAAAATTGCATGTGACTCAACTCCATTTAGTACTGGGAAACAAACTCTAGCTCGCTTTGCAAGAAACACACTCTGCTTTTGAGAAAAGAGCACTCTTCTACTCTACTGTGTTTCCTATAGGGCCAGAACAGTGAGCTTGCTCAGAACAAAAGAACTATGCTTCCTACACACAGGGGCCATATCTAGTTCAACTCTTCTTAGGAAACTGACAAGAACAGTAGCTCCTCTTCAGTCCAATACACTGTACTTGCTGGGAAGAGACGGGAGGGCTATTTGCACTGTGTATGGCAATGGGAGCACAATAGTGACTTTCCTTACCAGAAAACAACTCTTGCGCGTAGGACCAGAAACTGCATGTGATTCCACTCCATTTAGAACTGGGAAACAATCGCTAGCTCGCCTTACAAGAAACACACTCTGCTTTTGAGAAAAGAGCACTCTTCTACTCTACTGTGTTTCCTATAGGGCCAGAACAGTGTACTTGCTCAGAACAAAAGAACTGTGCTTCCTACACACACGGCCATATCTAGTTCAATTCTGCTTAGGAACCTGACAAGAACAGTAGATTCTCTTCAGTCCAATACACTGTACATGTTGGGAACCGATGCCAATACTATTTGCCCTGTGTATGACAAAGGGAGCGCAATAGTGACTCTTCTTACCAGAAAACAACTCTTGCTCATAGGACCAGAAACTGCATGAGACACAACTCCATTTAGGACTGGGAAAGAAACGCTAGCTTGCCTTACAAGAAACACACTCTGCTTTTGAGAAAAGAGCCCTCTTCTACTCTACTGTGTTTCATATAGGGCCAGAACAGTGAACTTGCTCAGAACAAAAGAACTGTGCTTCCTACACACAGGGGCCATATCTAGTTAAACTCTGCTTAGGAAACTGACAAGAACAGTAGCTCCTCTTCAGTCCAATACTCTGTACATGCATGGAACAGATGCCAGTGCTATTTGCACTGTTTGTGGCAATGGGAGCGCAATAGTGTCTCTTCTTACCAGAAAAATCTCTTGCTCGTTGGACCAGAAACTGCACGGGATTCAATTCCATTTCTGACTGGGAAACAAACACTAGCTCACCTTTCCATAAACACACTCTGCTTTTGAGAAAAGAGCACTCTTCTACTCTACTGTGTTTCCAATGGGGTCCAAACAGTGAGCTTGCTCAGAACAAAAGAACTGTGCTTCCTACACACGGGCCATATCTAGTTCAATTCTGCTTAGGAACCTGACAAGAACAGTAGATCCTCTTCAGTCCAATACACTGTACTTCTTGGGATCAGATGCCAGTGCTATTTGCCCTCTGTATGACAATGGGAGCACAATAGTGACTCTTCTTACCAGAAAACAACTCTTGCTCGTAGGACCAGAAACTGCATGGGATTCAACTCCATTTAGGACTGGGAAACAAACGCTAACTCGCCTTACAAGAAACACAATCTGCTTTTGAGAAAAGAGCAATCTTCTACTCTACTGTGTTTCCTATAAGGCCAGAACAGTGAACTTGCTCAGAACAAAAAAACTGTGCTTCCTACACACGGGCCATAACTAGTTCAACTCTGCTTAGGAAACTGACAAGAACAGTAGCTCCTATTCAGTCCAATACACTGTACTTGCTGGGAACAAACGCGAGTGCTATTTGCACTGTGTTTGGCAATGAGAGCACAATAGTGACTTTCCTTAACAGAAAACAACTGTTGCTCCTAGGAACACAAACTGCATGTGATTCAACGCCATTTAGGACTGGGAAAAAAACGCTAGCTCGCCTTACAAGAAACACTCTCTGCTTTTTAGAAAAGAGCACTCTTCTACTCTACTGTGTTTCCTATGGGGTCCGAACAGTGAGCTTGCTCAGAACAAAAGAACTGTGCTTCCTACACACACGGCCATATCTAGTTCAATTCTGCTTAGGAACCTGACAAGAACAGTAGATCCTCTTCAGTCCAATACACTGTACTTGCTGGGAACAGATGCCAGTGCTATTTGTCCTGTGTATGGCAATGGCAGCGCAATAGTGACTATTCTTACCATAAAACAACTCTTGCTCATAGGACCAGAAACTGCATGTGATTCCACTCCATTTAGGACTGAGACACAAACGCTAGCTCACCTTACAAGAAACACACTCTGCTTTAGAGAAAAGAGCACTCTTCTACTCTACTGTGTTTCCTATGGGGTCCAAACAGTGAGCTTGCTCAGAACAAAAGAACTCTGCTTCCTACACACAAGGACCATATGTAGTTCAACTCTGCTTAGGAAACTGACAAGAACAGTAGCTCCTATTCAGTCCAATACACAGTACTTGCTGGGAAAAGACGCGAGTGCTATTTGCCCTGTGTATGGCAATGGGAGCGCAATAGTGACTTTCCTTACCAGAAAACAACTATTGTTCGTAGGACCAGAAACTGCATGTGATTCAACTCCATTTAGGACTAGGAAACAAACGCTAGCTCGCCTTACAAGAAACACACTCTGCTTTTGAGAAAAGAGCACTTTTCTACTCTACTGTGTTTCCTATAGGGCCAGAACAGTGAGCTTGCTCAGAACATAATAACTGTGCTTCCTAAACACATGGGCCATATCTAGTTCAACTCTGCTTAGGAAACTGACAAGAACCGCAGCTCCTCTTCAGTCCGATACACTGTACTTGCTGAGAACAGACATGAGTGCTATTTGCACTGTGTATGGCAATTGGAGCACAATAGTGACTCATCTTACCAGAAAACAACTCTTGCTCGTACGAACAGAAACTGCATGTGACTCAACTCCATTTAGGACTGGGAAACAAACTCTAGCTCACCTTACAAGAAACACACTCTGCTTTTGAGAAAAGAGCACTCTATTACTCTACTGTGTTTCCTATAGGGCCAGAACAGTTAGCTTGCTCAGAACAAATAAACTGTGCTTCCTAGACACACGGGCCATATCTAGTTCAACTCTGCTTAGGAAACTGAGAAGAACAGTAGCTCCTCTTCAGTCCAATACACTGTACTTGCTGGGAACAGACGCATGTGCTATTTGTACTGTGTATGGCAATGGGAGCGCAATAGTGACTTTCCTTACCAGAAAACAACTCTTGCTCGTAGGACCCGAAACTGCATGTGATTCAATTCCATTTAGGACTGGGAAACAAATGCTAGCTTGCCTTACAAGAAACACACTGCTTTAGAGAAAAGAGCACTCTTCTACTCTACTGTGTTTCCTATGGGGTCCAAACAGTGAGCTTGCTCAGAACAAAAGAACTGTGCTTCCTACACACACGGACCATATGTAGTTCAACTCTGCTTAGGAAACTGACAAGAACAGTAGCTCCTCTTCAGTCTAATACACTGTACTTGCTGGGAACAGACACGAGTGCTATTTACACTGTGTATGGCAATTGGAGCACAAAAGTGACTCGTCTTACCAGAAAACAACTCTTGCTCATAGAACAAAAAATTGCATGTGACTCAACTCCATTTAGTACTGGGAAACAAACTCTAGCTCGCTTTGCAAGAAACACACTCTGCTTTTGAGAAAAGAGCACTCTTCTACTCTACTGTGTTTCCTATAGGGCCAGAACAGTGAGCTTGCTCAGAACAAAAGAACTATGCTTCCTACACACAGGGGCCATATCTAGTTCAACTCTTCTTAGGAAACTGACAAGAACAGTAGCTCCTCTTCAGTCCAATACACTGTACTTGCTGGGAAGAGACGGGAGGGCTATTTGCACTGTGTATGGCAATGGGAACACAATAGTGACTTTCCTTACCAGAAAACAACTCTTGCGCGTAGGACCAGAAACTGCATGTGATTCCACTCCATTTTGGAATGGGAAACAATCGCTAGCTCGCCTTAAAAGAAACACACTCTGCTTTTGAGAAAAAAGCACTCTTCTACTCAACTGTGTTTCCTATGGGGTCCGAACAGTGAGCTTGCTCAGAACAAAAAAGTGTGCTTCCTACACACACGGCCATATCTAGTTCAAGTCTGCTTAGGAACCTGACAAGAACAGTAGATCTTCTTCAGTCCAATACACTGTACTTGCTGGGAACAGACGCGAGTGCTATTTGCACAGTGTAAGGCAATGGGAGCGCAATGTGACTTTCCTTACCAGAAAACAACTCTTGTTCGTTGGACCTGAAACTGCATGTGATTCAACTCCATTTAGAACTGGGAAAGAAACGCTAGCTCGCCTTACAAGAAACACACTCTGCTTTTGAGAAAAGAGCACTCTTCTACTCTACTGTGTTTCCTATAGGGCCAGAACAGTGTACTTGCTCAGAACAAAAGAATTGTGCTTCCTACACACACGACCCTATCTAGTTCAATTCTGCTTAGGAACCTGACAAGAACAGTAGATTCTCTTCAGTCCAATACACTGTACATATTGGGAACCGATGCCAATACTATTTGCACTGTGTATGACATTGAGAACACAATAGTGATTCTTCTTACCAGAAAACAACTCTTGCTCGTAGGACCAGAAACTGCATGGGATTCAACTCCATTTAGGACTGGGAAACAAATGCTAGCTCGCTTACAAGAAACACACTCTGCTTTTGAGAAAAGAGCACTCTTCTACTCTACTGTGTTTCCTATGGGGTCCAAACAGTGAGCTTGCTCAGAACAAAAGAACTGTGCTTCCTACACACACGGACCATATGTAGTTCAACTCTGCTTAGGAAACTGACAAGAACAGTAGCTCCTCTTCAGTCTAATACACTGTACTTGCTGGGAACAGACACGAGTGCTATTTACACTGTGTATGGCAATTGGAGCACAAAAGTGACTCGTCTTACCAGAAAACAACTCTTGCTCATAGAACAAAAAATTGCATGTGACTCAACTCCATTTAGTACTGGGAAACAAACTCTAGCTCACTTTGCAAGAAACACACTCTGCTTTTGAGAAAAGAGCACTCTTCTACTCTACTGTGTTTCCTATAGGGCCAGAACAGTGAGCTTGCTCAGAACAAAAGAACTATGCTTCCTACACACAGGGGCCATATCTAGTTCAACTCTTCTTAGGAAACTGACAAGAACAGTAGCTCCTCTTCAGTCCAATACACTGTACTTGCTGGGAAGAGACGGGAGGGCTATTTGCACTGTGTATGGCAATGGGAGCACAATAGTGACTTTCCTTACCAGAAAACAACTCTTGTGCGTAGGACCAGAAACTGCATGTGATTCCACTCCATTTAGAACTGGGAAACAATCGCTAGCTCGCCTTACAAGAAACACACTCTGCTTTTGAGAAAAGAGCACTCTTCTACTCTACTGTGTTTCCTATAGGGCCAGAACAGTGTACTTGCTCAGAACAAAAGAACTGTGCTTCCTACACACACGACCATATCTAGTTCAATTCTGCTTAGGAACCTGACAAGAACAGTAGATTCTCTTCAGTCCAATACACTGTACATGTTGGGAACCGATGCCAATACTATTTGCACTGTGTATGACATTGAGAACACAATAGTGATTCTTCTTACCAGAAAACAACTCTTGCTCGTAGGACCAGAAACTGCATGGGATTCAACTCCATTTAGGACTGGGAAACAAATGCTAGCTCGCCTACAAGAAACACACTCTGCTTTTGAGAAAAGAGCACTCATCTACTCTACTGGGTTTCCTATGGGGTCCGAACAGTGAGCTTGCTCAGAACAAAAGAACTGTGCTTCCTACACACATGGGCCATATCTAAATCAACTTTGCTTAGGTTACTGACAAGAACAGTAGCTCCTCTTCAGTCTAATTCACTGTACTTGCTGGGAACAGACGCGAGGGCTATTTGTACTCTGTATGGCAATGGGAGCACAATAGTGACTCTTCTTACCAGAAAACAACTCTTGCTCTTAGGACCACAAACTGCATGTCACTCAACTCCATTTAAGACTGGGAAACAAACGCTAGCTCTGCTTACAAGAAAGACACTCTGCTTTTGAGAAAAGAGAACTCTTCTACTCTACTGTATTTCCTATAGGGCCAGAACAGTGAGCTTGCTCAGAACATAATAACTGTGCTTCCTAAACACACAGGCCATATCTAGTTCAACTCTGCTTAGGAAACTGACAAGAACAGCAGCTCCTCTTCAGTCCAATACTCTGTACATGCATGGAACAGATGCCAGTGCTATTTGCATTGTTTATGGCAATGGGAGCGAAATAGTGACTCTTCTTACCAGAAAAATCTCTTGCTCATACTACCAGAAACTGAACGGGATTCAATTCCATTTCTGACTGGGAAACAAACACTAGCTCGCCTTTCAATAAACACACTCTGCTTTTGAGAAAAGAGCACTCTTCTACTCTACTGTGTTTCCTATGGGGTCCAAACAGTGAGCTTGCTCAGAACAAAAGAACTGTGCTTTCTACACACATGGCCATATCTAGTTCAATTCTGCGTAGGAACCTGACAAGAACAGTAGATCCTCTTCAGTCCAATACACTGTACTTCCTGGGATCAGATGCCAGTGCTATTTGCCCTGTGTATGACAATGGGAGCGCAATAGTGACTCTTCTTACCAGAAAACAACTCTTGCTCGTAGGACCAGAAACTGCATGGGATTCAACTCCATTTAGGACTGGGAAACAAACGCTAGCACGCCTTACAAGAAACACACTCTGTTTTTGAGAAAAGAGCAATCTTCTACTCTTCTGTGTTTCCTATAAGGCCAGAACAGTGAACTTGCTCAGAACAAAAGAACTGTGCTTCCTACACATGGGCCATAACTAGTTCAACTCTGCTTAGGAAACTGACAAGAACAGTAGCTCCTCTTCAGTCCAATACACTGTACTTGCTGGGAACAGATGCGAGTGCTATTTGCACTGTGTATGGCAATGAGAGCGCAATAGTGACTTTCCTTAACAGAAAACAACTCTTGCTCCTAGGAACACAAACTGCATGTGATTCAACTCCATTTAGGACTGGGAAACAAACGCTAGCTCGCCTTACAAGAAACACACTCTGCTTTTGAGAAAAGAGCACTCTTCTACCATACTGTGTTTCCTATGGGGTCTGAACAGTGAGCTTGCTCAGAACAAAAGAACTGTGCTTCCTACACACACGGCCATATCTAGTTCAAGTCTGCTTAGGAACCTGACAAGAACAGTAGATCCTCTTCAGTCCAATACACTGTCCTTGCTGGGAAAAGACGCGAGTGCTATTTGCCCTGTGTATGGCAATGGGAGCGCAATAGTGACATTCCTTACCAGAAAAAAACTCTTGTTCGTAGGACCAAAAACTGCATGTGATTCAACTCCATTTAGGACTAGGGAACAAATGCTAGCTCGCCTTACAAGAAACACACTCTGCTTTTGAGAAAAGAGCACTTTTCTACTCTACTGTGTTTCCTATAGGGCCAGAACAGTGAGCTTGCTCAGAACATAAGAACTGTGCTTCCTACACTCACGCGCCTTATCTAGTTCAACTCTGCTTAGGAAACTGACAAGAACAGTAGCTCTTCTTCAGTCTGATACACTGTACTTGCTGGGAACAGACGCGAGGGCTATTTGCACTGTGTATGGCAATGTGAGCACAATAGTTACTTTCCTTAACAGAAAACAACTCTTGCTCGTAGGACCAGAAACTGCATGTGATTCAACTCCATTTAGGACTGGGAAACAAAAGCTTTTTTTGGAAAAGAGCACTCTTCTACTCTGCTTTGTTTCCTATGGGGTCCAAACAGTGAGCTTGCTCAGAACAAAAGAACTGTGCTTCCTACACACACGGCCATATCTAGTTCAATTCTGCTTAGGAAACTGACAAGAACAGTAGCTCCTATTCAGTCCAATACACTGTACTTGCTAGGAACAGACACGAGTGCTATTTGCACTGTGTATGGCATTAGAGCGCAATAGTGACTCGTCTTACCAGAAAACAACTCTTGCTCGTAGGACTAAAAACTGTCTGTGATTCAACTCCATTTAGGACTGGGAAACAAACTCTAGCTCACCTTACAAGAAACACATTCTACATTTGAGAAAAGAGCACTCTTCTACTCTACTGTGTTTCCTATAGGGCCAGAACAGTTAGCTTGCTCAGAACAAATGAACTGTGCTTCCTAGACACACGGGCCATATCTAGTTCAACTCTGCTTAGGAAACTGAGAAGAACAGTAGCTCCTCTTCAGTCCAATACACTGTACTTGCTGGGAACAGAAGCATGTGCTATTTGCACTGTGTATGGCAAAGGGAGCGCAATAGTGACTTTCCTTACCAGAAAACAACTCTTGCTCGTAGGACCAGAAACTGCCTGTGATTCAACTCCATTTAGGACTGGGACACAAATGCTAGCTCGCCTTACAAGAAACACACTGCTTTAGAGAAAAGAGCACTCTTCTACTCTACTGTGTTTCCTATGGGGTCCGAAGAGTGAGCTTGCTCAGAACAAAAGAACTGTGCTTCCTACACACACGGACCATATGTAGTTCAACTCTGCTTAGGAAACTGAGAAGAACAGTAGCTCCTCTTCAGTCTAATACACTGTACTTGCTGGGAACAGACACGAGTGCTATTTACACTGTGTATGGCAATTGGAGCACAAAAGTGACTCGTCTTACCAGAAAACAACTCTTGCTCATAGAACAAAAAATTGCATGTGACTCAACTCCATTTAGTACTGGGAAACAAACTCTAGCTCGCTTTGCAAGAAACACACTCTGCTTTTGAGAAAAGAGCACTCTTCTACTCTACTGTGTTTCCTATAGGGCCAGAACAGTGAGCTTGCTCAGAACAAAAGAACTATGCTTCCTACACACAGGGGCCATATCTAGTTCAACTCTTCTTAGGAAACTGACAAGAACAGTAGCTCCTCTTCAGTCCAATACACTGTACTTGCTGGGAAGAGACGGGAGGGCTATTTGCACTGTGTATGGCAATGGGAACACAATAGTGACTTTCCTTACCAGAAAACAACTCTTGCGCGTAGGACCAGAAACTGCATGTGATTCCACTCCATTTAGGAATGGGAAACAATCGCTAGCTCGCCTTAAAAGAAACACACTCTTCTTTTGAGAAAAAAGCACTCTTCTACTCAACTGTGTTTCCTATGGGGTCCGAACAGTGAGCTTGCTCAGAACAAAAAAGTGTGCTTCCTACACACACGGCCATATCTAGTTCAAGTCTGCTTAGGAACCTGACAAGAACAGTAGATCTTCTTCAGTCCAATACACTGTACTTGCTGGGAACAGACGCCAGTGCTATTTGCACAGTGTATGGCAATGGGAGCGCAATGTGACTTTCCTTACCAGAAAACAACTCTTGTTCGTTGGACCTGAAACTGCATGTGATTCAACTCCATTTAGAACTGGGAAAGAAACGCTAGCTCGCCTTACATGAAACACACTCTGCTTTTGAGAAAAGAGCACTCTTCTACTCTACTGTGTTTCCTATAGGGCCAGAACAGTGTACTTGCTCAGAACAAAAGAACTGTGCTTCCTACACACACGACCCTATCTAGTTCAATTCTGCTTAGGAACCTGACAAGAACAGTAGATTCTCTTCAGTCCAATACACTGTACATGTTGGGAACCGATGCCAATACTATTTGCACTGTGTATGACATTGAGAACACAATAGTGATTCTTCTTACCAGAAAACAACTCTTGCTCGTAGGACCAGAAACTGCATGGGATTCAACTCCATTTAGGACTGGGAAACAAATGCTAGCTCGCCTACAAGAAACACACTCTGCTTTTGAGAAAAGAGCACTCATCTACTCTACTGGGTTTCCTATGGGGTCCGAACAGTGAGCTTGCTCAGAACAAAAGAACTGTGCTTCCTACACACATGGGCCATATCTAAATCAACTTTGCTTAGGTTACTGACAAGAACAGTAGCTCCTCTTCAGTCTAATTCACTGTACTTGCTGGGAACAGACGCGAGGGCTATTTGTACTCTGTATGGCAATGGGAGCACAATAGTGACTCTTCTTACCAGAAAACAACTCTTGCTCTTAGGACCACAAACTGCATGTCACTCAACTCCATTTAAGACTGGGAAACAAACGCTAGCTCTGCTTACAAGAAAGACACTCTGCTTTTGAGAAAAGAGAACTCTTCTACTCTACTGTATTTCCTATAGGGCCAGAACAGTGAGCTTGCTCAGAACATAATAACTGTGCTTCCTAGACACACGGGCCATATCTAGTTCAACTCTGCTTAGGAAACTGAGAAGAACAGTAGCTCCTCTTCAGTCCAATACACTGTACTTGCTGGGAACAGACGCATGTGCTATTTGTACTGTGTATGGCAATGGGAGCGCAATAGTGACTTTCCTTACCAGAAAACAACTCTTGCTCGTAGGACCCGAAACTGCATGTGATTCAATTCCATTTAGGACTGGGAAACAAATGCTAGCTTGCCTTACAAGAAACACACTGCTTTAGAGAAAAGAGCACTCTTCTACTCTACTGTGTTTCCTATGGGGTCCAAACAGTGAGCTTGCTCAGAACAAAAGAACTGTGCTTCCTACACACACGGACCATATGTAGTTCAACTCTGCTTAGGAAACTGACAAGAACAGTAGCTCCTCTTCAGTCTAATACACTGTACTTGCTGGGAACAGACACGAGTGCTATTTACACTGTGTATGGCAATTGGAGCACAAAAGTGACTCGTCTTACCAGAAAACAACTCTTGCTCATAGAACAAAAAATTGCATGTGACTCAACTCCATTTAGTACTGGGAAACAAACTCTAGCTCGCTTTGCAAGAAACACACTCTGCTTTTGAGAAAAGAGCACTCTTCTACTCTACTGTGTTTCCTATAGGGCCAGAACAGTGAGCTTGCTCAGAACAAAAGAACTATGCTTCCTACACACAGGGGCCATATCTAGTTCAACTCTTCTTAGGAAACTGACAAGAACAGTAGCTCCTCTTCAGTCCAATACACTGTACTTGCTGGGAAGAGACGGGAGGGCTATTTGCACTGTGTATGGCAATGGGAGCACAATAGTGACTTTCCTTACCAGAAAACAACTCTTGCGCGTAGGACCAGAAACTGCATGTGATTCCACTCCATTTAGAACTGGGAAACAATCGCTAGCTCGCCTTACAAGAAACACACTCTGCTTTTGAGAAAAGAGCACTCTTCTACTCTACTGTGTTTCCTATAGGGCCAGAACAGTGTACTTGCTCAGAACAAAAGAACTGTGCTTCCTACACACACGACCATATCTAGTTCAATTCTGCTTAGGAACCTGACAAGAACAGTAGATTCTCTTCAGTCCAATACACTGTACATGTTGGGAACCGATGCCAATACTATTTGCACTGTGTATGACATTGAGAACACAATAGTGATTCTTCTTACCAGAAAACAACTCTTGCTCGTAGGACCAGAAACTGCATGGGATTCAACTCCATTTAGGACTGGGAAACAAATGCTAGCTCGCCTACAAGAAACACACTCTGCTTTTGAGAAAAGAGCACTCATCTACTCTACTGGGTTTCCTATGGGGTCCGAACAGTGAGCTTGCTCAGAACAAAAGAACTGTGCTTCCTACACACATGGGCCATATCTAAATCAACTTTGCTTAGGTTACTGACAAGAACAGTAGATCCTCTTCAGTCTAATTCACTGTACTTGCTGGGAACAGACGCGAGGGCTATTTGTACTCTGTATGGCAATGGGAGCACAATAGTGACTCTTCTTACCAGAAAACAACTCTTGCTCTTAGGACCACAAACTGCATGTCACTCAACTCCATTTAAGACTGGGAAACAAACGCTAGCTCTGCTTACAAGAAAGACACTCTGCTTTTGAGAAAAGAGAACTCTTCTACTCTACTGTATTTCCTATAGGGCCAGAACAGTGAGCTTGCTCAGAACATAATAACTGTGCTTCCTAAACACACAGGCCATATCTAGTTCAACTCTGCTTAGGAAACTGACAAGAACAGCAGCTCCTCTTCAGTCCAATACTCTGTACATGCATGGAACAGATGCCAGTGCTATTTGCATTGTTTATGGCAATGGGAGCGAAATAGTGACTCTTCTTACCAGAAAAATCTCTTGCTCATACTACCAGAAACTGAACGGGATTCAATTCCATTTCTGACTGGGAAACAAACACTAGCTCGCCTTTCAATAAACACACTCTGCTTTTGAGAAAAGAGCACTCTTCTACTCTACTGTGTTTCCTATGGGGTCCAAACAGTGAGCTTGCTCAGAACAAAAGAACTGTGCTTTCTACACACATGGCCATATCTAGTTCAATTCTGCGTAGGAACCTGACAAGAACAGTAGATCCTCTTCAGTCCAATACACTGTACTTCCTGGGATCAGATGCCAGTGCTATTTGCCCTGTGTATGACAATGGGAGCGCAATAGTGACTCTTCTTACCAGAAAACAACTCTTGCTCGTAGGACCAGAAACTGCATGGGATTCAACTCCATTTAGGACTGGGAAACAAACGCTAGCACGCCTTACAAGAAACACACTGTGCTTTTGAGAAAAGAGCAATCTTCTACTCTTCTGTGTTTCCTATAATGCCAGAACAGTGAACTTGCTCAGAACAAAAGAACTGTGCTTCCTACACATGGGCCATAACTAGTTCAACTCTGCTTAGGAAACTGACAAGAACAGTAGCTCCTCTTCAGTCCAATACACTGTACTTGCTGGGAACAGATGCGAGTGCTATTTGCACTGTGTATGGCAATGAGAGCGCAATAGTGACTTTCCTTAACAGAAAACAACTCTTGCTCCTAGGAACACAAACTGCATGTGATTCAACTCCATTTAGGACTGGGAAACAAACGCTAGCTCGCCTTACAAGAAACACACTCTGCTTTTGAGAAAAGAGCACTCTTCTACTCTACTGTGTTTCCTATGGGGTCCGAACAGTGAGCTTGCTCAGAACAAAAGAACTGTGCTTCCTACACACACGGCCATATCTAGTTCAATTCTGCTTAGGAACCTGACAAGAACAGTAGATCCTCTTCAGTCCAATACACTGTCCTTGCTGGGAAAAGACGCGAGTGCTATTTGCTCTGTGTATGGCAATGGGAGCGCAATAGTGACATTCCTTACCAGAAAAAAACTCTTGTTCGTAGGACCAGAAACTGCATGTGATTCAACTCCATTTAGGACTAGGGAACAAATGCTAGCTCGCCTTACAAGAAACACACTCTGCTTTTGAGAAAAGAGCACTTTTCTACTCTACTGTGTTTCCTATAGGGCCAGAACAGTGAGCTTGCTCAGAACATAAGAACTGTGCTTCCTACACTCACGCGCCTTATCTAGTTCAACTCTGCTTAGGAAACTGACAAGAACAGTAGCTCTTCTTCAGTCTGATACACTGTACTTGCTGGGAACAGACGCGAGGGCTATTTGCACTGTGTATGGCAATGTGAGCACAATAGTTACTTTCCTTAACAGAAAACAACTCTTGCTCGTAGGACCAGAAACTGCATGTGATTCAACTCCATTTAGGACTGGGAAACAAAAGCTTTTTTTGGAAAAGAGCACTCTTCTACTCTGCTTTGTTTCCTATGGGGTCCAAACAGTGAGCTTGCTCAGAACAAAAGAACTGTGCTTCCTACACACACGGCCATATCTAGTTCAATTCTGCTTAGGAAACTGACAAGAACAGTAGCTCCTATTCAGTCCAATACACTGTACTTGCTAGGAACAGACACGAGTGCTATTTGCACTGTGTATGGCATTAGAGCGCAATAGTGACTCGTCTTACCAGAAAACAACTCTTGCTCGTAGGACTAAAAACTGTCTGTGATTCAACTCCATTTAGGACTGGGAAACAAACTCTAGCTCACCTTACAAGAAACACATTCTACATTTGAGAAAAGAGCACTCTTCTACTCTACTGTGTTTCCTATAGGGCCAGAACAGTTAGCTTGCTCAGAACAAATGAACTGTGCTTCCTAGACACACGGGCCATATCTAGTTCAACTCTGCTTAGGAAACTGAGAAGAACAGTAGCTCCTCTTCAGTCCAATACACTGTACTTGCTGGGAACAGAAGCATGTGCTATTTGCACTGTGTATGGCAAAGGGAGCGCAATAGTGACTTTCCTTACCAGAAAACAACTCTTGCTCGTAGGACCAGAAACTGCATGTGATTCAACTCCATTTAGGACTGGGACACAAATGCAAGCTCGCCTTACAAGAAACACACTGCTTTAGAGAAAAGAGCACTCTTCTACTCTACTGTGTTTCCTATGGGGTCCGAAGAGTGAGCTTGCTCAGAACAAAAGAACTGTGCTTCCTACACACACGGACCATATGTAGTTCAACTCTGCTTAGGAAACTGAGAAGAACAGTAGCTCCTCTTCAGTCCGATACACTGTACTTGCTGGGAAGAGACGCGAGTGCTATTTACACTGTGTATGGCAATTAGAGCGCAATAGTGACTTTCCTTACCAGAAAACAACTCTTGTTCGTAGGACCTGAAACTGCATGTGATTCAACTCCATTTAGGACTAGGAAACAAACGCTAGCTTGCCTTACAAGAAACACATTCTGCTTTTGAGAAAAGAGCACTCTTCTACTCTACTGTGTTTCCAATAGGACCAGAACAGTGAGCTTGCTCAGAACATAAGAACTGTGCTTCCTACACACACGGGCCATATCTAGTTCAACTCTGCTTAGGAAACTGACAAGAACAGTAGCTCCTCTTCAGTCCGATACACTGTATTTGCTGGGTAGAGACGCGAGTGCTATTTGCACTGTGTATGGCAATGGGAGCGCAATAGTGACTTTCCTTACCAGAAAACAATTCTTGCTCGTAGTACCAGAAACTGCATGTGATTCAACTCCATTTAGGAATGGGAAACAAACGCTAGCTTGCCTTACAAGAAACACACTCTGCTTTTCACAAAAGAGCACTCTTCTACTCTACTGTGTTTCCTATAGGGTCCGAACAGTAAGCTTGCTCAGAACAAACGAACTGTGCTTCCTACACACACGGCCATATCTAGTTCAAGTCTGCTTGGGAACCTGAGAAGAACAGTAGATCCTCTTCAGTCCAATACACTGTACTTGCTGGGAACAGACGCCAGTGCTATTTGTCCTGTGTATGGCAATGGCAGCGCAATAGTGACTCTTCTTACCATAAAACAACTCTTGCTCGTAGGTCCAGAAACTGCATGTGATTCAACTCCATTTAGGACTGGGAAACAAACACTAGTTCGCCTTACAAGAAACACACTCTGCATTAGAGAAAAGAGCACTCTTCTACTCTACTGTGTTTCCTACAGGGCTAGAACAGTGAGCTTGCTCAGAACAAAAGAACTGTGCTTCCTACACATGGGCCATATCTAGTTCAAATCTCCTTAGGAAATTGACAAGAACAGTAGCTCCTCTTCAGTCCGATACACTGTACTTTCTGGGAACCGACGCTAGTGCTACTTGTACTGTGTGTGGCAATGGGAGCACAATAGTGACTTTCCTTACCAGAAAACAACTCTTGCTCGTAGGACCAGAAACTGCATGTGATTCAACTCCATTTAGGACTGGGAAACAAATGCTAGCTCGCCTTACATGAAACACACTCTGCTTTTGAGAAAAGAGCACTCTTCTACTCTACTGTGTTTCCCATAGGGCCAGAAGAGTGAGCTTGCTCAGAACATAAGAACTGTGCTTCCTACACACACGTGCCTTATCTAGTTCAACTCTGCTTAGGAAACTGACAAGAACAGTAGATTCTCTTCAGTCCAATACACTGTACATGTTGGGAACCGATGCCAATGCTATTTGCACTGTGTATGACATTGAGAACACAATAGTGATTCTTCTTACCAGAAAACAACTCTTGCTCGTAGGACCAGAAACTGCATGGGATTCAACTCCATTTAGGACTGGGAAACAAATGCTAGCTCGCCTACAAGAAACACACTCTGCTTTTGAGAAAAGAGCACTCATCTACTCTACTGGGTTTCCTATGGGGTCCGAACAGTGAGCTTGCTCAGAACAAAAGAACTGTGCTTCCTACACACATGGGCCATATCTAAATCAACTTTGCTTAGGTTACTGACAAGAACAGTAGCTCCTCTTCAGTCTAATTCACTGTACTTGCTGGGAACAGACGCGAGGGCTATTTGTACTGTGTATGGCAATGGGAGCACAATAGTGACTCTTCTTACCAGAAAACAACTCTTGCTCTTAGGACCACAAACTGCAT
Source organism: Peromyscus eremicus (assembly GCF_949786415.1). Taxonomy (NCBI): domain Eukaryota; kingdom Metazoa; phylum Chordata; class Mammalia; order Rodentia; family Cricetidae; genus Peromyscus; species Peromyscus eremicus. The sequence continues at coordinate 297,293 of NW_026734511.1, read as the reverse complement.
GTCACTCAACTCCATTTAAGACTGGGAAACAAACGCTAGCTCTGCTTACAAGAAAGACACTCTGCTTTTGAGAAAAGAGAACTCTTCTACTCTACTGTATTTCCTATAGGGCCAGAACAGTGAGCTTGCTCAGAACATAATAACTGTGCTTCCTAAACACACAGGCCATATCTAGTTCAACTCTGCTTAGGAAACTGACAAGAACAGCAGCTCCTCTTCAGTCCAATACTCTGTACATGCATGGAACAGATGCCAGTGCTATTTGCATTGTTTATGGCAATGGGAGCGAAATAGTGACTCTTCTTACCAGAAAAATCTCTTGCTCATACTACCAGAAACTGAACGGGATTCAATTCCATTTCTGACTGGGAAACAAACACTAGCTCGCCTTTCAATAAACACACTCTGCTTTTGAGAAAAGAGCACTCTTCTACTCTACTGTGTTTCCTATGGGGTCCAAACAGTGAGCTTGCTCAGAACAAAAGAACTGTGCTTTCTACACACATGGCCATATCTAGTTCAATTCTGCGTAGGAACCTGACAAGAACAGTAGATCCTCTTCAGTCCAATACACTGTACTTCCTGGGATCAGATGCCAGTGCTATTTGCCCTGTGTATGACAATGGGAGCGCAATAGTGACTCTTCTTACCAGAAAACAACTCTTGCTCGTAGGACCAGAAACTGCATGGGATTCAACTCCATTTAGGACTGGGAAACAAACGCTAGCACGCCTTACAAGAAACACACTCTGCTTTTGAGAAAAGAGCAATCTTCTACTCTTCTGTGTTTCCTATAATGCCAGAACAGTGAACTTGCTCAGAACAAAAGAACTGTGCTTCCTACACATGGGCCATAACTAGTTCAACTCTGCTTAGGAAACTGACAAGAACAGTAGCTCCTCTTCAGTCCAATACACTGTACTTGCTGGGAACAGATGCGAGTGCTATTTGCACTGTGTATGGCAATGAGAGCGCAATAGTGACTTTCCTTAACAGAAAACAACTCTTGCTCCTAGGAACACAAACTGCATGTGATTCAACTCCATTTAGGACTGGGAAACAAACGCTAGCTCGCCTTAAAAGAAACACACTCTGCTTTTGAGAAAAGAGCACTCTTCTACTCTACTGTGTTTCCTATGGGGTCCGAACAGTGAGCTTGCTCAGAACAAAAGAACTGTGCTTCCTACACACACGGCCATATCTAGTTCAAGTCTGCTTAGGAACCTGACAAGAACAGTAGATCCTCTTCAGTCCAATACACTGTCCTTGCTGGGAAAAGACGCGAGTGCTATTTGCCCTGTGTATGGCAATGGGAGCGCAATAGTGACATTCCTTACCAGAAAAAAACTCTTGTTCGTAGGACCAGAAACTGCATGTGATTCAACTCCATTTAGGACTAGGGAACAAACGCTAGCTCGCCTTACAAGAAACACACTCTGCTTTTGAGAAAAGAGCACTTTTCTACTCTACTGTTTTTCCTATAGGGCCAGAACAGTGAGCTTGCTCAGAACATAAGAACTGTGCTTCCTACACTCACGCGCCTTATCTAGTTCAACTCTGCTTAGGAAACTGACAAGAACAGTAGCTCTTCTTCAGTCTGATACACTGTACTTGCTGGGAACAGACTCGAGGGCTATTTGCACTGTGTATGGCAATGTGAGCACAATAGTTACTTTCCTTAACAGAAAACAACTCTTGCTCGTAGGACCAGAAACTGCATGTGATTCAACTCCATTTAGGACTGGGAAACAAAAGCTTTTTTTGGAAAAGAGCACTCTTCTACTCTACTTTGTTTCCTATGGGGTCCAAACAGTGAGCTTGCTCAGAACAAAAGAACTGTGCTTCCTACACACACGGCCATATCTAGTTCAATTCTGCTTAGGAAACTGACAAGAACAGTAGCTCCTATTCAGTCCAATACACTGTACTTGCTAGGAACAGACACGAGTGCTATTTGCACTGTGTATGGCATTAGAGCGCAATAGTGACTCGTCTTACCAGAAAACAACTCTTGCTCGTAGGACCAAAAACTGTCTGTGATTCAACTCCATTTAGGACTGGGAAACAAACTCTAGCTCACCTTACAAGAAACACATTCTACATTTGAGAAAAGAGCACTCTTCTACTCTACTGTGTTTCCTATAGGGCCAGAACAGTTAGCTTGCTCAGAACAAATGAACTGTGCTTCCTAGACACACGGGCCATATCTAGTTCAACTCTGCTTAGGAAACTGAGAAGAACAGTAGCTCCTCTTCAGTCCAATACAATGTACTTGCTGGGAGCAGAAGCATGTGCTATTTGCACTGTGTATGGCAAAGGGAGCGCAATAGTGACTTTCCTTACCAGAAAACAACTCTTGCTCGTAGGACCAGAAACTGCATGTGATTCAACTCCATTTAGGACTGGGACACAAATGCTAGCTCGCCTTACAAGAAACACACTGCTTTAGAGAAAAGAGCACTCTTCTACTCTACTGTGTTTCCTATGGGGTCCGAAGAGTGAGCTTGCTCAGAACAAAAGAACTGTGCTTCCTACACACACGGACCATATGTAGTTCAACTCTGCTTAGGAAACTGAGAAGAACAGTAGCTCCTCTTCAGTCCGATACACTGTACTAGCTGGGAACAGACGCGAGTGCTATTTACACTGTGTATGGCAATTAGAGCGCAATAGTGACTTTCCTTACCAGAAAACATCTCTTGTTCGTAGGACCTGAAACTGCATGTGATTCAACTCCATTTAGGACTAGGAAACAAACGCTAGCTTGCCTTACAAGAAACACACTCTGCTTTTGAGAAAAGAGCACTCTTCTACTCTACTGTGTTTCCAATAGGACCAGAACAGTGAGCTTGCTCAGAACATAAGAACTGTGCTTCCTACATACACGGGCCATATCTAGTTTAACTCTGCTTAGGAAACTGACAAGAACAGTAGCTCCTCTTCAGTCCGATACACTGTACTTGCTGGGTAGAGACGCGAGTGCTATTTGCACTGTGTATGGCAATGGGAGCGCAATAGTGACTTTCCTTACCAGAAAACAACTCTTGGTAGTAGTACCAGAAACTGCATGTGATTCAACTCCATTTAGGAATGGGAAACAAACGCTAGCTCGCCTTACAAGAAGCACACTCTGCTTTTGACAAAAGAGCACTCTTCTACTCTACTGTGTTTCCTATAGGGTCCGAACAGTAAGCTTGCTCAGAACAAACGAACTGTGCTTCCTACACACACGGCCATATCTAGTTCAAGTCTGCTTAGGAACCTGAGAAGAACAGTAGATCCTCTTCAGTCCAATACACTGTACTTGCTGGGAACAGACGCCAGTGCTATTTGTCCTGTGTATGGCAATGGCAGCGCAATAGTGACTCTTCTTACCATAAAACAACTCTTGCTCGTAGGTCCAGAAACTGCATGTGATTCAACTCCATTTAGGACTGGGAAACAAACACTAGTTCGCCTTACAAGAAACACACTCTGCATTAGAGAAAAGAGCACTCTTCTACTCTACTGTGTTTCCTACAGGGCTAGAACAGTGAGCTTGCTCAGAACAAAAGAACTGTGCTTCCTACACATGGGCCATATCTAGTTCAACTCTCCTTAGGAAACTGACAAGAACAGTAGCTCCTCTTCAGTCCGATACACTGTACTTTCTGGGAACCGACGCTAGTGCTACTTGCACTGTGTGTGGCAATGGGAGCACAATAGTGACTTTCCTTACCAGAAAACAACTCTTGCTCGTAGGACCAGAAACTGCATGTGATTCAACTCCATTTAGGACTGGGAAACAAATGCTAGCTCGCCTTACATGAAACACACTCTGCTTTTGAGAAAAGAGCACTCTTCTACTCTACTGTGTTTCCTATAGGGCCAGAAGAGTGAGCTTGCTCAGAACATAAGAACTGTGCTTCCTACACACACGTGCCTTATCTAGTTCAACTCTGCTTAGGAAACTGACAAGAACAGTAGCTCTTCTTCAGTCTGATACACTGTACTTGCTGGGAACAGACGCGAGTGCTATTTGCACTGTGTATGGCAATGTGAGCACAATATTTACTTTCCTTAACAGAAAACAACTCTTGCTCGTAGGACCAGAAACTGCATGTGATTCAACTCCATTTAGGACTGGGAAACAAAAGCTTTTTTTGGAAAAGAGCACTCTTCTACTCTACTTTGTTTCCTATGGGGTCCAAACACTGAGCTTGCTCAGAACAAAAGAACTGTGCTTCCTACACACACGGCCATATCTACTTCAATTCTGCTTAGGAAACTGACAAGAACAGTAGCTCCTATTCAGTCCAATACACTGTACTTGCTGGGAACAGACACGAGTGCTATTTGCACTGTGTATGGCATTTAGAGCGCAATAGTGACTCGTCTTACCAGAAAACAACTCTTGCTCGTAGGACCAAAAACTGTCTGTGATTCAACTCCATTTAGGACTGGGAAACAAACTCTAGCTTACCTTACAAGAAACACATTCTACATTTGAGAAAAGAGCACTCTTCTACTCTACTGTGTTTCCAATAGGGCCAGAACAGTTAGCTTGCTCAGAACAAATGAACTGTGCTTCCTAGACACACGGGCCATATCTAGTTCAACTCTGCTTAGGAAACTGAGAAGAACAGTAGCTCCTCTTCAGTCCAATACACTGTACTTGCTGGGAACAGAAGCATGTGCTATTTGCACTGTGTATGGCAATGGGAGCACAATAGTGACTATCCTTTCCAGAAAACAACTCTTGCTCGTAGGACCAGAAACTGCATGGGATTCAACTCCATTTAGGACTGGGACACAAACGCTAGCTCGCCTTACAAGAAACACACTGCTTTAGAGAAAAGAGCACTCTTCTACTCTACTGTTTCATATGGGGTCCGAACAGTGAGCTTGCTCAAAACAAAAGAACTGTGCTTCCTACACACACGGACCATATGTAGTTCAACTCTGCTTAGAAAACTGACAAGAACAGTAGCTCCTCCTCAGTCCAATACACTGTACTTGCTGGGAACAGACGCGTGTGCTATTTACACTGTGTATGGCAATTAGAGCGCAATAGTGACTTTCCTTACCAGAAAACAACTCTTGCTCGTAGGACCACAAACTGCATGTGATTCAACGCCATTTAGGACTGCGAAACAAGTGCTAGCTCGCCTTACACGAAACACACTCTGCTTTTGAGAAAAGAGCACTCATCTACTCTACTGTGTTTCCTATGGGGTCCGAAGAGTGAGCTTGCTCAGAACAAACGAACTGTGCTTCCTACACACACGGCCATATCTAGTTCAAGTCTGCTTAGGAACCTGACAAGAACAGTAGATCCTCTTCAGTCCAATACACTGTACTTGCTGGGAACAGACGCCAGTGCTATTTGTCCTGTGTATGGCAATGGCAGCACAATAGTGACTCTTCTTACCAGAAAACAACTCTTGCTCGTAGGACCAGAAACTGCATGTGATTCAACTCCATTACGGACTGGGAAACAAACACTAGCTCGCCTTACAAGAAACACACTCTGCATTAGAGAAAAGAGCACTCTTCTACTCTACTGTGTTTCCTATAGGGTCCGAACAGTGAGCTTGCTCAGAACAAAAGAACTGTGCTTCCTACACACACGGCCATATCTAGTTCAAGTCTGCTTAGGAACCTGACAAGAACAGTAGATCCTGTTCAGTCCAATACACTGTACTTGCTGGGAACAGACGCCAGTGCTATTTGTCCTGTGTATGGCAATTGCAGCGCAATAGTGACTCTTCTTACCAGGAAACAACTCTTGCTCGTGGACCAGAAACTGCATGTGATTCAACTCCATTTAGGACTGGGAAACAAACTCTAGCTCGCTTTACAAGAAACACACTCTGCTTTTGAGAAAAGAGCACTCTTCTACTCTACTGTGTTTCCCATAGGGCCAGAACAGTGAGCTTGCTCAGAAAAAAGAACTGTGCTTCCTACACACACGGGCCATATCTAGTTCAACTCTGCTTAGGAATCTGAGAAGAACAGTAGCGCCTCTTCAGTCCAATACAATGTACTTGCTGGGAACAGATGGGAGGGCTATTTGCACTGTGTATGGCAATGGGAGCACAATAGTGACTTTCCTTACCAGAAAACAACTCTTGCTCGTAGGAACACAAACTGCATGTGATTCCACTCCAATTAGGAATGGGAAACAAACGCTAGCTCGCCTTAAAAGAAACACACTCTGCTTTTGAGAAAAAAGCACTCTTCTACTCTACTGTGTTTCCTATGGGGTCCGAACAGTGAGCTTGCTCAGAAAAAAAAAAACTGTGCTTCCTACACACACGGCCATATCTAGTTCAAGTCTGCTTAGGAACCTGACAAGAACAGTAGATCCTCTTCAGCCCAATACACTGTACTTGCTGCGAACAGATGCCAGTGCTATTTGTCCTGTGTATGGCAATGGCAGTGCAATAGTGACTCTTCTTACCATAAAACAACTCTTGCTCGTAGTACCAGAAACTGCATGGGATTCAACTCCATTTAGGACTGCGAAACAAACGCTAGCACGCCTTACAAGAAATACACTCTGCTTTAGAGAAAAGAGCACTCTTCTACTCTACTGTGTTTCCTATGGGGTCCAAACAGTGAGCTTGCAAAGAACAAAAGAACTGTGCTTCCTACAAACACGGATCATATCTAGTTCAACTCTGCTTAGGAAACTGACAAGAACAGTAGCACCTATCCAGTCCAATACACTGTACTTGCTGGGAACAGACACGAGTGCTATTTGCACTGTGTATGGCAAAGGGAGCACAATGTGACTTTCCTTACCAGAAAAGAACTCTTGATCGTAGGACCTGAAACTGCATGTGATTCAACTCCATTTAGGACTAGGAAACAAACGCTAGCTCGCCTTACAAGAAACACACTCCGCTTTTGAGAAAAGAGCACTCTTCTACTCTACTGTGTTTCCTATAGGGCCAGAACAGTGACTTGCTCAGAACATAAGAACTGTGCTTCCTACACACACGGGCCATATCTACTTCAACTCTTCTTAGGAAACTGACAAGAACAGTAGCTCCTCTTCAGCCCAATACACTGTACTTGCTGGGAACAGACGCGAGTGCTATTTGCACTGTGTATGCAATGGGAGCGCAATAGTGACTTTCCTTACCAGAAAACAACTCTTGCTCGTAGGACCAGAAACTGCATGTGATTCAACTCAATTTAGGACTTGGAAACAAATGCTAGCTCGCCTTACAAGAAACACACTCTGCTTTTGAGAAAAGAGCACTCTTCTACTCTACTGTGTTTCCTATAGGGTCCGAACAGTGAGCTTGCTCAGAAAAAAAAACTGTGCTTCCTACACACACGGGCCATATCTAGTTCAACTCTGCTTAGGAAACTGACAAGAACAGTAGCTCCTCTTCAGTCCAATACACTTTACTTGTGGGGAACAGACGCGAGTGCTATTTGCACTGTGTATGGCAATTGGAGCACAATAGTGACTCGTCTTACCAGAAAACAACTCTTGCTCGTAGGACAAAAAACTGCATGTGACTCAACTCCATTTAGGACTGGGAAACAAACTCTAGCTTGCTTTACAAGAAACACACTCTGCTTTTGAGAAAAGAGCACTCTTCTACACTACTGTGCTTCCTATAGGGCCAGAACAGTGAGCTTGCTCAAAACAAAAAAACTGTGCTTCCTACACACACGGCCATATCTAGTTCAAGTCTGCTTAGGAACATGACAAGAACAGTAGATCCTCTTCAGTCCAATACACTGTACTTGCTGGGAACAGACGCGAGTGGTATTTGCACAGTGTATGGCAATGTGAGCGCAATGTGACTTTCCTTACCAGAAAACAACTCTTTTTCGTAGGACCTGAAACTGCTTGTGATTCAACTCCATTTAGGACTAGGAAACAAACGCTAGCTTGCCTTGCAAGAAACACACTCTGCTTTAGAGAAAAGAGCACTCTTCTACTCCACTGTGTTTCCTATAGGGTCCGAACAGTGAGCTTGCTCAGAACAAACGAACTGTGCATCCTACACACACGGCCATATCTAGTTCAAGTCTGCTTAGGAACCTGACAAGAACAGTAGATCCTCTTCAGTCCAATACACTGTACTTGCTGGGAACAGACGCCAGTGCTATTTGTCCTGTGTATGGCAATGGGAGCGCAATAGTGACTTTCCTTACCAGAAAACAACTCTTGCTTTTAGGACCAGAAACTGCATGTGATTCAACACCATTTAGGACTGGGAAACAAACGCTAGCTTGCCTTACAAGAAACACACTCTGCTTTTGAGAAAAGAGCACTCATCTGCTCTACTGTGTTTCCTATAGGGTCCGAACAGTGAGCTTGCTCAGAACAAAAGAACTGTGCTTCCTACACACACGGCCATATCTAGTTCAAGTCTGCTTAGGAGCCTGACAAGAACAGTAGATCCTGTTCAGTCCAATACACTGTACTTGCTGGGAACAGATGCCAGTGCTATTTGTCCTGTGTATGGCAATGTCAGCGCAATAGTGACTCTTCTTACCAGGAAACAAATCTTGCTCGTGGACCAGAAACTGCATGTGATTCAACTCCATTTAGGAATGGGAAACAAACTCTAGCTCGCTTTACAAGAAACACACTCAGCTTTTGAGAAAAGAGCACTCTTCTACTCTACTGTGTTTCCCATACGGCCAGAACAGTGAGCTTGCTCAGAAAAAAAGAACTGTGCTTCCTACACACACGGGCCATATCTAGTTCAACTCTGCTTAGGAATCAGAGAAGAACAGTAGCGCCTCTTCAGCCCAATACACTGTACTTGCTGGGAACAGATGGGAGGGCTATTTGCACTGTGTATGGCAATGGGAGCACAATAGTGACTTTCCTTACCAGAAAACAACTCTTGCTCTTAGGAACACAAACTGCATGTGATTCCAATCCATTTAGGAATGGGAAACAAACGCTAGCTCGCCTTAAAAGAAACACACTCTGCTTTTGAGAAAAAAGCACTCTTCTACTCTACTGTGTTTTTTATGGGGTCCAAACAGTGAGCTTGCTCAGAAAAAAAAAAACTGTGCTTCCTACATACACGGCCATATCTAGTTCAAGTCTGCTTAGGAACCTGACAAGAACAGTAGATCCTCTTCAGCCCAATACACTGTACTTGCTGCGAACAGATGCCAGTGCTATTTGTCCTGTGTATGGCAATGGCAGTGCAATAGTGACTCTTCTTACCATAAAACAACTCTTGTTCGTAGTACCAGAAACTGCATGGGATTCAACTCCATTTAGGACAGCGAAACAAACGCTAGCACGCCTTACAAGAAATACACTCTGCTTTAGAGAAAAGAGCACTCTTCTACTCTACTGTGTTTCCTATGGGGTCCAAACAGTGAGCTTGCAAAGAACAAATGAACTGTGCTTCCTACAAACACGGATCATATCTAGTTCAACTCTGCTTAGGAAACTGACAAGAACAGTAGCACCTATCCAGTCCAATACACTGTACTTGCTGGGAACAGACGCGAGTGCTATTTGCACTGTGTATGGCAAAGGGAGCGCAATGTGACTTTCCTTACCAGAAAAGAACTCTTGATCATAGGACCTGAAACTGCATGTGATTCAACTCCATTTAGGACTAGGAAACAAACGCTAGCTCGCCTTACAAGAAACACACTCCGCTTTTGAGAAAAGAGCACTCTTCTACTCTACTGTGTTTCTTATAGGGCCAGAACAGTGACTTGCTCAGAACATAAGAACTGTGCTTCCTACACACACGGGCCATATCTACTTCAACTCTTCTTAGGAAACTGACAAGAACAGTAGCTCCTTTTCAGTCCCATACACTGTACTTGCTGGGAACAGACGCGAGTGCTATTTGCACTGTGTATGCAATGGGAGCGCAATAGTGACTTTCCTTACCAGAAAACAACTCTTGCTCGTAGGACCAGAAACTACATGTGATTCAACTCAATTTAGGACTTGGAAACAAATGCTAGCTCGCCTTACAAGAAACACACTCTGCTTTTGAGAAAAGAGCACTCTTCTACTCTACTGTGTTTCCTATAGGGTCCGAACAGTGAGCTTGCTCAGAAAAAAAAACTGTGCTTCCTACACACACGGGCCATATCTAGTTCAACTCTGCTTAGGAAACTGACAAGAACAGTAGCTCCTCTTCAGTCCAAGACACTGTACTTGCGGGAACAGACTCGAGTGCTATTTGCACTGTGTATGGCATTGGAGCACAATAGTGACTCGTCTTACCAGAAAACAACTCTTGCTCGTAGGACAAAAAACTGCATGTGACTCAACTTCATTTAAGACTGGGAAACAAACGCTAGCTCGCCTTAAAAGAAACACACTCTGCTTTAGAGAAAAGAGCCCTCTTCTACTCTACTGTGTTTCCTATAGGGCCAGAATGGTGAGCTTGCACAGAACATAAGAACTGTGCTTCCTACACACACGGGCCATATTGAGTTCAACTATGCTTAGGAACCTGACAAGAACAGTAGCTCCTCTTCATTCCAATACACTGTACTTGCTGGGAACAGACGCATGTGCTATTTGCACTGTGTATGGCAATGGGAGCGCAATAGTGACTTTCCTTACCAGAAAACAACTCTTGTTCATAGGACCAGAAACTGCATGTGATTCAACTCCATTTAGGACTGGGAAACAAATGCTAGCTCGCCTTACATGTAACACACTCTGCTTTTGAGAAAAGAGCACTCTTCTACTCTACTGTGTTTCCTATAGGGCCAGAACAGTGAGCTTGCTCTGAACAAAGAACTGTGCTTCCTACACACAGGCCATATCTATTTCAACTCTGCTTAGGAAAAGGACAAGAACAGTAGCTCCTCTTCAGTCCGATACACTGTACTTGCTGGGAGCAGAAGCATGTGCTATTTGCACTGTGTATGGCAAAGGGAGCGCAATAGTGACTTTCCTTACCAGAAAACAACTCTTGCTCGTAGGACCAGAAACTGCATGTGATTCAACTCCATTTAGGACTGGGACACAAATGCTAGCTCGCCTTACAAGAAACACACTGCTTTAGAGAAAAGAGCACTCTTCTACTCTACTGTGTTTCCTATGGGGTCCGAAGAGTGAGCTTGCTCAGAACAAAAGAACTGTGCTTCCTACACACACGGACCATATGTAGTTCAACTCTGCTTAGGAAACTGAGAAGAACAGTAGCTCCTCTTCAGTCCGATACACTGTACTAGCTGGGAACAGACGCGAGTGCTATTTACACTGTGTATGGCAATTAGAGCGCATAGTGACTTTCCTTACCAGAAAACATCTCTTGTTCGTAGGACCTGAAACTGCATGTGATTCAACTCCATTTAGGACTAGGAAACAAACGCTAGCTTGCCTTACAAGAAACACACTCTGCTTTTGAGAAAAGAGCACTCTTCTACTCTACTGTGTTTCCAATAGGACCAGAACAGTGAGCTTGCTCAGAACATAAGAACTGTGCTTCCTACACACACGGGCCATATCTAGTTCAACTCTGCTTAGGAAACTGACAAGAACAGTAGCTCCTCTTCAGTCCGATACACTGTACTTGCTGGGTAGAGACGCGAGTGCTATTTGCACTGTGTATGGCAATGGGAGCGCAATAGTGACTTTCCTTACCAGAAAACAACTCTTGCTAGTAGTACCAGAAACTGCATGTGATTCAACTCCATTTAGGAATGGGAAACAAACGCTAGCTCGCCTTACAAGAAACACACTCTGCTTTTGACAAAAGAGCACTCTTCTACTCTACTGTGTTTCCTATAGGGTCCGAACAGTAAGCTTGCTCAGAACAAACGAACTGTGCTTCCTACACACACGGCCATATCTAGTTCAAGTCTGCTTAGGAACCTGAGAAGAACAGTAGATCCTCTTCAGTCCAATACACTGTACTTGCTGGGAACAGACGCCAGTGCTATTTGTCCTGTGTATGGCAATGGCAGCGCAATAGTGACTCTTCTTACCATAAAACAACTCTTGCTCGTAGGTCCAGAAACTGCATGTGATTCAACTCCATTTAGGACTGGGAAACAAACACTAGTTCGCCTTACAAGAAACACACTCTGCATTAGAGAAAAGAGCACTCTTCTACTCTACTGTGTTTCCTACAGGGCTAGAACAGTGAGCTTGCTCAGAACAAAAGAACTGTGCTTCCTACACATGGGCCATATCTAGTTCAACTCTCCTTAGGAAACTGACAAGAACAGTAGCTCCTCTTGAGTCCGATACACTGTACTTTCTGGGAACCGACGCTAGTGCTACTTGCACTGTGTGTGGCAATGGGAGCACAATAGTGACTTTCCTTACCAGAAAACAACTCTTGCTCGTAGGACCAGAAACTGCATGTGATTCAACTCCATTTAGGACTGGGAAACAAATGCTAGCTCGCCTTACATGAAACACACTCTGCTTTTGAGAAAAGAGCACTCTTCTACTCTACTGTGTTTCCTATAGGGCCAGAAGAGTGAGCTTGCTCAGAACATAAGAACTGTGCTTCCTACACACACGTGCCTTATCTAGTTCAACTCTGCTTAGGAAACTGACAAGAACAGTAGCTCTTCTTCAGTCTGATACACTGTACTTGCTGGGAACAGACGCGAGTGCTATTTGCACTGTGTATGGCAATGTGAGCACAATATTTACTTTCCTTAACAGAAAACAACTCTTGCTCGTAGGACCAGAAACTGCATGTGATTCAACTCCATTTAGGACTGGGAAACAAAAGCTTTTTTTGGAAAAGAGCACTCTTCTACTCTACTTTGTTTCCTATGGGGTCCAAACACTGAGCTTGCTCAGAACAAAAGAACTGTGCTTCCTACACACACGGCCATATCTACTTCAATTCTGCTTAGGAAACTGACAAGAACAGTAGCTCCTATTCAGTCCAATACACTGTACTTGCTGGGAACAGACACGAGTGCTATTTGCACTGTGTATGGCATTTAGAGCGCAATAGTGACTCGTCTTACCAGAAAACAACTCTTGCTCGTATTACCAAAAACTGTCTGTGATTCAACTCCATTTAGGACTGGGAAACAAACTCTAGCTTACCTTACAAGAAACACATTCTACATTTGAGAAAAGAGCACTCTTCTACTCTACTGTGTTTCCAATAGGGCCAGAACAGTTATCTTGCTCAGAACAAATGAACTGTGCTTCCTAGACACACGGGCCATATCTAGTTCAACTCTGCTTAGGAAACTGAGAAGAACAGTAGCTCCTCTTCAGTCCAATACACTGTACTTGCTGGGAACAGAAGCATGTGCTATTTGCACTGTGTATGGCAATGGGAGCACAATAGTGACTATCCTTTCCAGAAAACAACTCTTGCTCGTAGGACCAGAAACTGCATGGGATTCAACTCCATTTAGGACTGGGACACAAACGCTAGCTCGCCTTACAAGAAACACACTGCTTTAGAGAAAAGAGCACTCTTCTACTCTACTGTTTCATATGGGGTCCGAACAGTGAGCTTGCTCAAAACAAAAGAACTGTGCTTCCTACACACACGGACCATATGTAGTTCAACTCTGCTTAGAAAACTGACAAGAACAGTAGCTCCTCCTCAGTCCAATACACTGTACTTGCTGGGAACAGACGCGTGTGCTATTTACACTGTGTATGGCAATGGCAGCACAATAGTGACTCTTCTTACCAGAAAACAACTCTTGCTCGTAGGACCAGAAACTGCATGTGATTCAACTCCATTTCGGACTGGGAAACAAACACTAGCTCGCCTTACAAGAAACACACTCTGCATTAGAGAAAAGAGCACTCTTCTACTCTACTGTGTTTCCTATAGGGTCCGAACAATGAGCTTGCTCAGAACAAAAGAACTGTGCTTCCTACACACAGGGCCATATCTAGTTCAAGTCTGCTTAGGAACCTGACAAGAACAGTAGATCCTGTTCAGTCCAATACACTGTACTTGCTGGGAACAGACGCCAGTGCTATTTGTCCTGTGTATGGCAATTGCAGCGCAATAGTGACTCTTCTTACCAGGAAACAACTCTTGCTCGTGGACCAGAAACTGCATGTGATTCAACTCCATTTAGGACTGGGAAACAAACTCTAGCTCGCTTTACAAGAAACACACTCTGCTTTTGAGAAAAGAGCACTCTTCTACTCTACTGTGTTTCCCATAGGGCCAGAACAGTGAGCTTGCTCAGAAAAAAGAACTGTGCTTCCTACACACACGGGCCATATCTAGTTCAACTCTGCTTAGGAATCTGAGAAGAACAGTAGCGCCTCTTCAGTCCAATACAATGTACTTGCTGGGAACAGATGGGAGGGCTATTTGCACTGTGTATGGCAATGGGAGCACAATAGTGACTTTCCTTACCAGAAAACAACTCTTGCTCGTAGGAACACAAACTGCATGTGATTCCACTCCAATTAGGAATGGGAAACAAACGCTAGCTCGCCTTAAAAGAAACACACTCTGCTTTTGAGAAAAAAGCACTCTTCTACTCTACTGTGTTTCCTATGGGGTCCGAACACTGAGCTTGCTCAGAAAAAAAAAAACTGTGCTTCCTACACACACGGCCATATCTAGTTCAAGTCTGCTTAGGAACCTGACAAGAACAGTAGATCCTCTTCAGCCCAATACACTGTACTTGCTGCGAACAGATGCCAGTGCTATTTGTCCTGTGTATGGCAATGGCAGTGCAATAGTGACTCTTCTTACCATAAAACAACTCTTGCTCGTAGTACCAGAAACTGCATGGGATTCAACTCCATTTAGGACTGCGAAACAAACGCTAGCACGCCTTACAAGAAATACACTCTGCTTTAGAGAAAAGAGCACTCTTCTACTCTACTGTGTTTCCTATGGGGTCCAAACAGTGAGCTTGCAAAGAACAAAAGAACTGTGCTTCCTACAAACACGGATCATATCTAGTTCAACTCTGCTTAGGAAACTGACAAGAACAGTAGCACCTATCCAGTCCAATACACTGTACTTGCTGGGAACAGACACGAGTGCTATTTGCACTGTGTATGGCAAAGGGAGCACAATGTGACTTTCCTTACCAGAAAAGAACTCTTGATCGTAGGACCTGAAACTGCATGTGATTCAACTCCATTTAGGACTAGGAAACAAACGCTAGCTCGCCTTACAAGAAACACACTCCGCTTTTGAGAAAAGAGCACTCTTCTACTCTACTGTGTTTCCTACAGGGACAGAACAGTGACTTGCTCAGAACATAAGAACTGTGCTTCCTACACACACGGGCCATATCTACTTCAACTCTTCTTAGGAAACTGACAAGAACAGTAGCTCCTCTTCAGCCCAATACACTGTACTTGCTGGGAACAGACGCGAGTGCTATTTGCACTGTGTATGCAATGGGAGCGCAATAGTGACTTTCCTTACCAGAAAACAACTCTTGCTCGTAGGACCAGAAACTGCATGTGATTCAACTCAATTTAGGACTTGGAAACAAATGCTAGCTCGCCTTACAAGAAACACACTCTGCTTTTGAGAAAAGAGCACTCTTCTACTCTACTGTGTTTCCTATAGGGTCCGAACAGTGAGCTTGCTCAGAAAAAAAAACTGTGCTTCCTACACACACGGGCCATATCTAGTTCAACTCTGCTTAGGAAACTGACAAGAACAGTAGCTCCTCTTCAGTCCAATACACTTTACTTGTGGGGAACAGACGCGAGTGCTATTTGCACTGTGTATGGCAATTGGAGCACAATAGTGACTCGTCTTACCAGAAAACAACTCTTGCTCGTAGGACAAAAAACTGCATGTGACTCAACTCCATTTAGGACTGGGAAACAAACTCTAGCTTGCTTTACAAGAAACACACTCTGCTTTTGAGAAAAGAGCACTCTTCTACTCTACTGTGCTTCCTATAGGGCCAGAACAGTGAGCTTGCTCAAAACAAAAAAACTGTGCTTCCTACACACACGGCCATATCTAGTTCAAGTCTGCTTAGGAACATGACAAGAACAGTAGATCCTCTTCAGTCCAATACACTGTACTTGCTGGGAACAGACGCGAGTGGTATTTGCACAGTGTATGGCAATGGGAGCGCAATGTGACTTTCCTTACCAGAAAACAACTCTTGTTCGTAGGACCTGAAACTGCTTGTGATTCAACTCCATTTAGGACTAGGAAACAAACGCTAGCTTGCCTTGCAAGAAACACACTCTGCTTTAGAGAAAAGAGCACTCTTCTACTCCACTGTGTTTCCTATAGGGTCCGAACAGTGAGCTTGCTCAGAACAAACGAACTGTGCTTCCTACACACACGGCCATATCTAGTTCAAGTCTGCTTAGGAACCTGACAAGAACAGTAGATCCTCTTCAGTCCAATACACTGTACTTGCTGGGAACAGACGCCAGTGCTATTTGTCCTGTGTATGGCAATGGGAGCGCAATAGTGACTTTCCTTACCAGAAAACAACGCTTGCTCTTAGGACCAGAAACTGCATGTGATTCAACACCATTTAGGACTGGGAAACAAACGCTAGCTTGCCTTACAAGAAACACACTCTGCTTTTGAGAAAAGAGCACTCATCTGCTCTACTGTGTTTCCTATAGGGTCCGAACAGTGAGCTTGCTCAGAACAAAAGAACTGTGCTTCCTACACACACGGCCATATCTAGTTCAAGTCTGCTTAGGAGCCTGACAAGAACAGTAGATCCTGTTCAGTCCAATACACTGTACTTGCTGGGAACAGATGCCAGTGCTATTTGTCCTGTGTATGGCAATGTCAGCGCAATAGTGACTCTTCTTACCAGGAAACAAATCTTGCTCGTGGACCAGAAACTGCATGTGATTCAACTCCATTTAGGAATGGGAAACAAACTCTAGCTCGCTTTACAAGAAACACACTCAGCTTTTGAGAAAAGAGCACTCTTCTACTCTACTGTGTTTCCCATAGGGCCAGAACAGTGAGCTTGCTCAGAAAAAAAGAACTGTGCTTCCTACACACACGGGCCATATCTAGTTCAACTCTGCTTAGGAATCAGAGAAGAACAGTAGCGCCTCTTCAGCCCAATACACTGTACTTGCTGGGAACAGATGGGAGGGCTATTTGCACTGTGTATGGCAATGGGAGCACAATAGTGACTTTCCTTACCAGAAAACAACTCTTGCTCTTAGGAACACAAACTGCATGTGATTCCACTCCATTTAGGAATGGGAAACAAACGCTAGCTCGCCTTAAAAGAAACACACTCTGCTTTTGAGAAAAAAGCACTCTTCTACTCTACTGTGTTTTTTATGGGGTCCAAACAGTGAGCTTGCTCAGAAAAAAAAAAACTGTGCTTCCTACATACACGGCCATATCTAGTTCAAGTCTGCTTAGGAACCTGACAAGAACAGTAGATCCTCTTCAGCCCAATACACTGTACTTGCTGCGAACAGATGCCAGTGCTATTTGTCCTGTGTATGGCAATGGCAGTGCAATAGTGACTCTTCTTACCATAAAACAACTCTTGTTCGTAGTACCAGAAACTGCATGGGATTCAACTCCATTTAGGACAGCGAAAGAAACGCTAGCACGCCTTACAAGAAATACACTCTGCTTTAGAGAAAAGAGCACTCTTCTACTCTACTGTGTTTCCTATGGGGTCCAAACAGTGAGCTTGCAAAGAACAAATGAACTGTGCTTCCTACAAACACGGATCATATCTAGTTCAACTCTGCTTAGGAAACTGACAAGAACAGTAGCACCTATCCAGTCCAATACACTGTACTTGCTGGGAACAGACGCGAGTGCTATTTGCACTGTGTATGGCAAAGGGAGCGCAATGTGACTTTCCTTACCAGAAAAGAACTCTTGATCATAGGACCTGAAACTGCATGTGATTCAACTCCATTTAGGACTAGGAAACAAACGCTAGCTCGCCTTACAAGAAACACACTCCGCTTTTGAGAAAAGAGCACTCTTCTACTCTACTGTGTTTCTTATAGGGCCAGAACAGTGACTTGCTCAGAACATAAGAACTGTGCTTCCTACACACACGGGCCATATCTACTTCAACTCTTCTTAGGAAACTGACAAGAACAGTAGCTCCTTTTCAGTCCCATACACTGTACTTGCTGGGAACAGACGCGAGTGCTATTTGCACTGTGTATGCAATGGGAGCGCAATAGTGACTTTCCTTACCAGAAAACAACTCTTGCTCGTAGGACCAGAAACTACATGTGATTCAACTCAATTTAGGACTTGGAAACAAATGCTAGCTCGCCTTACAAGAAACACACTCTGCTTTTGAGAAAAGAGCACTCTTCTACTCTACTGTGTTTCCTATAGGGTCCGAACAGTGAGCTTGCTCAGAAAAAAAAACTGTGCTTCCTACACACACGGGCCATATCTAGTTCAACTCTGCTTAGGAAACTGACAAGAACAGTAGCTCCTCTTCAGTCCAAGACACTGTACTTGCGGGAACAGACTCGAGTGCTATTTGCACTGTGTATGGCATTGGAGCACAATAGTGACTCGTCTTACCAGAAAACAACTCTTGCTCGTAGGACAAAAAACTGCATGTGACTCAACTTCATTTAAGACTGGGAAACAAACGCTAGCTCGCCTTAAAAGAAACACACTCTGCTTTAGAGAAAAGAGCCCTCTTCTACTCTACTGTGTTTCCTATAGGGCCAGAACGGTGAGCTTGCACAGAACATAAGAACTGTGCTTCCTACACACACGGGCCATATTGAGTTCAACTATGCTTAGGAACCTGACAAGAACAGTAGCTCCTCTTCATTCCAATACACTGTACTTGCTGGGAACAGACGCATGTGCTATTTGCACTGTGTATGGCAATGGGAGCACAATAGTGACTTTCCTTACCAGAAAACAACTCTTGTTCATAGGACCAGAAACTGCATGTGATTCAACTCCATTTAGGACTGGGAAACAAATGCTAGCTCGCCTTACATGTAACACACTCTGCTTTTGAGAAAAGAGCCCTCTTCTACTCTACTGTGTTTCCTATAGGGCCAGAACGGTGAGCTTGCACAGAACATAAGAACTGTGCTTCCTACACACACGGGCCATATTGAGTTCAACTATGCTTAGGAACCTGACAAGAACAGTAGCTCCTCTTCATTCCAATACACTGTACTTGCTGGGAACAGACGCATGTGCTATTTGCACTGTGTATGGCAATGGGAGCGCAATAGTGACTTTCCTTACCAGAAAACAACTCTTGTTCATAGGACCAGAAACTGCATGTGATTCAACTCCATTTAGGACTGGGAAACAAATGCTAGCTCGCCTTACATGTAACACACTCTGCTTTTGAGAAAAGAGCACTCTTCTACTCTACTGTGTTTCCTATAGGGCCAGAACAGTGAGCTTGCACTGAACAAAGAACTGTGCTTCCTACACACAGGCCATATCTATTTCAACTCTGCTTAGGAAAAGGACAAGAACAGTAGCTCCTCTTCAGTCCGATACACTGTACTTGCTGGGAGCAGAAGCATGTGCTATTTGCACTGTGTATGGCAAAGGGAGCGCAATAGTGACTTTCCTTACCAGAAAACAACTCTTGCTCGTAGGACCAGAAACTGCATGTGATTCAACTCCATTTAGGACTGGGACACAAATGCTAGCTCGCCTTACAAGAAACACACTGCTTTAGAGAAAAGAGCACTCTTCTACTCTACTGTGTTTCCTATGGGGTCCGAAGAGTGAGCTTGCTCAGAACAAAAGAACTGTGCTTCCTACACACACGGACCATATGTAGTTCAACTCTGCTTAGGAAACTGAGAAGAACAGTAGCTCCTCTTCAGTCCGATACACTGTACTAGCTGGGAACAGACGCGAGTGCTATTTACACTGTGTATGGCAATTAGAGCGCATAGTGACTTTCCTTACCAGAAAATATCTCTTGTTCGTAGGACCTGAAACTGCATGTGATTCAACTCCATTTAGGACTAGGAAACAAACGCTAGCTTGCCTTACAAGAAACACACTCTGCTTTTGAGAAAAGAGCACTCTTCTACTCTACTGTGTTTCCAATAGGACCAGAACAGTGAGCTTGCTCAGAACATAAGAACTGTGCTTCCTACACACACGGGCCATATCTAGTTCAACTCTGCTTAGGAAACTGACAAGAACAGTAGCTCCTCTTCAGTCCGATACACTGTACTTGCTGGGTAGAGACGCGAGTGCTATTTGCACTGTGTATGGCAATGGGAGCGCAATAGTGACTTTCCTTACCAGAAAACAACTCTTGCTAGTAGTACCAGAAACTGCATGTGATTCAACTCCATTTAGGAATGGGAAACAAACGCTAGCTCGCCTTACAAGAAACACACTCTGCTTTTGACAAAAGAGCACTCTTCTACTCTACTGTGTTTCCTATAGGGTCCGAACAGTAAGCTTGCTCAGAACAAACGAACTGTGCTTCCTACACACACGGCCATATCTAGTTCAAGTCTGCTTAGGAACCTGAGAAGAACAGTAGATCCTCTTCAGTCCAATACACTGTACTTGCTGGGAACAGACGCCAGTGCTATTTGTCCTGTGTATGGCAATGGCAGCGCAATAGTGACTCTTCTTACCATAAAACAACTCTTGCTCGTAGGTCCAGAAACTGCATGTGATTCAACTCCATTTAGGACTGGGAAACAAACACTAGTTCGCCTTACAAGAAACACACTCTGCATTAGAGAAAAGAGCACTCTTCTACTCTACTGTGTTTCCTACAGGGCTAGAACAGTGAGCTTGCTCAGAACAAAAGAACTGTGCTTCCTACACATGGGCCATATCTAGTTCAACTCTCCTTAGGAAACTGACAAGAACAGTAGCTCCTCTTGAGTCCGATACACTGTACTTTCTGGGAACCGACGCTAGTGCTACTTGCACTGTGTGTGGCAATGGGAGCACAATAGTGACTTTCCTTACCAGAAAACAACTCTTGCTCGTAGGACCAGAAACTGCATGTGATTCAACTCCATTTAGGACTGGGAAACAAATGCTAGCTCGCCTTACATGAAACACACTCTGCTTTTGAGAAAAGAGCACTCTTCTACTCTACTGTGTTTCCTATAGGGCCAGAAGAGTGAGCTTGCTCAGAACATAAGAACTGTGCTTCCTACACACACGTGCCTTATCTAGTTCAACTCTGCTTAGGAAACTGACAAGAACAGTAGCTCTTCTTCAGTCTGATACACTGTACTTGCTGGGAACAGACGCGAGTGCTATTTGCACTGTGTATGGCAATGTGAGCACAATATTTACTTTCCTTAACAGAAAACAACTCTTGCTCGTAGGACCAGAAACTGCATGTGATTCAACTCCATTTAGGACTGGGAAACAAAAGCTTTTTTTGGAAAAGAGCACTCTTCTACTCTAATTTGTTTCCTATGGGGTCCAAACACTGAGCTTGCTCAGAACAAAAGAACTGTGCTTCCTACACACACGGCCATATCTACTTCAATTCTGCTTAGGAAACTGACAAGAACAGTAGCTCCTATTCAGTCCAATACACTGTACTTGCTGGGAGCAGACGCGAGTGCTATTTACACTGTCTATGGCAATTAGAGCGCAATAGTGACTCGTCTTACCAGAAAACAACTCTTGCTCGTAGGACCAAAAACTGTCTGTGATTCAACTCCATTTAGGACTGGGAAACAAACTCTAGCTTACCTTACAAGAAACACATTCTACATTTGAGAAAAGAGCACTCTTCTACTCTACTGTGTTTCCAATAGGGCCAGAACAGTTAGCTTGCTCAGAACAAATGAACTGTGCTTCCTAGACACACGGGCCATATCTAGTTCAACTCTGCTTAGGAAACTGAGAAGAACAGTAGCTCCTCTTCAGTCCAATACACTGTACTTGCTGGGAACAGAAGCATGTGCTATTTGCACTGTGTATGGCAATGGGAGCACAATAGTGACTATCCTTTCCAGAAAACAACTCTTGCTCGTAGGACCAGAAACTGCATGGGATTCAACTCCATTTAGGACTGGGACACAAACGCTAGCTCGCCTTACAAGAAACACACTGCTTTAGAGAAAAGAGCACTCTTCTACTCTACTGTTTCATATGGGGTCCGAACAGTGAGCTTGCTCAAAACAAAAGAACTGTGCTTCCTACACACACGGACCATATGTAGTTCAACTCTGCTTAGAAAACTGACAAGAACAGTAGCTCCTCCTCAGTCCAATACACTGTACTTGCTGGGAACAGACGCGTGTGCTATTTACACTGTGTATGGCAATTAGAGCGCAATAGTGACTTTCCTTACCAGAAAACAACTCTTGCTCGTAGGACCACAAACTGCATGTGATTCAACGCCATTTAGGACTGGGAAACAAGTGCTAGCTCGCCTTACAAGAAACACACTCTGCTTTTGAGAAAAGAGCACTCATCTACTCTACTGTGTTTCCTATGGGGTCCGAAGAGTGAGCTTGCTCAGAACAAATGAACTGTGCTTCCTACACACACGGCCATATCTAGTTCAAGTCTGCTTAGGAACCTGACAAGAACAGTAGATCCTCTTCAGTCCAATACACTGTACTTGCTGGGAACAGACGCCAGTGCTATTTGTCCTGTGTATGGCAATGGCAGCACAATAGTGACTCTTCTTACCAGAAAACAACTCTTGCTCGTAGGACCAGAAACTGCATGTGATTCAACTCCATTTCGGACTGGGAAACAAACACTAGCTCGCCTTACAAGAAACACACTCTGCATTAGAGAAAAGAGCACTCTTCTACTCTACTGTGTTTCCTATAGGGTCCGAACAATGAGCTTGCTCAGAACAAAAGAACTGTGCTTCCTACACACAGGGCCATATCTAGTTCAAGTCTGCTTAGGAACCTGACAAGAACAGTAGCTCCTCTTCAGTCCAATACACTGTACTTGCTGGGAACAGACGCGATGCTATTTGCACTGTGTATGGCAATGGGAGCGCAATAGTGACTTTCCTTGCCAGAAAACAACTCTTGCTCGTAGGACCAGTAACTGCATGTGATTCAAATCCATTTAGGATTGGGAAACAAATGCTAGCTCGCCTTACATGAAACACACTCTGCTTTTGAGAAAAGAGCACTCTTCTACTCTACTGTGCTTCCTATGTGGTCCGAACAGTGAGCTTGCTAAGAACAAAAGAACTGTGCTTCCTACACACACGGGCCATATCTAGTTCAACTCTGCTTAGGAAACTGACAAGAACAGTAGCTCCTCTTCAGTCCAATACACTGTACTTGCGGGGAACATACGCGAGTGCTATTTGCACTGTGTATGGCAATTGGAGCCTTATAGTGACTTGTCTTACCAGAAAAAAACTCTTGCTCGTAGGACAAAAAACTGCATGTGACTCAACTCCATTTAGGACTGGGAAACAAACGCTAGCTCGACTTCCAAGAAACAAACTCTGCTTTTGAGAAAAGAGCACTCTTCTAGTCTAATGTGTTTCCCATGTGTTCCGAAAAGTGAGCTTGCTCAGAACAAAAAAACTGTGCTTCCTACACAC
The DNA here is from genome assembly GCF_949786415.1 of Peromyscus eremicus. NCBI lineage: Eukaryota > Metazoa > Chordata > Mammalia > Rodentia > Cricetidae > Peromyscus > Peromyscus eremicus. The sequence continues at coordinate 273,866 of NW_026734511.1, read as the reverse complement.
ACGGCCATATCTAGTTCAAGTCTGCTTAGGAACATGACAAGAACAGTAGATCCTCTTCAGTCCAATACACTGTACTTGCTGGGAACAGACGCCAGTGCTATTTGCACTGTGTATGGCAATGGGAGCGCAATAGTGACTTTTCTTACCAGGAAACAACTCTTGCTCGTAGGACCAGAGACTGCATGTGATTCAACTCCATTTAGGACTGGGAAACAAACTCTAGCTTGCTTTACAAGAAACACACTCTGCTTTTGAGAAAAGAGCACTCTTCTACTTTACTGTGTTTCTTATAGGGCCAGAACAGTGAGCTTGCTCAGAACATAAGAACTGTGCTTCCTATATTCACTGGCCATATCTAGTTCAACTCCTCTTAGGAAACTGACAAGAACAGTAGCTCCTGTTCAGTCCAATACACTGTACTTGCTGGGAACAGACGGGAGGGCTATTTGCACTGTGTATGGCAATGGGAGCGCAATAGTGACTTTCCTTACCAGAAAACAACTCTTGCTCGTAGGACCAGAAACTGCATGTGATTCCATTCCATTTAGGAACTGGAAACAAACGCTAGCTCGCCTTACAAGAAACACACTCTGCTTTAGAGAAAAGAGCACTCTTCTACTCTACTTTGTTTCCTATGGGGTCCAAACAGTGAGCTTGCTCAGAACAAAAGAACTGTGCTTGCTACACAACGGACCACATCTAGTTCAACTCTGCTTAGGAAACTGACAAGAACAGTAGCTCCTCTTCAGTCCAATACACTGTACATGCTGGGAACAGATGCCTGTGCTATTTGCCCTGTGTATGACAATGGGAGCGCAATAGTGACTCTTCTTACCACAGAACAACTCTTGCTCCTAGGACCACAAACTGCATGGGATTCAACTCCATTTAGTACTGGGTAACAAACGCTGTCTCGCCTTACAGAAACACACTCTGCTTTTGAGAAAAGGGCACTCTTCTACTCTATTGTGTTTCCTACGGGGTCCGAACTGTGAGCTTGCTCAGAACAAAAGAACTGTGCTTCCTACACACACGGGCCATATCTAGTTCAACTCTGCTTAGGAAACTGACAAGAACAGTAGCTGCTCTTCAGTCCAATACACTGTACTTGCTGGGAACAGACGCGAGTGCTATTTGCACTGTGTATGGCAATGGGAGCGCAATAGTGACTCTTCTTACCAGAAAACAACTCTTGCTCGTAGTACCAGAAACTGCATGGGACTCAACTACCTTTCTGACTGGGAAACAAACACTAGCTCTACTTTCAAGAAAAACAATCAAATTTTGAGAATAGAGCACTCATCTACTCTACTGTGTTTCCTATGATGTCCGCATAGTGTGCTTTCTCAGAACAAAAGAACTGTGCTTCCTACACACATGGGATATATCTGGTTCAACTCCTCTTATGAAAATGAAAAGAACAGTAGCTCCTCTTCAGTCCAATACACTGTACTTGCTGGGAACAGACGCGAGGGCTATTTGCACTATAAATGGGAATGGGAGCGCAATAGTGACTTTCCTTACCAGAAAACAACTCTTGCTCATAGGCCCAGAAACTGGATGTGATTCAACTCCATTTAGGACTGGGAAACAAATGCTAGCTCGCCTTACAAGGAACACACTCTGCTTTTGAGAAAAGGGCACTCTTCTACTCTACTGTGTTTCCTACGGGGTCCGAACTGTGAGCTTGCTCAGAACAAAAGACCTGTGCTTCCTACACACACGGGACATATCTGGTTCAACTCTGCTTAGGAAACTGACAAGAACAGTAGATCCTCTTCAGTCCAATACACTGTACTTGCTGGGAACAGACGCAAGTGCTATTTGCCCTGTGTATGACAATGGGTACGCAATATTGACTCTTCTTACCAGAAAACAACTCTTGCTCGTAAGACCAGAAACTGCATGTGATTCAACTCCATTTAGGACTGGGAAAAAAACGCTAGCTCGCCTTACAAGAAACACACTCTACTTTTGAGAAAAGAGCACTCTTCTATTCTACTGTGTTTCCTATGGTGTCCGAACAGTGAGCTTGCTCAGAACAAAAGAACTGTGCTTACTACACACACGGGCCATATCTGGTTCAACTCTGCTTAGGAAACTGACAAGAACAGTAGCTCCTCTTCAGTCCAATACACTGTACTTGCTGGGAACAGACGCAAGTGCTATTAGCACTGTGTATGGAAATGGGAGCGCAATAGTGACTCTTCTTACCAGAAAACAACTCTTACTTGTAGGACAAGAAACTGCATGGGATTCAACTCCATTTCTGACTGGGAAGTAAATACTATCTCGCCTTTCAAGGAACACAATCTAATTTTGAGAAAAGAGCACTCATCTACTCTACTGTGTTTCCTATGGTGTCCGCACTGTGTGCTTTCTCAGAAAATAAGAACTGTGTTTCCTACACACTCGGGCCATATGTAGTTCAACTCCTCTTAGGAAAATGATAAGAACAGTAGCTCCTCTTCAGTCCAATACACTGTACTTGCTGGGAACAGACGCGAGTGCTATTTGCACTATGTATGGCAATGGGAGCGCAATAGTGACATTCCATACCAGAAAACAACTCTTGCTCATAGGACCAGAAACTACAAGTGATTCAACTCCATTTAGGACTGGGAAACAAACGCTAGCTCGCCTTACAAGAAACACACTCTGCTTTTGAGAAAAGAGCACTCTTCTACTCTACTGTGTTTCCTATAGGGCCAGAACAGTGAGCTTGATCAGAACAAGAGAACTGTGCCTCGTACACACACGGCCATATCTAGTTCAATTCTGCTTAGGAAACTGACAAGAACAGTAGATCCTCTTCAGTCCAATACACTGTACATGCTGGGAACAGACGCCAGTGCTATTTGCGCTGAGTATGACAATGGGAGCACAATAGTGACTCTTCTTACCAGAAAACAACTCTTGCTCGTAGGACCAGAAACTGCATGTGATTCAACTCCATTTAGGACTGGGAAAAAAACGCTAGCCCGCCTTACAAGAAACACACTCTGCTTTTGAGAAAACAGCACTCCTCTACACTACTGTGTTTCCTATGGGGTCCGAACAGTGAGCTTGCTTAGAAAAAAATAACTGGGCTTCCTGCACACACGGGCCATATCTAATTCAACTCTGCTTAGGAAACTGACAAGAACAGTAGCTCCTCTTCAGTCCAATACACTGTACTTGCTGGGAACCGACACCAAAGCTATTTGCACTGTGTATGACATTGTGAGCGCAATAGTGATTCTTCTTACCAGAAAACAACTCCTGCTCGTAGGACCAGAAACTGCATGGGATTCAACTCCATTTAGGACTGGGAAACAAACGCTAGATCGCCTACAAGAAACACACTCTGCTTTTGAGAAAAGAGCACTCATCTACTCTACTGGGTTTCCTATGGGGTCCGAACAGTGAGCTTGCTCAGAACAAAAGATCTGTGCTTCCTACACACACGGGCCATATCTGGTTCAACTCTGCTTAGGAAACTGACAAGAACAGTAGCTCCTCTTCAGTCCAATACACTGTACTTGCTGGGAACAGACGCAAGTGCTATTAGCACTGTGTATGGAAATGGGAGCGCAATAGTGACTCTTCTTACCAGAAAACAACTCTTACTTGTAGGACAAGAAACTGCATGGGATTCAACTCCATTTCTGACTGGGAAGTAAATACTATCTCGCCTTTCAAGGAACACAATCTAATTTTGAGAAAAGAGCACTCATCTACACTACTGTGTTTCCTATGGTGTCCGCACTGTGTGCTTTCTCAGAAAATAAGAACTGTGTTTCCTACACACTCGGGCCATATGTAGTTCAACTCCTCTTAGGAAAATGATAAGAACAGTAGCTCCTCTTCAGTCCAATACACTGTACTTGCTGGGAACAGACGCGAGTGCTATTTGCACTATGTATGGCAATGGGAGCGCAATAGTGACATTCCATACCAGAAAACAACTCTTGCTCATAGGACCAGAAACTACAAGTGATTCAACTCCATTTAGGACTGGGAAACAAACGCTAGCTCGCCTTACAAGAAACACACTCTGCTTTTGAGAAAAGAGCACTCTTCTACTCTACTGTGTTTCCTATAGGGCCAGAACAGTGAGCTTGATCAGAACAAGAGAACTGTGCCTCGTACACACACGGCCATATCTAGTTCAATTCTGCTTAGGAAACTGACAAGAACAGTAGATCCTCTTCAGTCCAATACACTGTACATGCTGGGAACAGACGCCAGTGCTATTTGCGCTGAGTATGACAATGGGAGCACAATAGTGACTCTTCTTACCAGAAAACAACTCTTGCTCGTAGGACCAGAAACTGCATGTGATTCAACTCCATTTAGGACTGGGAAAAAAACGCTAGCCCGCCTTACAAGAAACACACTCTGCTTTTGAGAAAACAGCACTCCTCTACACTACTGTGTTTCCTATGGGGTCCGAACAGTGAGCTTGCTTAGAAAAAAATAACTGGGCTTCCTGCACACACGGGCCATATCTAATTCAACTCTGCTTAGGAAACTGACAAGAACAGTAGCTCCTCTTCAGTCCAATACACTGTACTTGCTGGGAACCGACACCAAAGCTATTTGCACTGTGTATGACATTGTGAGCGCAATAGTGATTCTTCTTACCAGAAAACAACTCCTGCTCGTAGGACCAGAAACTGCATGGGATTCAACTCCATTTAGGACTGGGAAACAAACGCTAGATCGCCTACAAGAAACACACTCTGCTTTTGAGAAAAGAGCACTCATCTACTCTACTGGGTTTCCTATGGGGTCCGAACAGTGAGCTTGCTCAGAACAAAAGATCTGTGCTTCCTACACACACGGGCCATATCTAGTTCAACTCTGCTTAGGAAACTGACAAGAACAGTAGCTCCTCTTCAGTCCAATACACTGTATTTGCTGGGAAGAGAAGAAAGTGCTATTTGAACTGTGTATGTCAATGAGATCGCAATAGTGACTTTCCCTAACAGAAAACATCTCTTGCTTGTAGGACCAGAAACTGCATGTGATTCAACTCCATTTAGGTCTGGGAAACAAACGCTAGCTCGCCTTAGGAGAAACACAGTCTGCTTTTGAGAAAAGAGCACTCTTCTACTCTACTGTGTTTCCTATAGGGCCAGAACAGTGAGATTGCACAGAACAAAAGAAGTGTGCTTCCTACACACACGGCCATATCTAGTTCAATTCTGCTTAGGAACCTGACAAGAACAGTAGATTCTCTTCAGTCAAATACACTGTACATGCTGGGAACAGGCACCAGTGCTATTTGCCCTGTGTATGACAATGGGAGAGCAATAGTGACTCTTCTTACCAGAAAACAACTCTTGCTCGTAGGACCAGAAACTGCAAGTGACTCAACTCCATTTAGGACTGGGAAAGAAACGCTAGCTCGCCTTACAAGAAACACACTCTGCTTTTGAGAACAGAGCACTCATCTACTCTACTGGGTTTCCTATGGGGTCCAAACAGTGAGCTTGCTCAGAACAAAAGAACTGTGCTTCCTACACACATGGGCCATATCTAATTCAACTTTGCTTAGGTTACTGACAAGAACAGTAGCTCCTCTTCAGTCTAATACACTGTACTTGCTGGGAAGAGACGCGGGTGCTATTTGTACTCTCTATGGCAATGGGAGCGCAATAGTGACTCTTCTTACCAGAAAACAACTCTTGCTCTTAGGACCACAACTGCATGTGACTCACCCCCATTTAGGACTGGGAAACAAACGCTAGCTCTGCTCACAAGAATCACACTCTGCTTTTGAGAAAAGAGCACTCTTCTACTCTACTGTGTTTCCTCTATGGCCAGAACAATGAGCTTGCACAGAACAAAAGGACTGTGCTTCCTACACACACGGGCCGTATCTAATTCAATTCTGTTTAGGAAACTGACGAGAATAGTATACGCTCTTCAGTCAAATACACTGCACTTGCTGGGAACAGACACCAGTGCTATTTGCCCTGTGTATGACAAAGGGAGCGCAATAGTGACTCTTCTTACCAGAAAACAACTCTTGCTCATAGGACCAGAAACTGCATGAGACAAAACTCCATTTAGGACTGGGAAAGAAACGCTAGCTTGCCTTACAAGAAACACACTCTGCTTTTGAGAAAAGAGCCCTCTTCTACTCTACTGTGTTTCATATAGGGCCAGAACAGTGAACTTGCTCAGAACAAAAGAACTGTGCTTCCTACACACAGGGGCCATATCTAGTTAAACTCTGCTTAGGAAACTGACAAGAACAGTAGCTCCTCTTCAGTCCAATACTCTGTACATGCATGGAACAGATGCCAGTGCTATTTGCACTGTTTGTGGCAATGGGAGCGCAATAGTGTCTCTTCTTACCAGAAAAATCTCTTGCTCGTTGGACCAGAAACTGCACGGGATTCAATTCCATTTCTGACTGGGAAACAAACACTAGCTCACCTTTCCATAAACACACTCTGCTTTTGAGAAAAGAGCACTCTTCTACTCTACTGTGTTTCCAATGGGGTCCAAACAGTGAGCTTGCTCAGAACAAAAGAACTGTGCTTCCTACACACGGGCCATATCTAGTTCAATTCTGCTTAGGAACCTGACAAGAACAGTAGATCCTCTTCAGTCCAATACACTGTACTTCCTGGGATCAGATGCCAGTGCTATTTGCCCTCTGTATGACAATGGGAGCGCAATAGTGACTCTTCTTACCAGAAAACAACTCTTGCTCGTAGGACCAGAAACTGCATGGGATTCAACTCCATTTAGGACTGGGAAACAAACGCTAACTCGCCTTACAAGAAACACAATCTGCTTTTGAGAAAAGAGCAATCTTCTACTCTACTGTGTTTCCTATAAGGCCAGAACAGTGAACTTGCTCAGAACAAAAAAACTGTGCTTCCTACACACGGGCCATAACTAGTTCAACTCTGCTTAGGAAACTGACAAGAACAGTAGCTCCTATTCAGTCCAATACACTGTACTTGCTGGGAACAAACGCGAGTGCTATTTGCACTGTGTTTGGCAATGAGAGCACAATAGTGACTTTCCTTAACAGAAAACAACTGTTGCTCCTAGGAACACAAACTGCATGTGATTCAACGCCATTTAGGACTGGGAAAAAAACGCTAGCTCGCCTTACAAGAAACACTCTCTGCTTTTTAGAAAAGAGCACTCTTCTACTCTACTGTGTTTCCTATGGGGTCCGAACAGTGAGCTTGCTCAGAACAAAAGAACTGTGCTTCCTACACACACGGCCATATCTAGTTCAATTCTGCTTAGGAACCTGACAAGAACAGTAGATCCTCTTCAGTCCAATACACTGTACTTGCTGGGAACAGATGCCAGTGCTATTTGTCCTGTGTATGGCAAAGGCAGCGCAATAGTGACTATTCTTACCATAAAACAACTCTTGCTCATAGGACCAGAAACTGCATGTGATTCCACTCCATTTAGGACTGAGACACAAACGCTAGCTCACCTTACAAGAAACACACTCTGCTTTAGAGAAAAGAGCACTCTTCTACTCTACTGTGTTTCCTATGGGGTCCAAACAGTGAGCTTGCTCAGAACAAAAGAACTCTGCTTCCTACACACAAGGACCATATGTAGTTCAACTCTGCTTAGGAAACTGACAAGAACAGTAGCTCCTATTCAGTCCAATACACTGTACTTGCTGGGAAAAGACGCGAGTGCTATTTGCCCTGTGTATGGCAATGGGAGCGCAATAGTGACTTTCCTTACCAGAAAACAACTATTGTTCGTAGGACCAGAAACTGCATGTGATTCAACTCCATTTAGGACTAGGAAACAAACGCTAGCTCGCCTTACAAGAAACACACTCTGCTTTTGAGAAAAGAGCACTTTTCTACTCTACTGTGTTTCCTATAGGGCCAGAACAGTGAGCTTGCTCAGAACATAATAACTGTGCTTCCTAAACACATGGGCCATATCTAGTTCAACTCTGCTTAGGAAACTGACAAGAACCGCAGCTCCTCTTCAGTCAGATACACTGTACTTGCTGAGAACAGACATGAGTGCTATTTGCACTGTGTATGGCAATTGGAGCACAATAGTGACTCATCTTACCAGAAAACAACTCTTGCTCGTACGAACACAAACTGCATGGGACTCAACTACATTTAGGACTGGGAAACAAACTCTAGCTCACCTTACAAGAAACACACTCTGCTTTTGAGAAAAGAGCACTCTATTACTCTACTGTGTTTCCTATAGGGCCAGAACAGTTAGCTTGCTCAGAACAAATAAACTGTGCTTCCTAGACACACGGGCCATATCTAGTTCAACTCTGCTTAGGAAACTGAGAAGAACAGTAGCTCCTCTTCAGTCCAATACACTGTACTTGCTGGGAACAGACGCATGTGCTATTTGTACTGTGTATGGCAATGGGAGCGCAATAGTGACTTTCCTTACCAGAAAACAACTCTTGCTCGTAGGACCCGAAACTGCATGTGAATCAATTCCATTTAGGACTGGGAAACAAATGCTAGCTTGCCTTACAAGAAACACACTGCTTTAGAGAAAAGAGCACTCTTCTACTCTACTGTGTTTCCTATGGGGTCCAAACAGTGAGCTTGCTCAGAACAAAAGAACTGTGCTTCCTACACACACGGACCATATGTAGTTCAACTCTGCTTAGGAAACTGACAAGAACAATAGCTCCTCTTCAGTCTAATACACTGTACTTGCTGGGAACAGACACGAGTGCTATTTACACTGTGTATGGCAATTGGAGCACAAAAGTGACTCGTCTTACCAGAAAACAACTCTTGCTCATAGAACAAAAAATTGCATGTGACTCAACTCCATTTAGTACTGGGAAACAAACTCTAGCTCGCTTTGCAAGAAACACACTCTGCTTTTGAGAAAAGAGCACTCTTCTACTCTACTGTGTTTCCTATAGGGCCAGAACAGTGAGCTTGCTCAGAACAAAAGAACTATGCTTCCTACACACAGGGGCCATATCTAGTTCAACTCTTCTTAGGAAACTGACAAGAACAGTAGCTCCTCTTCAGTCCAATACACTGTACTTGCTGGGAAGAGACGGGAGGGCTATTTGCACTGTGTATGGCAATGGGAGCACAATAGTGACTTTCCTTACCAGAAAACAACTCTTGCGCGTAGGACCAGAAACTGCATGTGATTCCACTCCATTTAGAACTGGGAAACAATCGCTAGCTCGCCTTACAAGAAACACACTCTGCTTTTGAGAAAAGAGCACTCTTCTACTCTACTGTGTTTCCTATAGGGCCAGAGCAGTGAGCTTGCTCAGAACAAAAGAACTGTGCTTCCTACACACACGACCATATCTAGTTCAATTCTGCTTAGGAACCTGACAAGAACAGTAGATTCTCTTCAGTCCAATACACTGTACATGTTGGGAACCGATGCCAATACTATTTGCACTGTGTATGACATTGAGAACACAATAGTGATTCTTCTTACCAGAAAACAACTCTTGCTCGTAGGACCAGAAACTGCATGGGATTCAACTCCATTTAGGACTGGGAAACAAATGCTAGCTCGCCTACAAGAAACACACTCTGCTTTTGAGAAAAGAGCACTCATCTACTCTACTGGGTTTCCTATGGGGTCCGAACAGTGAGCTTGCTCAGAACAAAAGAACTGTGCTTCCTACACACATGGGCCATATCTAAATCAACTTTGCTTAGGTTACTGACAAGAACAGTAGCTCCTCTTCAGTCTAATTCACTGTACTTGCTGGGAACAGACGCGAGGGCTATTTGTACTCTGTATGGCAATGGGAGCACAATAGTGACTCTTCTTACCAGAAAACAACTCTTGCTCTTAGGACCACAAACTGCATGTCACTCAACTCCATTTAAGACTGGGAAACAAACGCTAGCTCTGCTTACAAGAAAGACACTCTGCTTTTGAGAAAAGAGAACTCTTCTACTCTACTGTATTTCCTATAGGGCCAGAACAGTGAGCTTGCTCAGAACATAATAACTGTGCTTCCTAAACACACAGGCCATATCTAGTTCAACTCTGCTTAGGAAACTGACAAGAACAGCAGCTCCTCTTCAGTCCAATACTCTGTACATGCATGGAACAGATGCCAGTGCTATTTGCATTGTTTATGGCAATGGGAGCGAAATAGTGACTCTTCTTACCAGAAAAATCTCTTGCTCATACTACCAGAAACTGAACGGGATTCAATTCCATTTCTGACTGGGAAACAAACACTAGCTCGCCTTTCAATAAACACACTCTGCTTTTGAGAAAAGAGCACTCTTCTACTCTACTGTGTTTCCTATGGGGTCCAAACAGTGAGCTTGCTCAGAACAAAAGAACTGTGCTTTCTACACACATGGCCATATCTAGTTCAATTCTGCATAGGAACCTGACAAGAACAGTAGATCCTCTTCAGTCCAATACACTGTACTTCCTGGGATCAGATGCCAGTGCTATTTGCCCTGTGTATGACAATGGGAGCGCAATAGTGACTCTTCTTACCAGAAAACAACTCTTGCTCGTAGGACCAGAAACTGCATGGGATTCAACTCCATTTAGGACTGGGAAACAAACGCTAGCACGCCTTACAAGAAACACACTCTGCTTTTGAGAAAAGAGCAATCTTCTACTCTTCTGTGTTTCCTATAAGGCCAGAACAGTGAACTTGCTCAGAACAAAAGAACTGTGCTTCCTACACATGGGCCATAACTAGTTCAACTCTGCTTAGGAAACTGACAAGAACAGTAGCTCCTCTTCAGTCCAATACACTGTACTTGCTGGGAACAGATGCGAGTGCTATTTGCACTGTGTATGGCAATGAGAGCGCAATAGTGACTTTCCTTAACAGAAAACAACTCTTGCTCCTAGGAACACAAACTGCATGTGATTCAACTCCATTTAGGACTGGGAAACAAACGCTAGCTCGCCTTACAAGAAACACACTCTGCTTTTGAGAAAAGAGCACTCTTCTACTCTACTGTGTTTCCTATGGGGTCCGAACAGTGAGCTTGCTCAGAACAAAAGAACTGTGCTTCCTACACACACGGCCATATCTAGTTCAAGTCTGCTTAGGAACCTGACAAGAACAGTAGATCCTCTTCAGTCCAATACACTGTCCTTGCTGGGAAAAGACGCGAGTGCTATTTGCCCTGTGTATGGCAATGGGAGCGCAATAGTGACATTCCTTACCAGAAAAAAACTCTTGTTCGTAGGACCAGAAACTGCATGTGATTCAACTCCATTTAGGACTAGGGAACAAATGCTAGCTCGCCTTACAAGAAACACACTCTGCTTTTGAGAAAAGAGCACTTTTCTACTCTACTGTGTTTCCTATAGGGCCAGAACAGTGAGCTTGCTCAGAACATAAGAACTGTGCTTCCTACACTCACGCGCCTTATCTAGTTCAACTCTGCTTAGGAAACTGACAAGAACAGTAGCTCTTCTTCAGTCTGATACACTGTACTTGCTGGGAACAGACGCGAGGGCTATTTGCACTGTGTATGGCAATGTGAGCACAATAGTTACTTTCCTTAACAGAAAACAACTCTTGCTCGTAGGACCAGAAACTGCATGTGATTCAACTCCATTTAGGACTGGGAAACAAAAGCTTTTTTTGGAAAAGAGCACTCTTCTACTCTGCTTTGTTTCCTATGGGGTCCAAACAGTGAGCTTGCTCAGAACAAAAGAACTGTGCTTCCTACACACACGGCCATATCTAGTTCAATTCTGCTTAGGAAACTGACAAGAACAGTAGCTCCTATTCAGTCCAATACACTGTACTTGCTAGGAACAGACACGAGTGCTATTTGCACTGTGTATGGCATTAGAGCGCAATAGTGACTCGTCTTACCAGAAAACAACTCTTGCTCGTAGGACCAAAAACTGTCTGTGATTCAACTCCATTTAGGACTGGGAAACAAACTCTAGCTCACCTTACAAGAAACACATTCTACATTTGAGAAAAGAGCACTCTTCTACTCTACTGTGTTTCCTATAGGGCCAGAACAGTTAGCTTGCTCAGAACAAATGAACTGTGCTTCCTAGACACACGGGCCATATCTAGTTCAACTCTGCTTAGGAAACTGAGAAGAACAGTAGCTCCTCTTCAGTCCAATACACTGTACTTGCTGGGAACAGAAGCATGTGCTATTTGCACTGTGTATGGCAAAAGGAGCGCAATAGTGACTTTCCTTACCAGAAAACAACTCTTGCTCGTAGGACCAGAAACTGCATGTGATTCAACTCCATTTAGGACTGGGACACAAATGCTAGCTCGCCTTACAAGAAACACACTGCTTTAGAGAAAAGAGCACTCTTCTACTCTACTGTGTTTCCTATGGGGTCCGAAGAGTGAGCTTGCTCAGAACAAAAGAACTGTGCTTCCTACACACACGGACCATATGTAGTTCAACTCTGCTTAGGAAACTGAGAAGAACAGTAGCTCCTCTTCAGTCCGATACACTGTACTTGCTGGGAACAGACGCGAGTGCTATTTACACTGTGTATGGCAATTAGAGCGCAATAGTGACTTTCCTTACCAGAAAACAACTCTTGTTCGTAGGACCTGAAACTGCATGTGATTCAACTCCATTTAGGACTAGGAAACAAACGCTAGCTTGCCTTACAAGAAACACATTCTGCTTTTGAGAAAAGAGCACTCTTCTACTCTACTGTGTTTCCAATAGGACCAGAACAGTGAGCTTGCTCAGAACATAAGAACTGTGCTTCCTACACACACGGGCCATATCTAGTTCAACTCTGCTTAGGAAACTGACAAGAACAGTAGCTCCTCTTCAGTCCGATACACTGTACTTGCTGGGTAGAGACGCGAGTGCTATTTGCACTGTGTATGGCAATGGGAGCGCAATAGTGACTTTCCTTACCAGAAAACAACTCTTGCTCGTAGAACCAGAAACTGCATGTGATTCAACTCCATTTAGGAATGGGAAACAAACGCTAGCTCGCCTTACAAGAAACACACTCTGCTTTTGACAAAAGAGCACTCTTCTACTCTACTGTGTTTCCTATAGGGTTCGAACAGTAAGCTTGCTCAGAACAAACGAACTGTGCTTCCTACACACACGGCCATATCTAGTTCAAGTCTGCTTGGGAACCTGAGAAGAACAGTAGATCCTCTTCAGTCCAATACACTGTACTTGCTGGGAACAGACGCCAGTGCTATTTGTCCTGTGTATGGCAATGGCAGCGCAATAGTGACTCTTCTTACCATAAAACAACTCTTGCTCGTAGGTCCAGAAACTGCATGTGATTCAACTCCATTTAGGACTGGGAAACAAACACTAGTTCGCCTTACAAGAAACACACTCTGCATTAGAGAAAAGAGCACTCTTCTACTCTACTGTGTTTCCTACAGGGCTAGAACAGTGAGCTTGCTCAGAACAAAAGAACTGTGCTTCCTACACATGGGCCATATCTAGTTCAAATCTCCTTAGGAAACTGACAAGAACAGTAGCTCCTCTTCAGTCCGATACACTGTACTTTCTGGGAACCGACGCTAGTGCTACTTGTACTGTGTGTGGCAATGGGAGCACAATAGTGACTTTCCTTACCAGAAAACAACTCTTGCTCGTAGGACCAGAAACTGCATGTGATTCAACTCCATTTAGGACTGGGAAACAAATGCTAGCTCGCCTTACATGAAACACACTCTGCTTTTGAGAAAAGAGCACTCTTCTACTCTACTGTGTTTCCTATAGGGCCAGAAGAGTGAGCTTGCTCAGAACATAAGAACTGTGCTTCCTACACACACGTGCCTTATCTAGTTCAACTCTGCTTAGGAAACTGACAAGAACAGTAGATTCTCTTCAGTCCAATACACTGTACATGTTGGGAACCGATGCCAATGCTATTTGCACTGTGTATGACATTGAGAACACAATAGTGATTCTTCTTACCAGAAAACAACTCTTGCTCGTAGGACCAGAAACTGCATGGGATTCAACTCCATTTAGGACTGGGAAATAAATGCTAGCTCGCCTACAAGAAACACACTCTGCTTTTGAGAAAAGAGCACTCATCTACTCTACTGGGTTTCCTATGGGGTCCGAACAGTGAGCTTGCTCAGAACAAAAGAACTGTGCTTCCTACACACATGGGCCATATCTAAATCAACTTTGCTTAGGTTACTGACAAGAACAGTAGCTCCTCTTCAGTCTAATTCACTGTACTTGCTGGGAACAGACGCGAGGGCTATTTGTACTCTGTATGGCAATGGGAGCACAATAGTGACTCTTCTTACCAGAAAACAACTCTTGCTCTTAGGACCACAAACTGCATGTCACTCAACTCCATTTAAGACTGGGAAACAAACGCTAGCTCTGCTTACAAGAAAGACACTCTGCTTTTGAGAAAAGAGAACTCTTCTACTCTACTGTATTTCCTATAGGGCCAGAACAGTGAGCTTGCTCAGAACATAATAACTGTGCTTCCTAAACACACAGGCCATATCTAGTTCAACTCTGCTTAGGAAACTGACAAGAACAGCAGCTCCTCTTCAGTCCAATACTCTGTACATGCATGGAACAGATGCCAGTGCTATTTGCATTGTTTATGGCAATGGGAGCGAAATAGTGACTCTTCTTACCAGAAAAATCTCTTGCTCATACTACCAGAAACTGAACGGGATTCAATTCCATTTCTGACTGGGAAACAAACACTAGCTCGCCTTTCAATAAACACACTCTGCTTTTGAGAAAAGAGCACTCTTCTACTCTACTGTGTTTCCTATGGGGTCCAAACAGTGAGCTTGCTCAGAACAAAAGAACTGTGCTTTCTACACACATGGCCATATCTAGTTCAATTCTGCGTAGGAACCTGACAAGAACAGTAGATCCTCTTCAGTCCAATACACTGTACTTCCTGGGATCAGATGCCAGTGCTATTTGCCCTGTGTATGACAATGGGAGCGCAATAGTGACTCTTCTTACCAGAAAACAACTCTTGCTCGTAGGACCAGAAACTGCATGGGATTCAACTCCATTTAGGACTGGGAAACAAACGCTAGCACGCCTTACAAGAAACACACTCTGCTTTTGAGAAAAGAGCAATCTTCTACTCTTCTGTGTTTCCTATAAGGCCAGAACAGTGAACTTGCTCAGAACAAAAGAACTGTGCTTCCTACACATGGGCCATAACTAGTTCAACTCTGCTTAGGAAACTGACAAGAACAGTAGCTCCTCTTCAGTCCAATACACTGTACTTGCTGGGAACAGATGCGAGTGCTATTTGCACTGTGTATGGCAATGAGAGCGCAATAGTGACTTTCCTTAACAGAAAACAACTCTTGCTCCTAGGAACACAAACTGCATGTGATTCAACTCCATTTAGGACTGGAAAACAAACGCTAGCTCGCCTTACAAGAAACACACTCTGCTTTTGAGAAAAGAGCACTCTTCTACTCTACTGTGTTTCCTATGGGGTCCGAACAGTGAGCTTGCTCAGAACAAAAGAACTGTGCTTCCTACACACACGGCCATATCTACTTCAATTCTGCTTGGGAACCTGACAAGAACAGTAGATCCTCTTCAGTCCAATACACTGTCCTTGCTGGGAAAAGACGCGAGTGCTATTTGCCCTGTGTATGGCAATGGGAGCGCAATAGTGACATTCCTTACCAGAAAAAAACTCTTGTTCGTAGGAACAGAAACTGCATGTGATTCAACTCCATTTAGGACTAGGGAACAAACGCTAGCTTGCCTTACAAGAAACACACTCTGCTTTTGAGAAAAGAGCACTTTTCTACTCTACTGTTTTTCCTATAGGGCCAGAACAGTGAGCTTGCTCAGAACATAAGAACTGTGCTTCCTACACTCACGCGCCTTATCTAGTTCAACTCTGCTTAGGAAACTGACAAGAACAGTAGCTCTTCTTCAGTCTGATACACTGTACTTGCTGGGAACAGACTCGAGGGCTATTTGCACTGTGTATGGCAATGTGAGCACAATAGTTACTTTCCTTAACAGAAAACAACTCTTGCTCGTAGGACCAGAAACTGCATGTGATTCAACTCCATTTAGGACTGGGAAACAAAAGCTTTTTTTGGAAAAGAGCACTCTTCTACTCTACTTTGTTTCCTATGGGGTCCAAACAGTGAGCTTGCTCAGAACAAAAGAACTGTGCTTCCTACACACACGGCCATATCTAATTCAATTCTGCTTAGGAAACTGACAAGAACAGTAGCTCCTATTCAGTCCAATACACTGTACTTGCTAGGAACAGACACGAGTGCTATTTGCACTGTGTATGGCATTAGAGCGCAATAGTGACTCGTCTTACCAGAAAACAACTCTTGCTCGTAGGACCAAAAACTGTCTGTGATTCAACTCCATTTAGGACTGGGAAACAAACTCTAGCTCACCTTACAAGAAACACATTCTACATTTGAGAAAAGAGCACTCTTCTACTCTACTGTGTTTCCTATAGGGCCAGAACAGTGAGCTTGCTCAGAACAAAAGAACTATGCTTCCTACACACAGGGGCCATATCTAGTTCAACTCTTCTTAGGAAACTGACAAGAACAGTAGCTCCTCTTCAGTCCAATACACTGTACTTGCTGGGAAGAGACGGGAGGGCTATTTGCACTGTGTATGGCAATGGGAGCACAATAGTGACTTTCCTTACCAGAAAACAACTCTTGCGCGTAGGACCAGAAACTGCATGTGATTCCACTCCATTTAGAACTGGGAAACAATCGCTAGCTCGCCTTACAAGAAACACACTCTGCTTTTGAGAAAAGAGCACTCTTCTACTCTACTGTGTTTCCTATAGGGCCAGAGCAGTGAGCTTGCTCAGAACAAAAGAACTGTGCTTCCTACACACACGACCATATCTAGTTCAATTCTGCTTAGGAACCTGACAAGAACAGTAGATTCTCTTCAGTCCAATACACTGTACATGTTGGGAACCGATGCCAATACTATTTGCACTGTGTATGACATTGAGAACACAATAGTGATTCTTCTTACCAGAAAACAACTCTTGCTCGTAGGACCAGAAACTGCATGGGATTCAACTCCATTTAGGACTGGGAAACAAATGCTAGCTCGCCTACAAGAAACACACTCTGCTTTTGAGAAAAGAGCACTCATCTACTCTACTGGGTTTCCTATGGGGTCCGAACAGTGAGCTTGCTCAGAACAAAAGAACTGTGCTTCCTACACACATGGGCCATATCTAAATCAACTTTGCTTAGGTTACTGACAAGAACAGTAGCTCCTCTTCAGTCTAATTCACTGTACTTGCTGGGAACAGACGCGAGGGCTATTTGTACTCTGTATGGCAATGGGAGCACAATAGTGACTCTTCTTACCAGAAAACAACTCTTGCTCTTAGGACCACAAACTGCATGTCACTCAACTCCATTTAAGACTGGGAAACAAACGCTAGCTCTGCTTACAAGAAAGACACTCTGCTTTTGAGAAAAGAGAACTCTTCTACTCTACTGTATTTCCTATAGGGCCAGAACAGTGAGCTTGCTCAGAACATAATAACTGTGCTTCCTAAACACACAGGCCATATCTAGTTCAACTCTGCTTAGGAAACTGACAAGAACAGCAGCTCCTCTTCAGTCCAATACTCTGTACATGCATGGAACAGATGCCAGTGCTATTTGCATTGTTTATGGCAATGGGAGCGAAATAGTGACTCTTCTTACCAGAAAAATCTCTTGCTCATACTACCAGAAACTGAACGGGATTCAATTCCATTTCTGACTGGGAAACAAACACTAGCTCGCCTTTCAATAAACACACTCTGCTTTTGAGAAAAGAGCACTCTTCTACTCTACTGTGTTTCCTATGGGGTCCAAACAGTGAGCTTGCTCAGAACAAAAGAACTGTGCTTTCTACACACATGGCCATATCTAGTTCAATTCTGCATAGGAACCTGACAAGAACAGTAGATCCTCTTCAGTCCAATACACTGTACTTCCTGGGATCAGATGCCAGTGCTATTTGCCCTGTGTATGACAATGGGAGCGCAATAGTGACTCTTCTTACCAGAAAACAACTCTTGCTCGTAGGACCAGAAACTGCATGGGATTCAACTCCATTTAGGACTGGGAAACAAACGCTAGCACGCCTTACAAGAAACACACTCTGCTTTTGAGAAAAGAGCAATCTTCTACTCTTCTGTGTTTCCTATAAGGCCAGAACAGTGAACTTGCTCAGAACAAAAGAACTGTGCTTCCTACACATGGGCCATAACTAGTTCAACTCTGCTTAGGAAACTGACAAGAACAGTAGCTCCTCTTCAGTCCAATACACTGTACTTGCTGGGAACAGATGCGAGTGCTATTTGCACTGTGTATGGCAATGAGAGCGCAATAGTGACTTTCCTTAACAGAAAACAACTCTTGCTCCTAGGAACACAAACTGCATGTGATTCAACTCCATTTAGGACTGGGAAACAAACGCTAGCTCGCCTTACAAGAAACACACTCTGCTTTTGAGAAAAGAGCACTCTTCTACTCTACTGTGTTTCCTATGGGGTCCGAACAGTGAGCTTGCTCAGAACAAAAGAACTGTGCTTCCTACACACACGGCCATATCTAGTTCAAGTCTGCTTAGGAACCTGACAAGAGCAGTAGATCCTCTTCAGTCCAATACACTGTCCTTGCTGGGAAAAGACGCGAGTGCTATTTGCCCTGTGTATGGCAATGGGAGCGCAATAGTGACATTCCTTACCAGAAAAAAACTCTTGTTCGTAGGACCAGAAACTGCATGTGATTCAACTCCATTTAGGACTAGGGAACAAATGCTAGCTCGCCTTACAAGAAACACACTCTGCTTTTGAGAAAAGAGCACTTTTCTACTCTACTGTGTTTCCTATAGGGCCAGAACAGTGAGCTTGCTCAGAACATAAGAACTGTGCTTCCTACACTCACGCGCCTTATCTAGTTCAACTCTGCTTAGGAAACTGACAAGAACTGTAGCTCTTCTTCAGTCTGATACACTGTACTTGCTGGGAACAGACGCGAGGGCTATTTGCACTGTGTATGGCAATGTGAGCACAATAGTTACTTTCCTTAACAGAAAACAACTCTTGCTCGTAGGACCAGAAACTGCATGTGATTCAACTCCATTTAGGACTGGGAAACAAAAGCTTTTTTTGGAAAAGAGCACTCTTCTACTCTGCTTTGTTTCCTATGGGGTCCAAACAGTGAGCTTGCTCAGAACAAAAGAACTGTGCTTCCTACACACACGGCCATATCTAGTTCAATTCTGCTTAGGAAACTGACAAGAACAGTAGCTCCTATTCAGTCCAATACACTGTACTTGCTAGGAACAGACACGAGTGCTATTTGCACTGTGTATGGCATTAGAGCGCAATAGTGACTCGTCTTACCAGAAAACAACTCTTGCTCGTAGGACCAAAAACTGTCTGTGATTCAACTCCATTTAGGACTGGGAAACAAACTCTAGCTCACCTTACAAGAAACACATTCTACATTTGAGAAAAGAGCACTCTTCTACTCTACTGTGTTTCCTATAGGGCCAGAACAGTTAGCTTGCTCAGAACAAATGAACTGTGCTTCCTAGACACACGGGCCATATCTAGTTCAACTCTGCTTAGGAAACTGAGAAGAACAGTAGCTCCTCTTCAGTCCAATACACTGTACTTGCTGGGAACAGAAGCATGTGCTATTTGCACTGTGTATGGCAAAAGGAGCGCAATAGTGACTTTCCTTACCAGAAAACAACTCTTGCTCGTAGGACCAGAAACTGCATGTGATTCAACTCCATTTAGGACTGGGACACAAATGCTAGCTCGCCTTACAAGAAACACACTGCTTTAGAGAAAAGAGCACTCTTCTACTCTACTGTGTTTCCTATGGGGTCCGAAAAGTGAGCTTGCTCAGAACAAAAGAACTGTGCTTCCTACACACACGGACCATATGTAGTTCAACTCTGCTTAGGAAACTGAGAAGAACAGTAGCTCCTCTTCAGTCCGATACACTGTACTTGCTGGGAACAGACGCGAGTGCTATTTACACTGTGTATGGCAATTAGAGCGCAATAGTGACTTTCCTTACCAGAAAACAACTCTTGTTCGTAGGACCTGAAACTGCATGTGATTCAACTCCATTTAGGACTAGGAAACAAACGCTAGCTTGCCTTACAAGAAACACATTCTGCTTTTGAGAAAAGAGCACTCTTCTACTCTACTGTGTTTCCAATAGGACCAGAACAGTGAGCTTGCTCAGAACATAAGAACTGTGCTTCCTACACACACGGGCCATATCTAGTTCAACTCTGCTTAGGAAACTGACAAGAACAGTAGCTCCTCTTCAGTCCGATACACTGTACTTGCTGGGTAGAGACGCGAGTGCTATTTGCACTGTGTATGGCAATGGGAGCGCAATAGTGACTTTCCTTACCAGAAAACAACTCTTGCTCGTAGTACCAGAAACTGCATGTGATTCAACTCCATTTAGGAATGGGAAACAAACGCTAGCTCGCCTTACAAGAAACACACTCTGCTTTTGACAAAAGAGCACTCTTCTACTCTACTGTGTTTCCTATAGGGTTCGAACAGTAAGCTTGCTCAGAACAAACGAACTGTGCTTCCTACACACACGGCCATATCTAGTTCAAGTCTGCTTGGGAACCTGAGAAGAACAGTAGATCCTCTTCAGTCCAATACACTGTACTTGCTGGGAACAGACGCCAGTGCTATTTGTCCTGTGTATGGCAATGGCAGCGCAATAGTGACTCTTCTTACCATAAAACAACTCTTGCTCGTAGGTCCAGAAACTGCATGTGATTCAACTCCATTTAGGACTGGGAAACAAACACTAGTTCGCCTTACAAGAAACACACTCTGCATTAGAGAAAAGAGCACTCTTCTACTCTACTGTGTTTCCTACAGGGCTAGAACAGTGAGCTTGCTCAGAACAAAAGAACTGTGCTTCCTACACATGGGCCATATCTAGTTCAAATCTCCTTAGGAAACTGACAAGAACAGTAGCTCCTCTTCAGTCCGATACACTGTACTTTCTGGGAACCGACGCTAGTGCTACTTGTACTGTGTGTGGCAATGGGAGCACAATAGTGACTTTCCTTACCAGAAAACAACTCTTGCTCGTAGGACCAGAAACTGCATGTGATTCAACTCCATTTAGGACTGGGAAACAAATGCTAGCTCGCCTTACATGAAACACACTCTGCTTTTGAGAAAAGAGCACTCTTCTACTCTACTGTGTTTCCTATAGGGCCAGAAGAGTGAGCTTGCTCAGAACATAAGAACTGTGCTTCCTACACACACGTGCCTTATCTAGTTCAACTCTGCTTAGGAAACTGACAAGAACAGTAGATTCTCTTCAGTCCAATACACTGTACATGTTGGGAACCGATGCCAATGCTATTTGCACTGTGTATGACATTGAGAACACAATAGTGATTCTTCTTACCAGAAAACAACTCTTGCTCGTAGGACCAGAAACTGCATGGGATTCAACTCCATTTAGGACTGGGAAATAAATGCTAGCTCGCCTACAAGAAACACACTCTGCTTTTGAGAAAAGAGCACTCATCTACTCTACTGGGTTTCCTATGGGGTCCGAACAGTGAGCTTGCTCAGAACAAAAGAACTGTGCTTCCTACACACATGGGCCATATCTAAATCAACTTTGCTTAGGTTACTGACAAGAACAGTAGCTCCTCTTCAGTCTAATTCACTGTACTTGCTGGGAACAGACGCGAGGGCTATTTGTACTCTGTATGGCAATGGGAGCACAATAGTGACTCTTCTTACCAGAAAACAACTCTTGCTCTTAGGACCACAAACTGCATGTCACTCAACTCCATTTAAGACTGGGAAACAAACGCTAGCTCTGCTTACAAGAAAGACACTCTGCTTTTGAGAAAAGAGAACTCTTCTACTCTACTGTATTTCCTATAGGGCCAGAACAGTGAGCTTGCTCAGAACATAATAACTGTGCTTCCTAAACACACAGGCCATATCTAGTTCAACTCTGCTTAGGAAACTGACAAGAACAGCAGCTCCTCTTCAGTCCAATACTCTGTACATGCATGGAACAGATGCCAGTGCTATTTGCATTGTTTATGGCAATGGGAGCGAAATAGTGACTCTTCTTACCAGAAAAATCTCTTGCTCATACTACCAGAAACTGAACGGGATTCAATTCCATTTCTGACTGGGAAACAAACACTAGCTCGCCTTTCAATAAACACACTCTGCTTTTGAGAAAAGAGCACTCTTCTACTCTACTGTGTTTCCTATGGGGTCCAAACAGTGAGCTTGCTCAGAACAAAAGAACTGTGCTTTCTACACACATGGCCATATCTAGTTCAATTCTGCGTAGGAACCTGACAAGAACAGTAGATCCTCTTCAGTCCAATACACTGTACTTCCTGGGATCAGATGCCAGTGCTATTTGCCCTGTGTATGACAATGGGAGCGCAATAGTGACTCTTCTTACCAGAAAACAACTCTTGCTCGTAGGACCAGAAACTGCATGGGATTCAACTCCATTTAGGACTGGGAAACAAACGCTAGCACGCCTTACAAGAAACACACTCTGCTTTTGAGAAAAGAGCAATCTTCTACTCTTCTGTGTTTCCTATAAGGCCAGAACAGTGAACTTGCTCAGAACAAAAGAACTGTGCTTCCTACACATGGGCCATAACTAGTTCAACTCTGCTTAGGAAACTGACAAGAACAGTAGCTCCTCTTCAGTCCAATACACTGTACTTGCTGGGAACAGATGCGAGTGCTATTTGCACTGTGTATGGCAATGAGAGCGCAATAGTGACTTTCCTTAACAGAAAACAACTCTTGCTCCTAGGAACACAAACTGCATGTGATTCAACTCCATTTAGGACTGGGAAACAAACGCTAGCTCGCCTTACAAGAAACACACTCTGCTTTTGAGAAAAGAGCACTCTTCTACTCTACTGTGTTTCCTATGGGGTCCGAACAGTGAGCTTGCTCAGAACAAAAGAACTGTGCTTCCTACACACACGGCCATATCTACTTCAATTCTGCTTGGGAACCTGACAAGAACAGTAGATCCTCTTCAGTCCAATACACTGTCCTTGCTGGGAAAAGACGCGAGTGCTATTTGCCCTGTGTATGGCAATGGGAGCGCAATAGTGACATTCCTTACCAGAAAAAAACTCTTGTTCGTAGGAACAGAAACTGCATGTGATTCAACTCCATTTAGGACTAGGGAACAAACGCTAGCTCGCCTTACAAGAAACACACTCTGCTTTTGAGAAAAGAGCACTTTTCTACTCTACTGTTTTTCCTATAGGGCCAGAACAGTGAGCTTGCTCAGAACATAAGAACTGTGCTTCCTACACTCACGCGCCTTATCTAGTTCAACTCTGCTTAGGAAACTGACAAGAACAGTAGCTCTTCTTCAGTCTGATACACTGTACTTGCTGGGAACAGACTCGAGGGCTATTTGCACTGTGTATGGCAATGTGAGCACAATAGTTACTTTCCTTAACAGAAAACAACTCTTGCTCGTAGGACCAGAAACTGCATGTGATTCAACTCCATTTAGGACTGGGAAACAAAAGCTTTTTTTGGAAAAGAGCACTCTTCTACTCTACTTTGTTTCCTATGGGGTCCAAACAGTGAGCTTGCTCAGAACAAAAGAACTGTGCTTCCTACACACACGGCCATATCTAATTCAATTCTGCTTAGGAAACTGACAAGAACAGTAGCTCCTATTCAGTCCAATACACTGTACTTGCTAGGAACAGACACGAGTGCTATTTGCACTGTGTATGGCATTAGAGCGCAATAGTGACTCGTCTTACCAGAAAACAACTCTTGCTCGTAGGACCAAAAACTGTCTGTGATTCAACTCCATTTAGGACTGGGAAACAAACTCTAGCTCACCTTACAAGAAACACATTCTACATTTGAGAAAAGAGCACTCTTCTACTCTACTGTGTTTCCTATAGGGCCAGAACAGTTAGCTTGCTCAGAACAAATGAACTGTGCTTCCTAGACACACGGGCCATATCTAGTTCAACTCTGCTTAGGAAACTGAGAAGAACAGTAGCTCCTCTTCAGTCCAATACACTGTACTTGCTGGGAACAGAAGCATGTGCTATTTGCACTGTGTATGGCAAAGGGAGCGCAATAGTGACTTTCCTTACCAGAAAACATCTCTTGTTCGTAGGACCTGAAACTGCATGTGATTCAACTCCATTTAGGACTAGGAAACAAACGCTAGCTTGCCTTACAAGAAACACACTCTGCTTTTGAGAAAAGAGCACTCTTCTACTCTACTGTGTTTCCTATGGGGTCCGAAGAGTGAGCTTGCTCAGAACAAAAGAACTGTGCTTCCTACACACACGGACCATATGTAGTTCAACTCTGCTTAGGAAACTGAGAAGAACAGTAGCTCCTCTTCAGTCCGATACACTGTACTAGCTGGGAACAGACGCCAGTGCTATTTACACTGTGTATGGCAATTAGAGCGCAATAGTGACTTTCCTTACCAGAAAACATCTCTTGTTCGTAGGACCTGAAACTGCATGTGATTCAACTCCATTTAGGACTAGGAAACAAACGCTAGCTTGCCTTACAAGAAACACACTCTGCTTTTGAGAAAAGAGCACTCTTCTACTCTACTGTGTTTCCAATAGGACCAGAACAGTGAGCTTGCTCAGAACATAAGAACTGTGCTTCCTACACACACGGGCCATATCTAGTTCAACTCTGCTTAGGAAACTGACAAGAACAGTAGCTCCTCTTCAGTCCGATACACTGTACTTGCTGGGTAGAGACGCGAGTGCTATTTGCACTGTGTATGGCAATGGGAGCGCAATAGTGACTTTCCTTACCAGAAAACAACTCTTGCTCGTAGTACCAGAAACTGCATGTGATTCAACTCCATTTAGGAATGGGAAACAAACGCTAGCTCGCCTTACAAGAAACACACTCTGCTTTTGACAAAAGAGCACTCTTCTACTCTACTGTGTTTCCTATAGGACAAGAACAGTAAGCTTGCTCAGAACAAACGAACTGTGCTTCCTACACACACAGCCATATCTAGTTCAAGTCTGCTTAGGAACCTGAGAAGAACAGTAGATCCTCTTCAGTCCAATACACTGTACTTGCTGGGAACAGACGCCAGTGCTATTTGTCCTGTGTATGGCAATGGCAGCGCAATAGTGACTCTTCTTACCATAAAACAACTCTTGCTCGTAGGACAAGAAACTGCATGTGAATCAACTCCATTTAGGACTGGGAAACAAACACTAGTTCGCCTTACAAGAAACACACTCTGCATTAGAGAAAAGAGCACACTTCTACTCTACTGTGTTTCCTACAGGGCTAGAACAGTGAGCTTGCTCAGAACAAAAGAACTGTGCTTCCTACACATGGGCCATATCTAGTTCAACTCTCCTTAGGAAACTGACAAGAACAGTAGCTCCTCTTCAGTCCGATACACTGTACTTTCTGGGAACCGACGCTAGTGCTACTTGCACTGTGTGTGGCAATGGGAGCACAATAGTGACTTTCCTTACCAGAAAACAACTCTTGCTAGTAGGACCAGAAACTGCATGTGATTCAACTCCATTTAGGACTGGGAAACAAATGCTAGCTCGCCTTACATGAAACACACTCTGCTTTTGAGAAAAGAGCACTCTTCTACTCTACTGTGTTTCCTATAGGGCCAGAAGAGTGAGCTTGCTCAGAACATAAGAACTGTGCTTCCTACACACACGTGCCTTATCTAGTTCAACTCTGCTTAGGAAACTGACAAGAACAGTAGCTCTTCTTCAGTCTGATACACTGTACTTGCTGGGAACAGACGCGAGGGCTATTTGCACTGTGTATGGCAATGTGAGCACAATATTTACTTTCCTTAACAGAAAACAACTCTTGCTCGTAGGACCAGAAACTGCATGTGATTCAACTCCATTTAGGACTGGGAAACAAAAGCTTTTTTTGGAAAAGAGCACTCTTCTACTCTACTTTGTTTCCTATGGGGTCCAAACACTGAGCTTGCTCAGAACAAAAGAACTGTGCTTCCTACACACACGGCCATATCTAGTTCAATTCTGCTTAGGAAACTGACAAGAACAGTAGCTCCTATTCAGTCCAATACACTGTACTTGCTGGGAACAGACACGAGTGCTATTTGCACTGTGTATGGCATTTAGAGCGCAATAGTGACTCGTCTTACCAGAAAACAACTCTTGCTCGTAGGACCAAAAACTGTCTGTGATTCAACTCCATTTAGGACTGGGAAACAAACTCTAGCTCACCTTACAAGAAACACATTCTACATTTGAGAAAAGAGCACTCTTCTACTCTACTGTGTTTCCTATAGGGCCAGAACAGTTAGCTTGCTCAGAACAAATGAACTGTGCTTCCTAGACACACGGGCCATATCTAGTTCAACTCTGCTTAGGAAACTGAGAAGAACAGTAGCTCCTCTTCAGTCCAATACACTGTACTTGCTGGGAACAGAAGCATGTGCTATTTGCACTGTGTATGGCAATGGGAGCACAATAGTGACTATCCTTTCCAGAAAACAACTCTTGCTCGTAGGACCAGAAACTGCATGGGATTCAACTCCATTTAGGACTGGGACACAAACGCTAGCTCGCCTTACAAGAAACACACTGCTTTAGAGAAAAGAGCACTCTTCTACTCTACTGTTTCATATGGGGTCCGAACAGTGAGCTTGCTCAAAACAAAAGAACTGTGCTTCCTACACACACGGACCATATGTAGTTCAACTCTGCTTAGAAAACTGACAAGAACAGTAGCTCCTCCTCAGTCCAATACACTGTACTTGCTGGGAACAGACGCTTGTGCTATTTACACTGTGTATGGCAATTAGAGCGCAATAGTGACTTTCCTTACCAGAAAACAACTCTTGCTCGTAGGACCACAAACTGCATGTGATTCAACGCCATTTAGGACTGGGAAACAAGTGCTAGCTCGCCTTACAAGAAACACACTCTGCTTTTGAGAAAAGAGCACTCATCTACTCTACTGTGTTTCCTATGGGGTCCGAAGAGTGAGCTTGCTCAGAACAAACGAACTGTGCTTCCTACACACACGGCCATATCTAGTTCAAGTCTGCTTAGGAACCTGACAAGAACAGTAGATCCTCTTCAGTCCAATACACTGTACTTACTGGGAACAGACGCCAGTGCTATTTGTCCTGTGTATGGCAATGGCAGCACAATAGTGACTCTTCTTACCAGAAAACAACTCTTGCTCGTAGGACCAGAAACTGCATGTGATTCAACTCCATTTCGGACTGGGAAACAAACACTAGCTCGCCTTACAAGAAACACACTCTGCATTAGAGAAAAGAGCACTCTTCTACTCTACTGTGTTTCCTATAGGGTCCGAACAGTGAGCTTGCTCAGAACAAAAGAACTGTGCTTCCTACACACACGGCCATATCTAGTTCAAGTCTGCTTAGGAACCTGACAAGAACAGTAGATCCTGTTCAGTCCAATACACTGTACTTGCTGGGAACAGACGCCAGTGCTATTTGTCCTGTGTATGGCAATTGCAGCGCAACAGTGACTCTTCTTACCAGGAAACAACTCTTGCTCGTGGACCAGAAACTGCATGTGATTCAACTCCATTTAGGACTGGGAAACAAACTCTAGCTCGCTTTACAAGAAACACACTCTGCTTTTGAGAAAAGAGCACTCTTCTACTCTACTGTGTTTCCCATAGGGACAGAACAGTGAGCTTGCTCAGAAAAAAAGAACTGTGCTTCCTACACACACGGGCCATATCTAGTTCAACTCTGCTTAGGAATCTGAGAAGAACAGTAGCGCCTCTTCAGTCCAATACAATGTACTTGCTGGGAACAGATGGGAGGGCTATTTGCACTGTGTATGGCAATGGGAGCACAATAGTGACTTTCCTTACCAGAAAACAACTCTTGCTCGTAGGAACACAAACTGCATGTGATTCCACTCCAATTAGGAATGGGAAACAAACGCTAGCTCGCCTTAAAAGAAACACACTCTGCTTTTGAGAAAAAAGCACTCTTCTACTCTACTGTGTTTCCTATGGGGTCCGAACAGTGAGCTTGCTCAGAAAAAAAAAAACTGTGCTTCCTACACACACGGCCATATCTAGTTCAAGTCTGCTTAGGAACCTGACAAGAACAGTAGATCCTCTTCAGCCCAATACACTGTACTTGCTGCGAACAGATGCCAGTGCTATTTGTCCTGTGTATGGCAATGGCAGTGCAATAGTGACTCTTCTTACCATAAAACAACTCTTGCTCGTAGTACCAGAAACTGCATGGGATTCAACTCCATTTAGGACTGCGAAACAAACGCTAGCACGCCTTACAAGAAATACACTCTGCTTTAGAGAAAAGAGCACTCTTCTACTCTACTGTGTTTCCTATGGGGTCCAAACAGTGAGCTTGCAAAGAACAAAAGAACTGTGCTTCCTACAAACACGGATCATATCTAGTTCAACTCTGCTTAGGAAACTGACAAGAACAGTAGCACCTATCCAGTCCAATATACTGTACTTGCTGGGAACAGACACGAGTGCTATTTGCACTGTGTATGGCAAAGGGAGCACAATGTGACTTTCCTTACCAGAAAAGAACTCTTGATCGTAGGACCTGAAAATGCATGTGATTCAACTCCATTTAGGACTAGGAAACAAACGCTAGCTCGCCTTACAAGAAACACACTCCGCTTTTGAGAAAAGAGCACTCTTCTACGCTACTGTGTTTCCTATAGGGCCAGAACAGTGACTTGCTCAGAACATAAGAACTGTGCTTCCTACACACACGGGCCATATCTACTTCAACTCTTCTTAGGAAACTGACAAGAACAGTAGCTCCTCTTCAGCCCAATACACTGTACTTGCTGGGAACAGACGCGAGTGCTATTTGCACTGTGTATGCAATGGGAGCGCAATAGTGACTTTCCTTACCAGAAAACAACTCTTGCTCGTAGGACCAGAAACTGCATGTGATTCAACTCAATTTAGGACTTGGAAACAAATGCTAGCTCGCCTTACAAGAAACACACTCTGCTTTTGAGAAAAGAGCACTCTTCTACTCTACTGTGTTTCCTATAGGGTCCGAACAGTGAGCTTGCTCAGAAAAAAAAACTGTGCTTCCTACACACACGGGCCATATCTAGTTCAACTCTGCTTAGGAAACTGACAAGAACAGTAGCTCCTCTTCAGTCCAATACACTTTACTTGTGGGGAACAGACGCGAGTGCTATTTGCACTGTGTATGGCAATTGGAGCACAATAGTGACTCGTCTTACCAGAAAACAACTCTTGCTCATAGGACAAAAAACTGCATGTGACTCAACTCCATTTAGGACTGGGAAACAAACTCTAGCTTGCTTTACAAGAAACACACTCTGCTTTTGAGAAAAGAGCACTCTTCTACTCTACTGTGCTTCCTATAGGGCCAGAACAGTGAGCTTGCTCAAAACAAAAAAACTGTGCTTCCTACACACACGGCCATATCTAGTTCAAGTCTGCTTAGGAACATGACAAGAACAGTAGATCCTCTTCAGTCCAATACACTGTACTTGCTGGGAACAGACGCGAGTGGTATTTGCACAGTGTATGGCAATGGGAGCGCAATGTGACTTTCCTTACCAGAAAACAACTCTTGTTCGTAGGACCTGAAACTGCTTGTGATTCAACTCCATTTAGGACTAGGAAACAAACGCTAGCTTGCCTTGCAAGAAACACACTCTGCTTTAGAGAAAAGAGCACTCTTCTACTCCACTGTGTTTCCTATAGGGTCCGAACAGTGAGCTTGCTCAGAACAAACGAACTGTGCTTCCTACACACACGGCCATATCTAGTTCAAGTCTGCTTAGGAACCTGACAAGAACAGTAGATCCTCTTCAGTCCAATACACTGTACTTGCTGGGAACAGACGCCAGTGCTATTTGTCCTGTGTATGGCAATGGGAGCGCAATAGTGACTTTCCTTACCAGAAAACAACTCTTGCTCTTAGGACCAGAAACTGCATGTGATTCAACACCATTTAGGACTGGGAAACAAACGCTAGCTTGCCTTACAAGAAACACACTCTGCTTTTGAGAAAAGAGCACTCATCTGCTCTACTGTGTTTCCTATAGGGTCCGAACAGTGAGCTTGCTCAGAACAAAAGAACTGTGCTTCCTACACACACGGCCATATCTAGTTCAAGTCTGCTTAGGAGCCTGACAAGAACAGTAGATCCTGTTCAGTCCAATACACTGTACTTGCTGGGAACAGATGCCAGTGCTATTTGTCCTGTGTATGGCAATGTCAGCGCAATAGTGACTCTTCTTACCAGGAAACAAATCTTGCTCGTGGACCAGAAACTGCATGTGATTCAACTCCATTTAGGACTGGGAAACAAACTCTAGCTCGCTTTACAAGAAACACACTCAGCTTTTGAGAAAAGAGCACTCTTCTACTCTACTGTGTTTCCCATAGGGCCAGAACAGTGAGCTTGCTCAGAAAAAAAGAACTGTGCTTCCTACACACACGGGCCATATCTAGTTCAACTCTGCTTAGGAATCAGAGAAGAACAGTAGCGCCTCTTCAGCCCAATACACTGTACTTGCTGGGAACAGATGGGAGGGCTATTTGCACTGTGTATGGCAATGGGAGCACAATAGTGACTTTCCTTACCAGAAAACAACTCTTGCTCTTAGGAACACAAACTGCATGTGATTCCACTCCATTTAGGAATGGGAAACAAACGCTAGCTCGCCTTAAAAGAAACACACTCTGCTTTTGAGAAAAAAGCACTCTTCTACTCTACTGTGTTTTTTATGGGGTCCGAACAGTGAGCTTGCTCAGAAAAAAAAAAACTGTGCTTCCTACATACACGGCCATATCTAGTTCAAGTCTGCTTAGGAACCTGACAAGAACAGTAGATCCTCTTCAGCCCAATACACTGTACTTGCTGCGAACAGATGCCAGTGCTATTTGTCCTGTGTATGGCAATGGCAGTGCAATAGTGACTCTTCTTACCATAAAACAACTCTTGTTCGTAGTACCAGAAACTGCATGGGATTCAACTCCATTTAGGACAGCGAAACAAACGCTAGCACGCCTTACAAGAAATACACTCTGCTTTAGAGAAAAGAGCACTCTTCTACTCTACTGTGTTTCCTATGGGGTCCAAACAGTGAGCTTGCAAAAAACAAATGAACTGTGCTTCCTACAAACACGGATCATATCTAGTTCAACTCTGCTTAGGAAACTGACAAGAACAGTAGCACCTATCCAGTCCAATACACTGTACTTGCTGGGAACAGACGCGAGTGCTATTTGCACTGTGTATGGCAAAGGGAGCGCAATGTGACTTTCCTTACCAGAAAAGAACTCTTGATCATAGGACCTGAAACTGCATGTGATTCAACTCCATTTAGGACTAGGAAACAAACGCTAGCTCGCCTTACAAGAAACACACTCCGCTTTTGAGAAAAGAGCACTCTTCTACTCTACTGTGTTTCTTATAGGGCCAGAACAGTGACTTGCTCAGAACATAAGAACTGTGCTTCCTACACACACGGGCCATATCTACTTCAACTCTTCTTAGGAAACTGACAAGAACAGTAGCTCCTTTTCAGTCCCATACACTGTACTTGCTGGGAACAGACGCGAGTGCTATTTGCACTGTGTATGCAATGGGAGCGCAATAGTGACTTTCCTTACCAGAAAACAACTCTTGCTCGCAGGACCAGAAACTACATGTGATTCAACTCAGTTTAGGACTTGGAAACAAATGCTAGCTCGCCTTACAAGAAACACACTCTGCTTTTGAGAAAAGAGCACTCTTCTACTCTACTGTGTTTCCTATAGGGTCCGAACAGTGAGCTTGCTCAGAAAAAAAAACTGTGCTTCCTACACACACGGGCCATATCTAGTTCAACTCTGCTTAGGAAACTGACAAGAACAGTAGCTCCTCTTCAGTCCAAGACACTGTACTTGCGGGAACAGACTCGAGTGCTATTTGCACTGTGTATGGCATTGGAGCACAATAGTGACTCGTCTTACCAGAAAACAACTCTTGCTCATAGGACAAAAAACTGCATGTGACTCAACTTCATTTAAGACTGGGAAACAAACGCTAGCTCGCCTTAAAAGAAACACACTCTGCTTTAGAGAAAAGAGCCCTCTTCTACTCTACTGTGTTTCCTATAGGGCCAGAACGGTGAGCTTGCACAGAACATAAGAACTGTGCTTCCTACACACACGGGCCATATTGAGTTCAACTATGCTTAGGAACCTGACAAGAACAGTAACTCCTCTTCATTCCAATACACTGTACTTGCTGGGAACAGACGCATGTGCTATTTGCACTGTGTATGGCAATGGGAGCGCAATAGTGACTTTCCTTACCAGAAAACAACTCTTGTTCATAGGACCAGAAACTGCATGTGATTCCACTCCATTTAGGACTGGAAACAAACGCAAGCTCGCCTTACAAGAAACACACTCTGCTTTTAAGAAAAGAGCACTCTTCTACTCTACTGTGCTTCCTATGGGGTCCGAACAGTGAGCTTGCTCAGAACAAAAGAACTGTGCTGCGTTCACACGACCATATCTAATTCAATTCTGTTTAGGAACCTGACAAGAACAGTAGATTCTCTTCAGTCCAATATACTGTATTGCTGGGAACAGATGCCAGTGCTATTTGTCCTGTGTATGGAAATGGCAGCGCAATAATGACTCTTCTTACCATAAAACAACTCTTGCTCATAGGACCAGAAACTGCAAGTGTGTCAACTCCATTTAGGACTGGGAAACAAAAGCTAGCTCACCTTACAAGAAAGACACTCTGCTTTAGAGAAAAGAGCCCTCTTCTACTCTACTGTGCTTCCTATGGGGTCTGAACAGTGATCTTGCTCAGGACAAAAGAACTGTGCTTCCTACACACACGGGCCATATCTAGTTCAACTCTGCTTAGGAAAATGACAAGAACAGTAGATCCTCTTCAGGCCAATACACTGTACTTGCAGGGAACAGACGCGAATGCTATTTGCACTGTGTATGGCAATTGGAGCCCAATAGTGACTCGTCTTACCAGAAAACAACTCTTGCTCATAGGACAAAAAACTGCATGTGACTCAACTCCATTTAGGACTGGGAAACAAATGCTAGCTCGACGTCCTAGAAACACACTCTGCTTTTGAGAAAAGAGCACTCTTCTACTCTACTGTGTTTCTTATGTGTTCCGAAAAGTGAGCTTGCTCAGAACAAAAAAACTGTGCTTTCTACACACACGGCTATATCTAGTTCAAGTCTGCTTAGGAACCTGACAAGAACAGTAGCTCCTCCTCAGTCCAATACACTGTACTTGCTGGGAACAGACGCGTGTGCTATTTACACTGTGTATGGCAATTAGAGCGCAATAGTGACTTTCCTTACCAGAAAACAACTCTTGCTCGTAGGACCACAAACTGCATGTGATTCAACGCCATTTAGGACTGGGAAACAAATGCTAGCTCGCCTTACAAGAAACACACTCTGCTTTTGAGAAAAGAGCACTCATCTACTCTACTGTGTTTCCTATGGGGTCCGAAGAGTGAGCTTGCTCAGAACAAACGAACTGTGCTTCCTACACACACGGCCATATCTAGTTCAAGTCTGCTTAGGAACCTGACAAGAACAGTAGATCCTCTTCAGTCCAATACACTGTACTTGCTGGGAACAGACGCCAGTGCTATTTGTCCTGTGTATGGCAATGGCAGCACAATAGTGACTCTTCTTACCAGAAAACAACTCTTGCTCGTAGGACCAGAAACTGCATGTGATTCAACTCCATTTCGGACTGGGAAACAAACACTAGCTCGCCTTACAAGAAACACACTCTGCATTAGAGAAAAGAGCACTCTTCTACTCTACTGTGTTTCCTATAGGGTCCGAACAGTGAGCTTGCTCAGAACAAAAGAACTGTGCTTCCTACATACACGGCCATATCTAGTTCAAGTCTGCTTAGGAACCTGACAAGAACAGTAGATCCTGTTCAGTCCAATACACTGTACTTGCTGGGAACAGACGCCAGTGCTATTTGTCCTGTGTATGGCAATTGCAGCGCAATAGTGACTCTTCTTACCAGGAAACAACTCTTGCTCGTGGACCA
Source organism: Peromyscus eremicus (assembly GCF_949786415.1). Lineage (NCBI taxonomy): Eukaryota > Metazoa > Chordata > Mammalia > Rodentia > Cricetidae > Peromyscus > Peromyscus eremicus. Next base: position 239,767 of record NW_026734511.1, on the reverse strand, counting down.
GAAACTGCATGTGATTCAACTCTATTTAGGACTGGGAAACAAACTCTAGCTCGCTTTACAAGAAACACACTCTACTTTTGAGAAAAGAGCACTCTTCTACTCTACTGTGTTTCCCATAGGGCCAGAACAGTGAGCTTGCTCAGAAAAAAAGAACTGTGCTTCCTACACACACGGGCCATATCTAGTTCAACTCTGCTTAGGAATCTGACAAGAACAGTAGCGCCTCTTCAGTCCAATACAATGTACTTGCTGGGAACAGATGGGAGGGCTATTTGCACTGTGTATGGCAATGGGAGCACAATAGTGACTTTCCTTACCAGAAAACAACTCTTGCTCGTAGGAACACAAACTGCATGTGATTCCACTCCAATTAGGAATGGGAAACAAACGCTAGCTCGCCTTAAAAGAAACACACTCTGCTTTTGAGAAAAAAGCACTCTTCTACTCTACTGTGTTTCCTATGGGGTCCGAACAGTGAGCTTGCTCAGAAAAAAAAAAACTGTGCTTCCTACACACACGGCCATATCTAGTTCAAGTCTGCTTAGGAACCTGACAAGAACAGTAGATCCTCTTCAGCCCAATACACTGTACTTGCTGCGAACAGATGCCAGTGCTATTTGTCCTGTGTATGGCAATGGCAGTGCAATAGTGACTCTTCTTACCATAAAACAACTCTTGCTCGTAGTACCAGAAACTGCATGGGATTCAACTCCATTTAGGACTGCGAAACAAACGCTAGCACGCCTTACAAGAAATACACTCTGCTTTAGAGAAAAGAGCACTCTTCTACTCTACTGTGTTTCCTATGGGGTCCAAACAGTGAGCTTGCAAAGAACAAAAGAACTGTGCTTCCTACAAACACGGATCATATCTAGTTCAACTCTGCTTAGGAAACTGACAAGAACAGTAGCACCTATCCAGTCCAATATACTGTACTTGCTGGGAACAGACACGAGTGCTATTTGCACTGTGTATGGCAAAGGGAGCACAATGTGACTTTCCTTACCAGAAAAGAACTCTTGATCGTAGGACCTGAAAATGCATGTGATTCAACTCCATTTAGGACTAGGAAACAAACGCTAGCTCGCCTTACAAGAAACACACTCCGCTTTTGAGAAAAGAGCACTCTTCTACTCAACTGTGTTTCCTATAGGGCCAGAACAGTGACTTGCTCAGAACATAAGAACTGTGCTTCCTACACACACGGGCCATATCTACTTCAACTCTTCTTAGGAAACTGACAAGAACAGTAGCTCCTCTTCAGCCCAATACACTGTACTTGCTGGGAACAGACGCGAGTGCTATTTGCACTGTGTATGCAATGGGAGCGCAATAGTGACTTTCCTTACCAGAAAACAACTCTTGCTCGTAGGACCAGAAACTGCATGTGATTCAACTCAATTTAGGACTTGGAAACAAATGCTAGCTCGCCTTACAAGAAACACACTCTGCTTTTGAGAAAAGAGCACTCTTCTACTCTACTGTGTTTCCTATAGGGTCCGAACAGTGAGCTTGCTCAGAAAAAAAAACTGTGCTTCCTACACACACGGGCCATATCTAGTTCAACTCTGCTTAGGAAACTGACAAGAACAGTAGCTCCTCTTCAGTCCAATACACTTTACATGTGGGGAACAGACGCGAGTGCTATTTGCACTGTGTATGGCAATTGGAGCACAATAGTGACTCGTCTTACCAGAAAACAACTCTTGCTCGTAGGACAAAAAACTGCATGTGACTCAACTCCATTTAGGACTGGGAAACAAACTCTAGCTTGCTTTACAAGAAACACACTCTGCTTTTGAGAAAAGAGCACTCTTCTACTCTACTGTGCTTCCTATAGGGCCAGAACAGTGAGCTTGCTCAAAACAAAAAAACTGTGCTTCCTACACACACGGCCATATCTAGTTCAAGTCTGCTTAGGAACATGACAAGAACAGTAGATCCTCTTCAGTCCAATACACTGTACTTGCTGGGAACAGACGCGAGTGGTATTTGCACAGTGTATGGCAATGGGAGCGCAATGTGACTTTCCTTACCAGAAAACAACTCTTGTTCGTAGGACCTGAAACTGCTTGTGATTCAACTCCATTTAGGACTAGGAAACAAACGCTAGCTTGCCTTGCAAGAAACACACTCTGCTTTAGAGAAAAGAGCACTCTTCTACTCCACTGTGTTTCCTATAGGGTCCGAACAGTGAGCTTGCTCAGAACAAAAGAACTGTGCTTCCTACACACACGGCCATATCTAGTTCAAGTCTGCTTAGGAGCCTGACAAGAACAGTAGATCCTGTTCAGTCCAATACACTGTACTTGCTGGGAACAGATGCCAGTGCTATTTGTCCTGTGTATGGCAATGTCAGCGCAATAGTGACTCTTCTTACCAGGAAACAAATCTTGCTCGTGGACCAGAAACTGCATGTGATTCAACTCCATTTAGGACTGGGAAACAAACTCTAGCTCGCTTTACAAGAAACACACTCAGCTTTTGAGAAAAGAGCACTCTTCTACTCTACTGTGTTTCCCGTAGGGCCAGAACAGTGAGCTTGCTCAGAAAAAAAGAACTGTGCTTCCTACACACACGGGCCATATCTAGTTCAACTCTGCTTAGGAATCAGAGAAGAACAGTAGCGCCTCTTCAGCCCAATACACTGTACTTGCTGGGAAGAGATGGGAGGGCTATTTGCACTGTGTATGGCAATGGGAGCACAATAGTGACTTTCCTTACCAGAAAACAACTCTTGCTCTTAGGAACACAAACTGCATGTGATTCCACTCCATTTAGGAATGGGAAACAAACGCTAGCTCGCCTTAAAAGAAACACACTCTGCTTTTGAGAAAAAAGCACTCTTCTACTCTACTGTGTTTTTTATGGGGTCCGAACAGTGAGCTTGCTCAGAAAAAAAAAAAAACTGTGCTTCCTACATACACGGCCATATCTAGTTCAAGTCTGCTTAGGAACCTGACAAGAACAGTAGATCCTCTTCAGCCCAATACACTGTACTTGCTGCGAACAGATGCCAGTGCTATTTGTCCTGTGTATGGCAATGGCAGTGCAATAGTGACTCTTCTTACCATAAAACAACTCTTGTTCGTAGTACCAGAAACTGCATGGGATTCAACTCCATTTAGGACAGCGAAACAAACGCTAGCACGCCTTACAAGAAATACACTCTGCTTTAGAGAAAAGAGCACTCTTCTACTCTACTGTGTTTCCTATGGGGTCCAAACAGTGAGCTTGCAAAGAACAAATGAACTGTGCTTCCTACAAAGACGGATCATATCTAGTTCAACTCTGCTTAGGAAACTGACAAGAACAGTAGCACCTATCCAGTCCAATACACTGTACTTGCTGGGAACAGACGCGAGTGCTATTTGCACTGTGTATGGCAAAGGGAGCGCAATGTGACTTTCCTTACCAGAAAAGAACTCTTGATCATAGGACCTGAAACTGCATGTGATTCAACTCCATTTAGGACTAGGAAACAAACGCTAGCTCGCCTTACAAGAAACACACTCCGCTTTTGAGAAAAGAGCACTCTTCTACTCTACTGTGTTTCTTATAGGGCCAGAACAGTGACTTGCTCAGAACATAAGAACTGTGCTTCCTACACACACGGGCCATATCTACTTCAACTCTTCTTAGGAAACTGACAAGAACAGTAGCTCCTTTTCAGTCCCATACACTGTACTTGCTGGGAACAGACGCGAGTGCTATTTGCACTGTGTATGCAATGGGAGCGCAATAGTGACTTTCCTTACCAGAAAACAACTCTTGCTCGTAGGACCAGAAACTACATGTGATTCAACTCAATTTAGGACTTGGAAACAAATGCTAGCTCGCCTTACAAGAAACACACTCTGCTTTTGAGAAAAGAGCACTCTTCTACTCTACTGTGTTTCCTATAGGGTCCGAACAGTGAGCTTGCTCAGAAAAAAAAACTGTGCTTCCTACACACACGGGCCATATCTAGTTCAACTCTGCTTAGGAAACTGACAAGAACAGTAGCTCCTCTTCAGTCCAAGACACTGTACTTGCGGGAACAGACTCGAGTGCTATTTGCACTGTGTATGGCATTGGAGCACAATAGTGACTCGTCTTACCAGAAAACAACTCTTGCTCATAGGACAAAAAACTGCATGTGACTCAACTTCATTTAAGACTGGGAAACAAACGCTAGCTCGCCTTAAAAGAAACACACTCTGCTTTAGAGAAAAGAGCCCTCTTCTACTCTACTGTGTTTCCTATAGGGCCAGAACGGTGAGCTTGCACAGAACATAAGAACTGTGCTTCCTACACACACGGGCCATATTGAGTTCAACTATGCTTAGGAACCTGACAAGAACAGTAGCTCCTCTTCATTCCAATACACTGTACTTGCTGGGAACAGACGCATGTGCTATTTGCACTGTGTATGGCAATGGGAGCGCAATAGTGACTTTCCTTACCAGAAAACAACTCTTGTTCATAGGACCAGAAACTGCATGTGATTCCACTCCATTTAGGACTGGAAACAAACGCAAGCTCGCCTTACAAGAAACACACTCTGCTTTAAAGAAAAGAGCACTCTTCTACTCTACTGTGCTTCCTATGGGGTCCGAACAGTGAGCTTGCTCAGAACAAAAGAACTGTGCTGCGTTCACACGACCATATCTAATTCAATTCTGTTTAGGAACCTGACAAGAACAGTAGATTCTCTTCAGTCCAATATACTGTATTGCTGGGAACAGATGCCAGTGCTATTTGTCCTGTGTATGGAAATGGCAGCGCAATAATGACTCTTCTTACCAGAAAACAACTCTTGCTCGTAGGACCAGAAACTGCATGTGATTCAACTCCATTTCGGACTGGGAAACAAACACTAGCTCGCCTTACAAGAAACACACTCTGCATTAGAGAAAAGAGCACTCTTCTACTCTACTGTGTTTCCTATAGGGTCCGAACAGTGAGCTTGCTCAGAACAAAAGAACTGTGCTTCCTACACACACGGCCATATCTAGTTCAAGTCTGCTTAGGAACCTGACAAGAACAGTAGATCCTGTTCAGTCCAATACACTGTACTTGCTGGGAACAGACGCCAGTGTTATTTGTCCTGTGTATGGCAATTGCAGCGCAATAGTGACTCTTCTTACCAGGAAACAACTCTTGCTCGTGGACCAGAAACTGCATGTGATTCAACTCCATTTAGGACTGGGAAACAAACTCTAGCTCGCTTTACAAGAAACACACTCTGCTTTTGAGAAAAGAGCACTCTTCTACTCTACTGTGTTTCCCATAGGGCCAGAACAGTGAGCTTGCTCAGAAAAAAAGAACTGTGCTTCCTACACACACGGGCCATATCTAGTTCAACTCTGCTTAGGAATCTGACAAGAACAGTAGCGCCTCTTCAGTCCAATACAATGTACTTGCTGGGAACAGATGGGAGGGCTATTTGCACTGTGTATGGCAATGGGAGCACAATAGTGACTTTCCTTACCAGAAAACAACTCTTGCTCGTAGGAACACAAACTGCATGTGATTCCACTCCAATTAGGAATGGGAAACAAACGCTAGCTCGCATTAAAAGAAACACACTCTGCTTTTGAGAAAAAAGCACTCTTCTACTCTACTGTGTTTCCTATGGGGTCCGAACAGTGAGCTTGCTCAGAAAAAAAAAAACTGTGCTTCCTACACACACGGCCATATCTAGTTCAAGTCTGCTTAGGAACCTGACAAGAACAGTAGATCCTCTTCAGCCCAATACACTGTATTTGCTGCGAACAGATGCCAGTGCTATTTGTCCTGTGTATGGCAATGGCAGTGCAATAGTGACTCTTCTTACCATAAAACAACTCTTGCTCGTAGTACCAGAAACTGCATGGGATTCAACTCCATTTAGGACTGTGAAACAAACGCTAGCTTGCCTTACAAGTAACACACTCTGCTTTAGAGAAAAGAGCACTCTTCTGCTCTACTGTGTTTCCTATGGGGTCCAAAAAGTGAGCTTGCAAAGAACAAATGAACTGTGCTTCCTACAAAAACGGATCAAATCTAGTTCAACTCTGCTTAGGAAACTGACAAGAACAGTAGCACCTATCCAGTCCAATACACTGTACTTGCTGGGAACAGACATGAGTGCTATTTGCACGGTGTATGGCAATGGGAGCGCAATGTGACTTTCCTTACCAGAAAAGAACTCTTGTTCGTAGGACCTGAAACTGCATGTGATTAAACTCCTTTTAGGACTAGGAAACAAATGCTAGCTTGCCTTACAAGAAACACACTCTGCTTTTGAGAAAAGAGCACTCTTCTACTCTACTGTGTTTCCTATAGGGCCTGAAGAGTGAGCTTGCTTAGAACATAAGAACTGTGCTTCGTACACACACGGGCCATAACTACTTCAACTCTGCTTAGGAAACTGACAAGAAAAGTAGCTCCTCTTCAGTCCGATACACTGTACTTGCTGGGAACAGACGCGAGTGCTATTTGCACTGTGTATGGCAATGGGAGCACAATAGTGACTTTCCTTACCAGAAAACAACTCTTGCTCATACGACCAGACACTGCATGTGATTCCACTCCATTTAGGACTGGGAAACAAACGCTAGCTCGCCTTAAAAGAAACACACTCTGCTTTTGAGAAAAGCGCACTCTTCTACTCTACTGTGTTTCCTTTAGGGTCCGAACAGTGAGCTTGCTCAGAACAAAAGAACTGTGCTTCCTACACACATGGCCATTTCTAGTTCAATTCTGCTTAGGAACCTGAAAGAACAGTAGATCCTCTTCAGTCCAATACACTGTACTTGCTGGGAACAGACGCCAGTGCTCTTTGTCCTGTATATGGCAATTGGAGCACAATAGTGACTCTTCTTACCATAAAACAACTCTTGCTCGTAGGACCAGAAACTGCATGTGATTGAACTCAATTTAGGACTGGGAAACAAACGCTAGCTCGCCTTACAAGAAACACACTCTGCTTTAGAGAAAAGAGCACTCTTCTACTCTACTGTGTTTCCTATAGGGCCAGAACAGTGAGCTTGCTCAGAAAAAAAAACTGTGCTTCCTACACACACGGGCCATATCTAGTTCAACTCTGCTTAGGAAACTGACAAGAACAGTAGCTCCTCTTCAGTCCGATAAGCCGTACTTGCTGGGAACAGACGCCAGTGCTATTTGCACTGTGGATGGCAATGGGAGCACAATAGTGACTTTCCTTACCAGGAAATAACTCTTGCTCGTAGGACCAGAAACTGCATATGATTCAACTTCATTTAGGACTGAGAAACATATGCTAGCTTGCCTTCCATGAAACACACTCTGCTTTTGAGAAAAGAGCACTCTTCTACTCTACTGTGTTTCCTATGGGGTACGAACAGTGAGCTTGCTCAGAACAAAAGAACTGTGCTTCCTACACACACGGTCCATATCTAGTTCAACTCTGATTAGGAAACTGACAAGAACAGTAGCTCCTCTTCAGTCCAATACACTGTACTTGCTGGGAACAGACGCGAGTGCTATTTGTACTGTGTATGGCATTTGGAGCGCAACAGTCACTCTTCTTACCAGAAAACAACTCTTGCTTGTAGGACCAAAATCTGCATGTGACTCAACTCCATTTAGGACTGGGAAACAAACGCGAGCTCGCCTTACAAGAAACACACTCTGCTTTAAGAAAAGTGCACTCTTCTACTCTACTGTGTTTCCTATAGGGCCAGAACAGTGAGCTTGCTCAGAACATAAGAACTGTGCTTCCTACATACACGGGCCATATCTAGTTCAACTCTGCTTAGGAAACTGACAAGAACAGTAGCTCCTCTTCAGTCTGATACACTGTACTTGCTGGGAACAGACGCATGTGCTATTTGCACTGTGTATGGCAATGGGAGCGCAATAGTGACTTTCCTTACCAGAAAACAACTCTTGCTCATAGGACCAGAAACTGCATGTGATTCCACTCCATTTAGGACTGGGAAACAAACGCTAGCTCGCCTTACAAGAAACACACTCTGCTTCAGAGAAAAGAGCACTCTTCTACTCTACTGTGTTTCCTATGGGGTCCAAACAGTGAGCTTGCTCAGAACAAAAGAACTGTGCTTCCTACACACACGGCCATATCTAGTTCAAGTCTGCTTAGGAGCCTGACAAGAACAGTAGATCCTGTTCAGTCCAATACACTGTACTTGCTGGGAACAGATGCCAGTGCTATTTGTCCTGTGTATGGCAATGTCAGCGCAATAGTGACTCTTCTTACCAGGAAACAAATCTTGCTCGTGGACCAGAAACTGCATGTGATTCAACTCCATTTAGGACTGGGAAACAAACTCTAGCTCGCTTTACAAGAAACACACTCAGCTTTTGAGAAAAGAGCACTCTTCTACTCTACTGTGTTTCCCATAGGGCCAGAACAGTGAGCTTGCTCAGAAAAAAAGAACTGTGCTTCCTACACACACGGGCCATATCTAGTTCAACTCTGCTTAGGAATCAGAGAAGAACAGTAGCGCCTCTTCAGCCCAATACACTGTACTTGCTGGGAACAGATGGGAGGGCTATTTGCACTGTGTATGGCAATGGGAGCACAATAGTGACTTTCCTTACCAGAAAACAACTCTTGCTCTTAGGAACACAAACTGCATGTGATTCCACTCCATTTAGGAATGGGAAACAAACGCTAGCTCGCCTTAAAAGAAACACACTCTGCTTTTGAGAAAAGAGCACTCTTCTACTCTACTGTGTTTCCTATAGGGTCCGAACAGTGAGCTTGCTCAGAAAAAAAAACTGTGCTTTCTACACACACGGGCCATATCTAGTTCAACTCTGCTTAGGAAACTGACAAGAACAGTAGCTCCTCTTCAGTCCAAGACACTGTACTTGCGGGAACAGACTCGAGTGCTATTTGCACTGTGTATGGCATTGGAGCACAATAGTGACTCGTCTTACCAGAAAACAACTCTTGCTCGTAGGACAAAAAACTGCATGTGACTCAACTTCATTTAAGACTGGGAAACAAACGCTAGCTCGCCTTAAAAGAAACACACTCTGCTTTAGAGAAAAGAGCCCTCTTCTACTCTACTGTGTTTCCTATAGGGCCAGAACGGTGAGCTTGCACAGAACATAAGAACTGTGCTTCCTACACACACGGGCCATATTGAGTTCAACTATGCTTAGGAACCTGACAAGAACAGTAGCTCCTCTTCATTCCAATACACTGTACTTGCTGGGAACAGACGCATGTGCTATTTGCACTGTGTATGGCAATGGGAGCGCAATAGTGACTTTCCTTACCAGAAAACAACTCTTGTTCATAGGACCAGAAACTGCATGTGATTCCACTCCATTTAGGACTGGAAACAAACGCAAGCTCGCCTTACAAGAAACACACTCTGCTTTTAAGAAAAGAGCACTCTTCTACTCTACTGTGCTTCCTATGGGGTCCGAACAGTGAGCTTGCTCAGAACAAAAGAACTGTGCTGCGTTCACACGACCATATCTAATTCAATTCTGTTTAGGAACCTGACAAGAACAGTAGATTCTCTTCAGTCCAATATACTGTATTGCTGGGAACAGATGCCAGTGCTATTTGTCCTGTGTATGGAAATGGCAGCGCAATAGTGACTCTTCTTACCATAAAACAACTCTTGCTCATAGGACCAGAAACTGCAAGTGTTTCAACTCCATTTAGGACTGGGAAACAAAAGCTAGCTCACCTTACAAGAAAGACACTCTGCTTTAGAGAAAAGAGCCCTCTTCTACTCTACTGTGCTTCCTATGGGGTCTGAACAGTGATCTTGTTCAGGACAAAAGAACTGTGCTTCCTACACACACGGGCCATATCTAGTTCAACTCTGCTTAGGAAAATGACAAGAACAGTAGATCCTCTTCAGGCCAATACACTGTACTTGCAGGGAACAGACGCGAGTGCTATTTGCACTGTGTATGGCAATTGGAGCCCAATAGTGACTCGTCTTACCAGAAAACAACTCTTGCTCGTAGGACAAAAAACTGCATGTGACTCAACTCCATTTAGGACTGGGAAACAAATGCTAGCTCGACGTCCAAGAAACACACTCTGCTTTTGAGAAAAGAGCAATCTTCTACTCTACTGTGTTTCTTATGTGTTCCGAAAAGTGAGCTTGCTCAGAACAAAAAAACTGTGCTTTCTACACACACGGCTATATCTAGTTCAAGTCTGCTTAGGAACCTGACAAGAACAGTAGATCCTCTTCAGTTCAATACAGTGTACTTGCTGGGAACAGACGCCAATGCTATTTGTCCTGTGTATGGCAATGGCAGCACAATAGTGACTCTTCTTACCAGAAAAAACTCTTGCTCGTGGACCAGAAACTGCATGTGATTCAACTCCATTTAGTACTGGGAAACAAACTCTAGCTCGCTTTACAAGAAACACACTCTGCTTTTGAGAAAAGAGCACTCTTCTACTCTACTGTGTTTCCCGTAGGGCCAGAACAGTGAGCTTGCTCAGAAAAAAAGAACTGTGCTTCCTACACACACGGGCCATATGTAGTTCAACTCTGCTTAGGATACTGAGAAGAACAGTAGCTCCTCTATTTCCAATACACTGTACTTGCTGGGAACAGATGGGAGGGCTATTTGCACTGTGTATGGCAATGGGAGCACAATAGTGACTTTCCTTACCAGAAAACAACTCTTGCTCGTAGGAACACAAACTGCATGTGATTCCACTCCATTTAGGAATGGGAAGCAAACGCTAGCTCGCCTTAAAAGAAACAGACTCTGCTTTTGAGAAAAAAGCACTCTTCTACTCTACTGTGTTTCCTATGGGGTCCGAAAAGTGAGCTTGCTCAGAAAAAAAAAAACTGTGCTTCCTACACACACGGCCATATCTAGTTCAAGTCTGCTTATGAACCTGACAAGAACAATAGATCCTCTTCAGCCCAATATACTGTACTTGCTGCGAACAGACGCCAGTGCTATTTGTCCTGTGTATGGCAATGGCAGTGCAATAGTGACTCTTTTTACCAGAAAACAACTCTTGCTCGTAGTACCAGAAACTGCATGGGATTCAACTCCATTTAGGACTGTGAAACAAACGCTAGCTTGCCTTACAAGTAACACACTCTGCTTTAGAGAAAAGAGCACTCTTCTGCTCTACTGTGTTTCCTATGGGGTCCAAAAAGTGAGCTTGCAAAGAACAAATGAACTGTGCTTCCTACAAAAACGGATCAAATCTAGTTCAACTCTGCTTAGGAAACTGACAAGAACAGTAGCACCTATCCAGTCCAATACACTGTACTTGCTGGGAACAGACATGAGTGCTATTTGCACGGTGTATGGCAATGGGAGCGCAATGTGACTTTCCTTACCAGAAAAGAACTCTTGTTCGTAGGACCTGAAACTGCATGTGATTAAACTCCTTTTAGGACTAGGAAACAAACGCTAGCTTGCCTTACAAGAAACACACTCTGCTTTTGAGAAAAGAGCACTCTTCTACTCTACTGTGTTTCCTATAGGGCCTGAAGAGTGAGCTTGCTTAGAACATAAGAACTGTGCTTCGTACACACACGGGCCATAACTACTTCAACTCTGCTTAGGAAACTGACAAGAAAAGTAGCTCCTCTTCAGTCCGATACACTGTACTTGCTGGGAACAGACGCGAGTGCTATTTGCACTGTGTATGGCAATGGGAGCACAATAGTGACTTTCCTTACCAGAAAACAACTCTTGCTCATACGACCAGACACTGCATGTGATTCCACTCCATTTAGGACTGGGAAACAAACGCTAGCTCGCCTTAAAAGAAACACACTCTGCTTTTGAGAAAAGCGCACTCTTCTACTCTACTGTGTTTCCTTTAGGGTCCGAACAGTGAGCTTGCTCAGAACAAAAGAACTGTGCTTCCTACACACATGGCCATTTCTAGTTCAATTCTGCTTAGGAACCTGAAAGAACAGTAGATCCTCTTCAGTCCAATACACTGTACTTGCTGGGAACAGACGCCAGTGCTCTTTGTCCTGTATATGGCAATTGGAGCACAATAGTGACTCTTCTTACCATAAAACAACTCTTGCTCGTAGGACCAGAAACTGCATGTGATTGAACTCAATTTAGGACTGGGAAACAAACGCTAGCTCGCCTTACAAGAAACACACTCTGCTTTAGAGAAAAGAGCACTCTTCTACTCTACTGTGTTTCCTATAGGGCCAGAACAGTGAGCTTGCTCAGAAAAAAAACTGTGCTTCCTACACCCACGGGCCATATCTAGTTCAACTCTGCTTAGGAAACTGACAAGAACAGTAGCTCCTCTTCAGTCCGATAAGCCGTACTTGCTGGGAACAGACGCCAGTGCTATTTGCACTGTGGATGGCAATGGGAGCACAATAGTGACTTTCCTTACCAGGAAATAACTCTTGCTCGTAGGACCAGAAACTGCATATGATTCAACTTCATTTAGGACTGAGAAACATATGCTAGCTTGCCTTCCATGAAACACACTCTGCTTTTGAGAAAAGAGCACTCTTCTACTCTACTGTGTTTCCTATGGGGTACGAACAGTGAGCTTGCTCAGAACAAAAGAACTGTGCTTCCTACACACACGGTCCATATCTAGTTCAACTCTGATTAGGAAACTGACAAGAACAGTAGCTCCTCTTCAGTCCAATACACTGTACTTGCTGGGAACAGACGCGAGTGCTATTTGTACTGTGTATGGCATTTGGAGCGCAACAGTCACTCTTCTTACCAGAAAACAACTCTTGCTTGTAGGACCAAAATCTGCATGTGACTCAACTCCATTTAGGACTGGGAAACAAACGCGAGCTCGCCTTACAAGAAACACACTCTGCTTTAAGAAAAGTGCACTCTTCTACTCTACTGTGTTTCCTATAGGGCCAGAACAGTGAGCTTGCTCAGAACATAAGAACTGTGCTTCCTACATACACGGGCCATATCTAGTTCAACTCTGCTTAGGAAACTGACAAGAACAGTAGCTCCTCTTCAGTCTGATACACTGTACTTGCTGAGAACAGACGCATGTGCTATTTGCACTGTGTATGGCAATGGGAGCGCAATAGTGACTTTCCTTACCAGAAAACAACTCTTGCTCATAGGACCAGAAACTGCATGTGATTCCACTCCATTTAGGACTGGGAAACAAACGCTAGCTCGCCTTACAAGAAACACACTCTGCTTCAGAGAAAAGAGCACTCTTCTACTCTACTGTGTTTCCTATGGGGTCCAAACAGTGAGCTTGCTCAGAACAAAAGAACTGTGCTTCCTACACACACGGCCATATCTAGTTCAAGTCTGCTTAGGAGCCTGACAAGAACAGTAGATCCTGTTCAGTCCAATACACTGTACTTGCTGGGAACAGATGCCAGTGCTATTTGTCCTGTGTATGGCAATGTCAGCGCAATAGTGACTCTTCTTACCAGGAAACAAATCTTGCTCGTGGACCAGAAACTGCATGTGATTCAACTCCATTTAGGACTGGGAAACAAACTCTAGCTCGCTTTACAAGAAACACACTCAGCTTTTGAGAAAAGAGCACTCTTCTACTCTACTGTGTTTCCCATAGGGCCAGAACAGTGAGCTTGCTCAGAAAAAAAGAACTGTGCTTCCTACACACACGGGCCATATCTAGTTCAACTCTGCTTAGGAATCAGAGAAGAACAGTAGCGCCTCTTCAGCCCAATACACTGTACTTGCTGGGAACAGATGGGAGGGCTATTTGCACTGTGTATGGCAATGGGAGCACAATAGTGACTTTCCTTACCAGAAAACAACTCTTGCTCTTAGGAACACAAACTGCATGTGATTCCACTCCATTTAGGAATGGGAAACAAACGCTAGCTCGCCTTAAAAGAAACACACTCTGCTTTTGAGAAAAGAGCACTCTTCTACTCTACTGTGTTTCCTATAGGGTCCGAACAGTGAGCTTGCTCAGAAAAAAAAACTGTGCTTTCTACACACACGGGCCATATCTAGTTCAACTCTGCTTAGGAAACTGACAAGAACAGTAGCTCCTCTTCAGTCCAAGACACTGTACTTGCGGGAACAGACTCGAGTGCTATTTGCACTGTGTATGGCATTGGAGCACAATAGTGACTCGTCTTACCAGAAAACAACTCTTGCTCGTAGGACAAAAAACTGCATGTGACTCAACTTCATTTAAGACTGGGAAACAAACGCTAGCTCGCCTTAAAAGAAACACACTCTGCTTTAGAGAAAAGAGCCCTCTTCTACTCTACTGTGTTTCCTATAGGGCCAGAACGGTGAGCTTGCACAGAACATAAGAACTGTGCTTCCTACACACACGGGCCATATTGAGTTCAACTATGCTTAGGAACCTGACAAGAACAGTAGCTCCTCTTCATTCCAATACACTGTACTTGCTGGGAACAGACGCATGTGCTATTTGCACTGTGTATGGCAATGGGAGCGCAATAGTGACTTTCCTTACCAGAAAACAACTCTTGTTCATAGGACCAGAAACTGCATGTGATTCCACTCCATTTAGGACTGGAAACAAACGCAAGCTCGCCTTACAAGAAACACACTCTGCTTTTAAGAAAAGAGCACTCTTCTACTCTACTGTGCTTCCTATGGGGTCCGAACAGTGAGCTTGCTCAGAACAAAAGAACTGTGCTGCGTTCACACGACCATATCTAATTCAATTCTGTTTAGGAACCTGACAAGAACAGTAGATTCTCTTCAGTCCAATATACTGTATTGCTGGGAACAGATGCCAGTGCTATTTGTCCTGTGTATGGAAATGGCAGCGCAATAGTGACTCTTCTTACCATAAAACAACTCTTGCTCATAGGACCAGAAACTGCAAGTGTTTCAACTCCATTTAGGACTGGGAAACAAAAGCTAGCTCACCTTACAAGAAAGACACTCTGCTTTAGAGAAAAGAGCCCTCTTCTACTCTACTGTGCTTCCTATGGGGTCTGAACAGTGATCTTGTTCAGGACAAAAGAACTGTGCTTCCTACACACACGGGCCATATCTAGTTCAACTCTGCTTAGGAAAATGACAAGAACAGTAGATCCTCTTCAGGCCAATACACTGTACTTGCAGGGAACAGACGCGAGTGCTATTTGCACTGTGTATGGCAATTGGAGCCCAATAGTGACTCGTCTTACCAGAAAACAACTCTTGCTCGTAGGACAAAAAACTGCATGTGACTCAACTCCATTTAGGACTGGGAAACAAATGCTAGCTCGACGTCCAAGAAACACACTCTGCTTTTGAGAAAAGAGCACTCTTCTACTCTACTGTGTTTCTTATGTGTTCCGAAAAGTGAGCTTGCTCAGAACAAAAAAACTGTGCTTTCTACACACACGGCTATATCTAGTTCAAGTCTGCTTAGGAACCTGACAAGAACAGTAGATCCTCTTCAGTCCAATACAGTGTACTTGCTGGGAACAGACGCCAATGCTATTTGTCCTGTGTATGGCAATGGCAGCACAATAGTGACTCTTCTTACCAGAAAAAACTCTTGCTCGTGGACCAGAAACTGCATGTGATTCAACTCCATTTAGTACTGGGAAACAAACTCTAGCTCGCTTTACAAGAAACACACTCTGCTTTTGAGAAAAGAGCACTCTTCTACTCTACTGTGTTTCCCGTAGGGCCAGAACAGTGAGCTTGCTCAGAAAAAAAGAACTGTGCTTCCTACACACACGGGCCATATGTAGTTCAACTCTGCTTAGGATACTGAGAAGAACAGTAGCTCCTCTATTTCCAATACACTGTACTTGCTGGGAACAGATGGGAGGGCTATTTGCACTGTGTATGGCAATGGGAGCACAATAGTGACTTTCCTTACCAGAAAACAACTCTTGCTCGTAGGAACACAAACTGCATGTGATTCCACTCCATTTAGGAATGGGAAGCAAACGCTAGCTCGCCTTAAAAGAAACACACTCTGCTTTTGAGAAAAAAGCACTCTTCTACTCTACTGTGTTTCCTATGGGGTCCGAAAAGTGAGCTTGCTCAGAACAAAAAAACTGTGCTTCCTACACACACGGCCATATCTAGTTCAAGTCTGCTTATGAACCTGACAAGAACAATAGATCCTCTTCAGCCCAATATACTGTACTTGCTGCGAACAGACGCCAGTGCTATTTGTCCTGTGTATGGCAATGGCAGTGCAATAGTGACTCTTTTTACCAGAAAACAACTCTTGCTCGTAGTACCAGAAACTGCATGGGATTCAACTCCATTTAGGACTGTGAAACAAACGCTAGCTTGCCTTACAAGTAACACACTCTGCTTTAGAGAAAAGAGCACTCTTCTGCTCTACTGTGTTTCCTATGGGGTCCAAAAAGTGAGCTTGCAAAGAACAAATGAACTGTGCTTCCTACAAAAACGGATCAAATCTAGTTCAACTCTGCTTAGGAAACTGACAAGAAGAGTAGCACCTATCCAGTCCAATACACTGTACTTGCTGGGAACAGACATGAGTGCTATTTGCACGGTGTATGGCAATGGGAGCGCAATGTGACTTTCCTTACCAGAAAAGAACTCTTGTTCGTAGGACCTGAAACTGCATGTGATTAAACTTCTTTTAGGACTAGGAAACAAACGCTAGCTTGCCTTACAAGAAACACACTCTGCTTTTGAGAAAAGAGCACTCTTCTACTCTACTGTGTTTCCTATAGGGCCTGAAGAGTGAGCTTGCTTAGAACATAAGAACTGTGCTTCGTACACACACGGGCCATAACTACTTCAACTCTGCTTAGGAAACTGACAAGAAAAGTAGCTCCTCTTCAGTCCGATACACTGTACTTGCTGGGAACAGACGCGAGTGCTATTTGCATTGTGTATGGCAATGGGAGCACAATAGTGACTTTCCTTACCAGAAAACAACTCTTGCTCATACGACCAGACACTGCATGTGATTCCACTCCATTTAGGACTGGGAAACAAACGCTAGCTCGCCTTAAAAGAAACACCCTCTGCTTTTGAGAAAAGCGCACTCTTCTACTCTACTGTGTTTCCTTTAGGGTCCGAACAGTGAGCTTGCTCAGAACAAAAGAACTGTGCTTCCTACACACATGGCCATTTCTAGTTCAATTCTGCTTAGGAACCTGAAAGAACAGTAGATCCTCTTCAGTCCAATACACTGTACTTGCTGGGAACAGACGCCAGTGCTCTTTGTCCTGTATATGGCAATTGGAGCACAATAGTGACTCTTCTTACCATAAAACAACTCTTGCTCGTAGGACGAGAAACTGCATGTGATTGAACTCAATTTAGGACTGGGAAACAAACGCTAGCTCGCCTTACAAGAAACACACTCTGCTTTAGAGAAAAGAGCACTCTTCTACTCTACTGTGTTTCCTATAGGGCCAGAACAGTGAGCTTGCTCAGAAAAAAAAACTGTGCTTCCTACACACACGGGCCATATCTAGTTCAACTCTGCTTAGGAAACTGACAAGAACAGTAGCTCCTCTTCAGTCCGATAAGCCGTACTTGCTGGGAACAGACGCCAGTGCTATTTGCACTGTGGATGGCAATGGGAGCACAATAGTGACTTTCCTTACCAGGAAATAACTCTTGCTCGTAGGACCAGAAACTGCATATGATTCAACTTCATTTAGGACTGAGAAACATATGCTAGCTTGCCTTCCATGAAACACACTCTGCTTTTGAGAAAAGAGCACTCTTCTACTCTACTGTGTTTCCTATGGGGTACGAACAGTGAGCTTGCTCAGAACAAAAGAACTGTGCTTCCTACACACACGGTCCATATCTAGTTCAACTCTGATTAGGAAACTGACAAGAACAGTAGCTCCTCTTCAGTCCAATACACTGTACTTGCTGGGAACAGACGCGAGTGCTATTTGTACTGTGTATGGCATTTGGAGCGCAACAGTCACTCTTCTTACCAGAAAACAACTCTTGCTTGTAGGACCAAAATCTGCATGTGACTCAACTCCATTTAGGACTGGGAAACAAACGCGAGCTCGCCTTACAAGAAACAAACTCTGCTTTAAGAAAAGTGCACTCTTCTACTCTACTGTGTTTCCTATAGGGCCAGAACAGTGAGCTTGCTCAGAACATAAGAACTGTGCTTCCTACATACACGGGCCATATCTAGTTCAACTCTGCTTAGGAAACTGACAAGAACAGTAGCTCCTCTTCAGTCTGATACACTGTACTTGCTGGGAACAGACGCATGTGCTATTTGCACTGTGTATGGCAATGGGAGCGCAATAGTGACTTTCCTTACCAGAAAACAACTCTTGCTCATAGGACCAGAAACTGCATGTGATTCCACTCCATTTAGGACTGGGAAACAAACGCTAGCTCGCCTTACAAGAAACACACTCTGCTTCAGAGAAAAGAGCACTCTTCTACTCTACTGTGTTTCCTATGGGGTCCAAACAGTGAGCTTGCTCAGAACAAATGAACTGTGCTTCCTACACACACGGGCCATATCTAGTTCAAGTCTGCTTAGGAACCTGAGAAGAACAGTAGGTCCTCTTCAGTCCAATAAACTGTACTTGCTCAGAACAGACGCGAGTGCTATTTGCACTGTGTATGGCAATTGGAGCACAATAGTGACTCGTCTTACCAGAAAACAACTCTTGCTCGTAGGACAAAAAACTGCATGTGACTCAACTCCATTTAGGACTGGGAAACAAACACTAGCTCGCCTTCTAAAAACACACTCTGCTTTTGAGAAAAGAGCACTCTTGTACTCTACTGTTTCCTATGTGTTCCATCAGTGAGCTTGCTCAGAACAAAAAAACTATGCTTCCTACAAACATTGCCACATCTAGTTCAAGTCTGCTTAGGAACCTGACAAGAACAGTAGATCCTCTTCAGTCCGATACATTGTACTTGCTGGGAACAGACGGGAGGGCTATTTGCACTTTGTATGGCAATGGGAGCGAAATAGTGACTTTCCTTAACAGAAAACAACTCTTGTTTGTAGGACCAGAAACTTCATGTGATTCCACTCCATTTAGGAATGGGAAACAAACGCTAGCTAGCCTTAAAAGAAACACACTCTGCTTTTGAGAAAAAAGCACTCTTCTACTCTACTGTGTTTCCTATGGGGTCCGAAAAGTGAGCTTGCTCAGAACAAAAAAACTGTGCTTCCTACACACACGGCCATATCTAGTTCAAGTCTGCTTAGGAACCTGACAAGAACAATAGATCCTCTTCAGCCCAATATACTGTACTTGCTGGGAACAGACGCCAGTGCTATTTGTCCTGTGTATGGCAATTGGAGCACAATAGTGACTCTTCTTACCATAAAACAACTCTTGCTCGTAGGACTAGATACTGCATGTGATTCAACTCCATTTAGGACTGGGAAACAAACGCTAGCTCGCCTTACAAGAAACACACTCTGCTTTAGAGAAAAGAGCACTCTTCTACTCTACTGTGTTTCCTATGGTTTCTGAACAGTGAGCTTGCTCAGAACAAAAGAACTGTGCTTCCTACACACGGGCCATAACTAGTTCAACTCTGCTTAGGAAACTGACAAGAACAGTAGCTCCTCTTCAGTCTGAAACACTGTACTTGCTGGGAACTGACGCGAGTGCTATTTGCACTGTGTATGGCAATGGGAGCGCAATAGTGACTTTCCTTACCAGAAAACAACTCTTGCTCATAGAACCAGAAACTGCATGTGATTCAACTCCATTTAGGACTGGGATACAAATGCTAGCTTGCCTTACATGAAACACACTCTGCTTTTGAGAAAAGAGCACTCTTCTACTCTACTGTGCTTCCTATGGGGTCCGAACAGTGAGCTTCCTCAGAACAAAAGAGCTGTGCTTCCTACACACACCGGCCATATCTAGTTCCACTCTGCTTAGGAAACTGAGAAGAACAGTAGCTCCTCTTCAGTCCAATACAGTGTACTTTCGGGGAATAGACGCAATTGCTATTTGCACTGTGTATGGCAATTGGAGCACAATAGTGACTCGTCTTACCAGAAAAAAACTCTTGCTTGTAGGACAAAAAACTGCATGAGACTCAACTCCATTTAGGACTGGGAAACAAACGCCAGCTTGCCTTACAAGAAACACACTCTACTTTTGAGAAGAGAGCACTCTTCTACTCTACTGTGTTTCCTTTTTGGTCTGAACAGTGAGCTTGCTCAGAACAAAAGAACTGTGCTTCCTACACACACGGCCATAACTAGTTCAATTCTGCTTAGGAACCTGACAAGAACAGTAGATCGTCTTCAGTCCAATACACTGTACGTGCTGGGAACAGACGCCAGTGCTATTTGTCCTGTGTATGGCAATGGCAGCACAATAGTGACTCTTCTTACCATAAAACAACTCTTGCTCATAGGACCAGAAACTGCATGTGGTTCAACTCCATTTAGGACTGGGACACAAAAGCTAGCTCACCTTACAGAAACACACTCTGCTTTAGAGAAAAGAGCACTCTTCTACTCTACTGTGTTTCCTATAGGACCAGAACAGTGAGCTTGCTCAGAACAAAGAACTGTGCTTCCTACACACGGGCCATATCTAGTTCAACTCTGCTCAGGAAACTGACAAGAACAGTAGCTCCTCTTCAGTCCAATACACTGTACTTGCAGGGAACAGACGCGAGTGCTATTTGCACTGTGTATGGCAATTGGAGCACAATAGTGACTCGCCCTACCAGAAAACAACTCTTGTTCGTAGGAAAAAAACCTGCATGTGACGCAACTCCATTTAGGACTGGGAAACAAACGCTAGCTCGCCTTACAAGAAACACACTCTGCTTTTGAGAAAAGAGCACTCTTCTACTATACTGTGTTTCCTATGGGGTCCGAACAATGAGCTTGCTCAGAACAAAAGAACTGTGCTTCCTACACACGGCCATATCTAGTTCAATTCTGCTTAGGAACCTGACAAGAACAGTAGATCCTCTTCAGTACGATACACTGTACTTGCTGGGAACAGACGCCAGTGTTATTTCTCCTGTGTATGGAATTAGCAGCGCAATAGTGACTCTTCTTACCATAAAACAACTCTTGCTCGTAGGACCAGAAACTGCATGTAATTCAACTCCATTTAGGACTGGGAAACAAAAGCTAGCTCACCTTACAAGAAACACACTCTGCTTTAGAGAAAAGAGCACTCTTCTACTCTGCTGTGTTTCCTATAGGGCCAGAACAGTGAGCTTGCTCAGAACAAAAGAACTGTGCTTCCTACAAACACGGGCCATATCTAGTTCAACTCTACTTAGGAAACTGACAAGAACAGTAACTCCTATTCAGTACAATACACTGTACATGCTGGGAAAAGACGCGAGTGCTATTTGCCTTGTGTAAGGCAATAGGCGCGCAATAGTGACTTTCCTTTCCAGAAAACAACTCTTGTTCTTAGGACCAGAAACTGCATGTGACTCAAATCCATTTAGGACTGGGAAACAAACGCTAGCTCGCCTTACAAGAAACACACTCTGCTTTTGAGAAAAGAGCACTCTTCTCCTCTACTGTGTTTCCTATGGGGTCTGAACAGTGAGCTTGCTCAGAACAAAAGAACTGTGCTTCCTACACACACGGGCCATATCTAGTTCAACTCTGCTTAGGAAACTGACAAGAACAGTAGCTCCTCTTCAGTCCGATACACTGTACTTGCTGGGAACAGACGCGAGAGCTATTTGCACTATGTATGGCAAGGGGAGCGCAACAGTGACTTTCCTTACCAGAAAACAACTCTTGCTCGTAGGAGCAGAAACTGCATGTGATTCAACTCCATTTAGGACTTGGAAACAAATGCTAGCTCGCCTTACATGTAACACACTCTGCTTTTGAGAAAAGAGCACTCTTCTACTCTACTGTGTTTCCTATAGGGCCAGAACAGTGAGCTTGCTCTGAACAAAGAACTGTGCTTCCTACACACGGGCCATATCTAGTTCAACTCTGCTTAGGAAATGGAAAAGAACAGTAGCTCCTCTTCAGTCCGATACACTGTACTTGCAGGGAACAGACGCGAGTGCTATTTGCACTGTGTATGGCAATTGGAGCACAATAGTGACTCTCCCTACCAGAAAACAACTCTTGCTCGTAGGACAAAAACCTGCATGTGACTCAACTCCATTTAAGACTGGGAAAGAAACGCTAGCTCGCCTTACAAGAAGCACACTCTGCTTTTGAGAAAAGAGCACTCTTCTACTATACTGTGTTTCCTATGGGGTCCGAACACTGAGCTTGCTCAGAACAAAAGAACTGTGCTTCCTACACACGGGCCATATCTAGTTCAACTCTGCTTATGAAACTGACAAGAACAGTAGCTCCTCTTCAGTCCGATAGACTGTACTTGCTGGGAACAGACGCGAGTGCTATTTGCACTGTGTATGGAAATGGGAGCACAATAGTGACTTTCCTTACCAGAAAACAACTCTTGCTCGTAGGACCAGAAACTGCATGTGGTTCAACTCCATTTAGGACTGGAAAACAAATGCTAGCTCGCCTTACATGTAACACACTCTGCTTTTGAGAAAAGAGCACTCTTCTACTCTACTGTGTTTCCTATGGTGTCCGAACAGTGAGCTTGCTCAGAACAAAACAACTGTGCTTCCTACACACGGGCCATATCTAGTTCAACTCTGCTTAGGAAACTGACAAGAACACTAGCTCCTCTTCAGTCCAATACACTGTACTTGCGGGGAAAAGACATGAGTGCTATTTGCACTGTGTATGGCAATTGGAGCACAATAGTGACTTGTCTTACCAGAAAACAACTCTTGCTCGTTGGAGAAAATACTGCAAGTGACTGAACTCCATTTAGGACTGGGAAACAAACGCTAGCTCGACTTCCTAAAAACACACTCTGCTTTTGAGAAAAGAGCACTCTTCTACTCTACTGTGTTTCCTATGTGTTCCGAACAGTTAGCTTGCTCAGAACAAAAAAACTGTGCTTCCTACACACACGGCCATATCTAGTTCAAGTCTGCTTAGGAACCTGACAAGAACAGTAGATCCTCTTCAGTCCATTACACTGTACTTGCTGGGAACAGACGCCAGAGCTATTTGTCCTGTGTATGGCAATGGCAGAGCAATAATGACTCTTTTTACCATAAAACAACTCTTGCTCATAGTACTAGAAACTGCATGTGATTCAACTCCATTTAGGACTGGGAAACAAATGCTAGCTCGCCTTATAAGAAACACACTCTGCTTTTGAGAAAAGAGCACTCTTCTACTCTACTGTGTTTCCTATGGGGCCAGAACAGTGACCTTGCTCAGAACAAAAGAACTGTGCTTCCTACACCGGGCCATAACAAGTTCAACTCTGCTTAGGAAACTGACAAGAACAGTAGCTCCTCTTCCGTCCAATACACTGTACTTGCTGGGAACAGACGCGATGCTATTTGCACTGTGTATGGCAATGGGAGCGCAATAGTGACTTTCCTTGCCAGAAAACAACTCTTGCTCGTAGGACCAGTAACTGCATGTGATTCAAATCCATTTAGGATTGGGAAACAAATGCTAGCTCGCCTTACATGAAACACACTCTGCTTTTGAGAAAAGAGCACTCTTCTACTCTACTGTGCTTCCTATGGGGTCCGAACAGTGAGCTTGCTAAGAACAAAAGAACTGTGCTTCCTACACACACGGGCCATATCTAGTTCAACTCTGCTTAGGAAACTGACAAGAACAGTAGCTCCTCTTCAGTCCAATACACTGTACTTGCGGGGAACATACGCGAGTGCTATTTGCACTGTGTATGGCAATTGGAGCCTTATAGTGACTTGTCTTACCAGAAAAAAACTCTTGCTCGTAGGACAAAAAACTGCATGTGACTCAACTCCATTTAGGACTGGGAAACAAACGCTAGCTCGACTTCCAAGAAACACACTCTGCTTTTGAGAAAAGAGCACTCTTCTAGTCTAATGTGTTTCCCATGTGTCCCGAAAAGTGAGCTTGCTCAGAACAAAAAAACTGTGCTTCCTACACACACGGCCATATCTAGTTCAACTCCTCTTAGGAAACTGACTAGAACAGTAGCTCCTGTTCAGTCCAATACACTGTACTTGCTGGGAACAGACGGGAGGGCTATTTGCACTGTTTATGGCAATGGGAGCGCAATAGTGACTTTCCTTACCAGAAAACAACTCTGCTCGTAGGACCAGAAACTGCATGTGATTCCACTCCATTTAGGACTGGGAAACAAACGCTAGCTCGCTTTACAAGAAACACACTCTGCTTTAGAGAAAAGAGCACTCTTCTACTCTACTATGTTTCCTATGGGGTCCAAACAGTGAGCTTGCTCAGAACAAAAGAACTGTGCTTGCTACACACACGGACCACATCTAGTTCAACTCTGCTTAGGAAACTGACAAGAACAGTAGCTCCTCTTCAGTCCAATACACTGTACATGCTGGGAACAGATGCCTGTGCTATTTGCCCTGTGTATGACAATGGGAGCGCAATAGTGACTCTTCTTACCAGAAAACAACTCTTGCTCCTAGGACCACAAACTGCATGGGATTCAACTCCATTTAGTACTGGGTAACAAACGCTGTCTCGCCTTACAGGAAACACACTCTGCTTTTGAGAAAAGGGCACTCTTCTACTCTATTGTGTTTCCTACGGGGTCCGAACTGTGAGCTTGCTCAGAGCAAAAGAACTGTGCTTCCTACACACACGGGCCATATCTAGTTCAACTCTGCTTAGGAAACTGACAAGAACAGTAGCTGCTCTTCAGTCCAATACACTGTACTTGCTGGGAACAGACGCGAGTGCTATTTGCACTGTGTATGGCAATGGGAGCGCAATAGTGACTCTTCTTACCAGAAAACAACTCTTGCTCGTAGTACCAGAAACTGCATGGGACTCAACTACATTTCTGACTGGGAAACAAACACTAGCTCGACTTTCAAGAAAAACAATCAAATTTTGAGAATAGAGCACTCATCTACTCTACTGTGTTTCCTATGATGTCCGCATAGTGTGCTTTCTCAGAACAAAAGAACTGTGCTTCCTACACACATGGGATATATCTGGTTCAACTCCTCTTATGAAAATGAAAAGAACAGTAGCTCCTCTTCAGTCCAATACACTGTACTTGCTGGGAACAGACGCGAGGGCTATTTGCACTATAAATGGGAATGGGAGCGCAATAGTGACTTTCCTTACCAGAAAACAACTCTTGCTCATAGGCCCAGAAACTGGATGTGATTCAACTCCATTTAGGACTGGGAAACAAATGCTAGCTCGCCTTACAAGGAACACACTCTGCTTTTGAGAAAAGGGCACTCTTCTACTCTACTGTGTTTCCTACGGGGTCCGAACTGTGAGCTTGCTCAGAACAAAAGACCTGTGCTTCCTACACACACGGGACATATCTGGATCAACTCTGCTTAGGAAACTGACAAGAACAGTAGATCCTCTTCAGTCCAATACACTGTACTTGCTGGGAACAGACGCAAGTGATATTTGCCCTGTGTATGACAATGGGTACGCAATATTGACTCTTCTTACCAGAAAACAATTCTTGCTCGTAGGACCAGAAACTGCATGTGATTCATCTCCATTTAGGACTGGGATAAAAACGCTAGCTCGCCTTGCAAGAAACACACTCTACATTTGAGAAAAGAGCACTCTTCTATTCTACTGTGTTTCCTATGGTGTCCGAACAGTGAGCTTGCTCAGAACAAAAGAACTGTGCTTACTACACACACGGGCCATATCTGGTTCAACTCTGCTTAGGAAACTGACAAGAACAGTAGCTCCTCTTCAGTCCAATACACTGTACTTGCTGGGAACAGACGCAAGTGCTATTAGCACTGTGTATGGAAATGGGAGCGCAATAGTGACTCTTCTTACCAGAAAACAACTCTTACTTGTAGGACCAGAAACTGCATGGGATTCAACTCCATTTCTGACTGGGAAGTAAATACTATCTCGCCTTTCAAGGAACACAATCTAATTTTGAGAAAAGAGCACTCATCTACTCTACTGTGTTTCCTATGGTGTCCGCACAGTGTGCTTTCTCAGAAAGTAAGAACTGTGTTTCCTACACACACGGGCCATATCTAGTTCAACTCCTCTTAGGAAAATGATAAGAACAGTAGCTCCTCTTCAGTCCAATACACTGTACTTGCTGGGAACAGACGCGAGTGCTATTTGCACTATGTATGGCAATGGGAGCGCAATAGTGACATTCCATACCAGAAAACAACTCTTGCTCATAGGACCAGAAACTACAAGTGATTCAACTCCATTTAGGACTGGGAAACAAACGCTAGCTCGCCTTACAAGAAACACACTCTGATTTTGAGAAAAGAGCACTCTTCTACTCTACTGTGTTTCCTATAGGGCCAGAACAGTGAGCTTGATCAGAACAAAAGAAGTGTGCTTCCTACACACACGGCCATATCTAGTTCAATTCAGCTTAGGAAACTGACAAGAACAGTATACCCTCCAGTCAAATACACTGCACATGCTGTGAACAGGCACTGGTGCTATTTGCCCTGTGTATGACAATGGGAGCGCAATAGTGACTCTTCTTACTAGAAAACAACTCTTGCTCGTAGGACCAGAAACTGCCAGTGACTCAACTCCATTTAGAACTGGGAAAGAAACGCTAGCTCGCGTTAGGAGAAACACAGTCTGCTTTTGAGAAAAGAGCACTCTTCTACTCTACTGTGTTTCCTATAGTGCCAGAACAGTGAGATTGCACAGAACAAAAGAAGTGTGCTTCCTACACACACGGCCATATCTAGTTCAATTCTGCTTAGGAAACTGACAAGAACAGTAGATTCTCTTCAGTCAAATACACTGTACATGCTGGGAACAGGCACCAGTGCTATTTGCCCTGTGTATGACAATGGGGAGCAATAGTGACTCTTCTTACCAGAAAACAACTCTTGCTCGTAGGACCAGAAACTGCAAGTGACTCAACTCCATTTAGGACTGGGAAAGAAACGCTAGCTCGCCTTACGAGAAACACACTCTGCATTTGAGAAAAGAGCACTCATCTACTCTACTGGTTTCCTATAAGGTCCAAACAGTGAGCTTGCTCAGAACAAAATAACTGTGCTTCCTACACACATGGGCCATATCTAATTCAACTTTGCTTAGGTTACTGACAAGAACAGTAGCTCCTCTTCAGTCTAATACACTGTACTTGCTGGGAAGAGACGCGAGTGCTATTTGTACTCTCTATGGCAATGGGAGCGCAATAGTGACTCTTCTTACCAGAAAACAACTCTTGCTCTTAGGACCACAAACTGCATGTGACTCACCCCCATTTAGGACTGGGAAACAAACGCTAGCTCTGCTCACAAGAAACACACTCTGCTTTTGAGAAAAGAGCACTCTTCTACTCTACTGTGTTTCCTCTATGGCCAGAACAATGAGCTTGCTCAGAACAAAAGGACTGTGCTTCCTACACACACGGGCCGTATCTAATTCAATTCTGTTTAGGAAACTGACGAGAATAGTATACGCTCTTCAGTCAAATACACTGCACTTGCTGGGAACAGACACCAGTGCTATTTGCCCTGTGTATGACAAAGGGAGCGCAATAGTGACTCTTCTTACCAGAAAACAACTCTTGCTCATAGGACCAGAAACTGCATGAGACACAACTCCATTTAGGACTGGGAAAGAAACGCTAGCTTGCCTTACAAGAAACACACTCTGCTTTTGAGAAAAGAGCCCTCTTCTACTCTACTGTGTTTCATATAGGGCCAGAACAGTGAACTTGCTCAGAACAAAAGAACTGTGCTTCCTACACACAGGGGCCATATCTAGTTAAACTCTGCTTAGGAAACTGACAAGAACAGTAGCTCCTCTTCAGTCCAATACTCTGTACATGCATGGAACAGATGCCAGTGCTATTTGCACTGTTTGTGGCAATGGGAGCACAATATTGTCTCTTCTTACCAGAAAAATCTCTTGCTCGTTGGACCAGAAACTGGACGGGATTCAATTCCATTTCTGACTGGGAAACAAACACTAGCTCACCTTTCAATAAACACACTCTGCTTTTGAGAAAAGAGCACTCTTCTACTCTACTGTGTTTCCAATGGGGTCCAAACAGTGAGCTTGCTCAGAACAAAAGAACTGTGCTTCCTAAACACATGGGCCATATCTAGTTCAACTCTGCTTAGGAAACTGACAAGAACAGCAGCTCCTCTTCAGTCCGATACACTGTACTTGCTGAGAACAGACGTGAGTGCTATTTGCACTGTGTATGGCAATTGGAGCACAATAGTGACTCATCTTACCAGAAAACAACTCTTGCTCGTACGAACAGAAACTGCATGTGACTCAACTCCATTTAGGACTGGGAAACAAACTCTAGCTCACCTTACAAGAAACACACTCTGCTTTTGAGAAAAGAGCACTCTATTACTCTACTGTGTTTCCTATAGGGCCAGAACAGTTAGCTTGCTCAGAACAAATGAACTGTGCTTCCTAGACACACGGGCCATATCTAGTTCAACTCTGCTTAGGAAACTGAGAAGAACAGTAGCTCCTCTTCAGTCCAATACACTGTACTTGCTGGGAACAGACGCATGTGCTATTTGTACTGTGTATGGCAATGGGAGCGCAATAGTGACTTTCCTTACCAGAAAACAACTCTTGCTCGTAGGACCCGAAACTGCATGTGATTCAATTCCATTTAGGACTGGGAAACAAACGCTAGCTCGCCTTACAATAAACACACTGCTTTAGAGAAAAGTGCACTCTTCTACTCTACTGTGTTTCCTATGGGGTCCAAACGTGAGCTTGCTCAGAACAAAAGAACTGTGCTTCCTACACACACGGACCATATGTAGTTCAACTCTGCTTAGGAAACTGACAAGAACAGTAGCTCCTCTTCAGTCTAATACACTGTACTTGCTGGGAACAGACATTAGTGCTATTTACACTGTGTATGGCAATTGGAGCACAAAAGTGACTCGTCTTACCAGAAAACAACTCTTGCTCATAGAACAAAAAATTGCATGTGACTCAACTCCATTTAGGACTGGGAAACAAACTCTAGCTCGCTTTGCAAGAAACACACTCTGCTTTTGAGAAAAGAGCACTCTTCTACTCTACTGTGTTTCCTATAGGGCCAGAATAGTGAGCTTGCTCAAAACAAAGGAACTGTGCTTCCTACACACAGGGGCCATATCTAGTTCAACTCTTTTTAGGAAACTGACAAGAACAGTAGCTCCTCTTCAGTCCAATACAGTGTACTTGCTTTGAAGAGACGGGAGGGCTATTTGCACTGTGTATGGCAATGGGAGCACAATAGTGACTTTCCTTACCAGAAAACAACTCTTGCTCGTAGGACCAGAAACTGCATGTGATTCCACTCCATTTAGGAATGGGAAACAATCGCTAGCTCGCCTTAAAAGAAACACACTCTGCTTTTGAGAAAAAAGCACTCTTCTACTCAACTGTGTTTCCTATGGGGTCTGAACAGTGAGCTTGCTCAGAACAAAAAAGTGTGCTTCCTACACACACGGCCATATCTAGTTCAAGTCTGCTTAGGAACCTGACAAGAACAGTAGATCTTCTTCAGTCCAATACACTGTACTTGCTGGGAACAGACGCGAGTGCTATTTGCACAGTGTATGGCAATGGGAGCGCAATGTGACTTTCCTTACCAGAAAACAACTCTTGTTCGTTGGACCTGAAACTGCATGTGATTCAACTCCATTTAGAACTGGGAAAGAAACGCTAGCTCGCCTTACAAGAAACACACTCTGCTTTTGAGAAAAGAGCACTCTTCTACTCTACTGTGTTTCCTATAGGGCCAGAACAGTGTACTTGCTCAGAACAAAAGAACTGTGCTTCCTACACACACGACCATATCTAGTTCAATTCTGCTTAGGAACCTGACAAGAACAGTAGATTCTCTTCAGTCCAATACACTGTACATGTTGGGAACCGATGCCAATGCTATTTGCACTGTGTATGATATTGAGAACACAATAGTGATTCTTCTTAACAGAAAACAACTCTTGCTCGTAGGACCAGAAACTGCATGGGATTCAACTCCATTTAGGACTGGGAAACAAATGTTAGCTCGCCTACAAGAAACACACTCTGCTTTTGAGAAAAGAGCACTCATCTACTCTACTGGGTTTCCTATGGGGTCCGAACAGTGAGCTTGCTCAGAACAAAAGAACTGTGCTTCCTACACACATGGGCCATATCTAAATCAACTTTGCTTAGGTTACTGACAAGAACAGTAGCTCCTCTTCAATCTAATTCACTGTACTTGCTGGGAACAGACGCGAGAGCTATTTGTACTCTGTATGGCCATGGGAGCACAATAGTGACTCTTCTTACCAGAAAACAACTCTTGCTCTTAGGACCACAAACTGCATGTCACTCAACTCCATTTAGGACTGGGAAACAAAGGCTAGCTCTGCTTACAAGAAAGACACTCTGCTTTTGAGAAAAGAGCACTCTTCTACTCTACTGTATTTCCTATAGGGCCAGAACAGTGAGCTTGCTCAGAACATAATAACTGTGCTTCCTAAACACACAGGCCATATCTAGTTCAACTCTGCTTAGGAAACTGACAAGAACAGCAGCTCCTCTTCAGTCCAATACTCTGTACATGCATGGAACAGATGCCAGTGCTATTTGCATTGTTTATGGCAATGGGAGCGAAATAGTGACTCTTCTTACCAGAAAAATCTCTTGCTCATACTACCAGAAACTGAACGGGATTCAATTCCATTTCTGACTGGGAAACAAACACTAGCTCGCCTTTCAATAAACACACTCTGCTTTTGAGAAAAGAGCACTCTTCTACTCTACTGTGTTTCCTATGGGGTCCAAACAGTGAGCTTGCTCAGAACAAAAGAACTGTGCTTTCTAAACACATGGCCATATCTAGTTCAATTCTGCGTAGGAACCTGACAAGAACAGTAGATCCTCTTCAGTCCAATACACTGTACTTCCTGGGATCAGATGCCAGTGCTATTTGCCCTGTGTATGACAATGGGAGCGCAATAGTGACTCTTCTTACCAGAAAACAACTCTAGCTCGTAGGACCAGAAACTGCATGGGATTCAACTCCATTTAGGACTGGGAAACAAACGCTAGCTCGCCTTACAAGAAACACACTCTGCTTTTGAGAAAAGAGCAATCTTCTACTCTTCTGTGTTTCCTATAAGGCCAGAACAGTGAACTTGCTCAGAACAAAAGAACTGTGCTTCCTACACATGGGCCATAACTAGTTCAACTCTGCTTAGGAAACTGACAAGAACAGTAGCTCCTCTTCAGTCCAATACACTGTACTTGCTGGGAACAGACGCGAGTGCTATTTGCACTGTGTATGGCAAAGAGAGCGCAATAGTGACTTTCCTTAACAGAAAACAACTCTTGCTCCTAGGAACACAAAGTGCATGTGATTCAACTCCATTTAGGACTGGTAAACAAATGCTAGCTCGCCTTACAAGAAACACACTCTGCTTTTGAGAAAAGAGCACTCTTCTACTCTACTGTGTTTCCTATGGGGTCCGAACAGTGAGCTTGCTCAGAACAAAAGAACTGTGCTTCCTACACACACGGCCATATCTAGTTCAATTCTGCTTAGGAACCTGACAAGAACAGTAGATCCTCTTCAGTCCAATACACTGTACTTGCTGGGAAAAGACGCGAGTGCTATTTGCCCTGTGTATGGCAATGGGAGCGCAATAGTGACATTCCTTACCAGAAAAAAACTCTTGTTCGTAGGAACAGAAACTGCATGTGATTCAACTCCATTTAGGACTAGGGAACAAACGCTAGCTCGCCTTACAAGAAACACACTCTGCTTTTGAGAAAAGAGCACTTTTCTACTCTACTGTGTTTCCTACAGGGCCAGAAGAGTGAGCTTGCTCAGAACAAAAGAACTGTGCTTCCTACACACACGGCCATATCTAGTTGAACTCTGCTTAGGAACCTGACAAGAACAGTAGATCCTCTTCAGTCCAATACACTGTACTTGCTGGGAACAGACGCGAGTGCTATTTGCACAGTGTATGGCAATGGGAGCACAATGTGACTTTCCTTACCAGAAAACAACTCTTGTTCGTAGGACCTGAAACTGCATGTGATTCAACTCCATTTAGGACTGGGAAACAAACGCTAGCTTGACTTACAAGAAACACACTCTGCTTTTGAGAAAAGAGCACTCTTCTACTCTACTGTGTTTCCAATAGGACCCGAACAGTGAGCATGCTCAGAACATAAGAACTGTGCTTCCTACACACACGGGCCATATCGAGTTCAACTCTGCTTAGGAAACTGACAAGAACAGTAGCTCCTCTTCCGTCCGATACACTGTACTTGCTGGGTAGAGACGCGAGTGCTATTTGCACTGTGTATGGCAATGGGAGCACAATAGTGACTTTCCTTACCAGAAAACAACTCTTGCTCGTAGGACCAGAAACTGCATGTGATTCAATTCCATTTAGGACTGGGAAACAAACGCTAGCTCGCCTTACAAGAAACACACTCTGGTTTTGAGAAAAGAGCACTCTTCTACTCTACTGTGTTTCCTATAGGGTCCGAACAGTGAGCTTGCTCAGAACAAACGAACTGTGCTTCCTACACACACGGCCATATCTAGTTCAAGTCTGCTTAGGAACCTGACAAGAACAGTAGATCCTCTTCAGTCCAATACACTGTACTTGCTGGGAAGAGACGCCAGTGCTATTTGTCCTGTGTATGGCAATGGCAGCGCAATAGTGACTCTTCTTACCATAAAACAACTCTTGCTCATAGGTCCAGAAACTGCATGTGATTCAACTCCATTTAGGACTGGGAAACAAACACTAGTTCGCCTTACAAGAAACACACTCTGCATTAGAGAAAAGAGCACTCTTCTACTCTACTGTGTTTCCTACAGGGCTAGAACAGTGAGCCTGCTCAGAACAAAAGAACTGTGCTTCCTACACATGGGCCATATCTAGTTCAACTCTCCTTAGGAAACTGACAAGAACAGTAGCTCCTCTTCAGTCCGATACACTGTACTTTCTGGGAACCAACGCGAGTGCTACTTGCACTGTGTGTGGCAATGGGAGCACAATAGTGACTTTCCTTACCAGAAAACAACTCTTGCTCGTAGGACCAGAAACTGCATGTGATTCAACTCCATTTAGGACTGGGAAACAAATGCTAGCTCGCCTTACATGAAACACACTCTGCTTTTGAGAAAAGAGCACTCTTCTACTCTACTGTGTTTTCTATGGGGTCTGAACAGTGAGCTTGCTCAGAACAAAAGAACTGTGCTTCCTACACACACGGGCCATATCTAGTTCAACTCTGCTTAGGAAACTGACAAGAACAGTAGCTCCTCTTCAGTCCAATACACTTTACTTGCGGGGAACAGAAGCGAGTGCTATTTTCACTGTGTATGGCAATTGGAGCACAATAGTGACTAGTCTTACCAGAAAACAACTCTTGCTCGTAGGACAAAAAACTGCATGTGATTCCACTCCATTTAGGAATGGGAAACAAACGCTAGCTCGCCTTAAAAGAAACACACTCTGCTTTTGAGAAAAAAGCACTCTTCTACTCTACTGTGTTTCCTATGGGGTCCGAACAGTGAGCTTGCTCAGAAAAAAAAAACTGTGCTTCCTACACACACGGCCATATCTAGTTCAAGTCTGCTTAGGAACCTGACAAGAACAGTAGATCCTCTTCAGCCCAATACACTGTACTTGCTGCGAACACATGCCAGTGCTATTTGTCCTGTGTATGGAAATGGCAGTGCAATAGTGACTCTTCTTACCATAAAACAACTCTTGCTCGTAGTACCAGAAACTGCATGGGATTCAACTCCATTTAGGACAGCGAAACAAACGCTAGCACGCTTACAAGAAATACACTCTGCTTTAGAGAAAAGAGCACTCTTCTACTCTACTGTGTTTCCTATGGGGTCCAAACAGTGAGCTTGCAAAGAACAAAAGAACTGTGCTTCCTACAAAAACGGATAATATCTAGTTCAACTCTGCTTAGGAAACTGACAAGAACAGTAGCACCATTCCAGTCCAATACACTGTACTTGCTGGGAACAGACGCGAGTGCTATTTGCACTGTGTATGGCAAAGGGAGCGCAATGTTACTTTCCTTACCAGAAAAGAACTCTTTATCATAGGACCTGAAACTGCATGTGATTCAACTCCATTTAGGACTAGGAAACAAACGCTAGCTCGCCTTACAAGAAACACACTCCGCTTTTGAGAAAAGAGCACTCTTCTACTCTACTGTGTTTCCTATAGGGCCAGAACAGTGACTTGCTCAGAACATAAGAACTGTGCTTCCTACACACACGGGCCATATCTACTTCAACTCTTCTTAGGAAACTGACAAGAACAGTAGCTCCTTTTCAGTCCCATACACTGCACTTGCTGGGAACAGACGCCAGTGCTATTTGTACTGTGTATGCAATGGGAGCGCAATAGTGACTTTCCTTACCAGAAAACAACTCTTGCTCGTAGGACCAGAAACTGCATGTGATTCAACTCAATTTAGGACTTGGAAACAAATGCTAGCTCGCCTTACAAGAAACACACCCTGCTTTTGAGAAAAGAGCACTCTTCTACTCTACTGTGTTTCCTATAGGGTCCGAAAAGTGAGCTTGCTCAGAAAAACAAACTGTGCTTCCTACACACACGGGCCATATCTAGTTCAACTCTGCTTAGGAAACTGACAAGAACAGTAGCTCCTCTTCATTCCAATACACTGTACTTGCTGGGAACAGACGCATGTGCTATTTGCACTGTGTATGGCAATGGGAGCGCAATAGTGACTTTCCTTACCAGAAATCAAACTCTTGTTCATAGGACCAGAAACTGCATGTGATTCCACTCCATTTAGGACTGGAAACAAACGCAAGCTCGCCTTACAAGAAACACACTCTGCTTTTAAGAAAAGAGCACTCTTCTACTCTACTGTGCTTCCTATGGGGTCCGAACAGTGAGCTTGCTCAGAACAAAAGAACTGTGCTTCGTTCACACGACCATATCTAATTCAATTCTGTTTAGGAACCTGACAAGAACAGTAGATTCTCTTCAGTCCAATATACTGTATTGCTGGGAACAGACGCCAGTGCTATTTGTCCTGTGTATGGAAATGGCAGCGCAATAGTGACTCTTCTTACCATAAAACAACTCTTGCTCATAGGACCAGAAACTGCAAGTGTTTCAACTCCATTTAGGACTGGGAAACAAAAGCTAGCTCACCTTACAAGAAAGACACTCTGCTTTAGAGAAAAGAGCCCTCTTCTACTCTACTGTGCTTCCTATGGGGTCTGAACAGTGAGCTTGCTCAGAACAAAA
The DNA here is from genome assembly GCF_949786415.1 of Peromyscus eremicus. Lineage (NCBI taxonomy): Eukaryota > Metazoa > Chordata > Mammalia > Rodentia > Cricetidae > Peromyscus > Peromyscus eremicus. The sequence continues at coordinate 204,556 of NW_026734511.1, read as the reverse complement.
GAACTGTGCTTCCTACACACACGGGCCATATCTAGTTCAACTCTGCTTAGGAAAATGACAAGAACAGTAGATCCTCTTCAGGCCAATACACTGTACTTGCAGGGAACAGACGCGAGTGCTATTTGCACTGTGTATGGCAATTGGAGCCCAATAGTGACTCGTCTTACCAGAAAACAACTCTTGCTCGTAGGACAAAAAACTGAATGTGACTCAACTCCATTTAGTACTGGGAAACAAATGCTAGCTCGACGTCCAAGAAACACACTCTGCTTTTTAGAAAAGAGCACTCTTCTACTCTACTGTGTTTCTTATGTGTTCCGAAAAGTGAGCTTGCTCAGAACAAAAAAACTGTGCTTCCTACACACACGGCCATATCTAGTTCAAGTCTGCTTAGGAACCTGACAAGAACAGTAGATCCTCTTCAGTCCAATACAGTGTACTTGCTGGGAACAGACGCCAATGCTATTTGTCCTGTGTATGGCAATGGCAGCGCAATAGTGACTCTTCTTAGAAGAAAAAACTCTTGCTGGTGGACCAGAAACTGCATGTGATTCAACTCCATTTAGTACTGGGAAACAAACTCTAGCTCGCTTTACAAGAAACACATTCTGCTTTTGAGAAAAGAGCACTCTTCTACTCTACTGTGTTTCCTGTAGGGCCAGAACAGTGAGCTTGCTCAGAAAAAAAGAACTGTGCTTCCTACACACACGGGCCATATGTAGTTCAACTCTGCTTAGAATACTGAGAAGAACAGTAGCTCCTCTATTTCCAATACACTGTACTTGCTGGGAACAGATGGGAGGGCTATTTGCACTGTGTATGGCAAAGGGAGCACAATAGTGACTTTCCTTACCAGAAAACAATTCTTGCTCGTAGGAACACAAACTGCATGTGATTCCACTCCATTTAGGAATGGGAAACAAACACTAGCTCGCCTTAAAAGAAACACACTCTGCTTTTAAAAAAAAAGCACTCTTCTACTCTACTGTGTTTCCTATGGGGTCCGAAAAGTGAGCTTGCTCAGAACAAAAAAACTGTGCTTCCTACACACACGGCCATATCTAGTTCAAGTCTGCTTATGTACCTGACAAGAACAATAGATCCTCTTCAGCCCAATATACTGTACTTGCTGCGAACAGACGCCAGTGCTATTTGTCCTGTGTATGGCAATGGCAGTGCAATAGTGACTCTTTTTACCAGAAAACAACTCTTGCTCGTAGTACCAGAAACTGCATGGGATTCAACTCCATTTAGGACTGTGAATCAAACGCTAGCTTGCCTTACAAGTAACACACTCTGCTTTAGAGAAAAGAGCACTCTTCTGCTCTACTGTGTTTCCTATGGGGTCCAAACAGTGAGCTTGCAAAGAACAAATGAACTGTGCTTCCTACAAACAGGGATCAAATCTAGTTCAACTCTGCTTAGGAAACTGACAAGAACAGTAGCACCTATCCAGTCCAATACACTGTACTTGCTGGGAACAGACATGAGTGATATTTGCACGGTGTATGGCAATGGGAGCGCAATGTGACTTTCCTTACCAGAAAAGAACTCTTGTTCGTAGGACCTGAAACTGCATGTGATTAAACTCCTTTTAGGACTAGGAAACAAACGCTAGCTTGCCTTACGAGAAACACACTCTGCTTTTGAGAAAAGAGCACTCTTCTACTCTACTGTGTTTCCTATAGGGCCAGAACAGTGAGCTTGCTCAGAACATAAGAACTGTGCTTCGTACACACACGGGCCATATCTACTTCAACTCTGCTTAGGAAACTGACAAGAAAAGTAGCTCCTCTTCAGTCCGATACACTGTACTTGCTGGGAACAGACGCGAGTGCTATTTGCACTGTGTATGGCAATGGGAGCACAATAGTGACTTTCCTTACCAGAAAACAACTCTTGCTCATAGGACCAGACACTGCATGTGATTCCACTCCATTTAGGACTGGGAAACAAACGCTAGCTCGCCTTACAAGAAACACACTCTGCTTTTGAGAAAAGCGCACACTTCTACTCTACTGTGTTTCCTTTATGGTCCGAACAGTGAGCTTGCTCAGAACAAAAGAACTGTGCTTCCTACACACATGGCCATTTCTAGTTCAATTCTGCTTAGGAACCTGAAAGAACAGTAGATCCTCTTCAGTCCAATACACTGTACTTGCTGGGAACAGACGCCAGTGCTCTTTGTCCTGTATATGGCAATTGGAGCACAATAGTGACTCTTCTTACCATAAAACAACTCTGCTCGTAGGACCAGAAACTGCATGTGATTGAACTCAATTTAGGACTGGGAAACAAACGCTAGCTCGCCTTACAAGAAACACACTCTGCTTTTGAGGAAAGAGCACTCTTCTACTCTACTGTGTTTCCTATAGGGCCAGAACAGTGAGCTTGCTCAGAAAAAAAAAACTGTGCTTCCTACACACACGGGCCATATCTAGTTCAACTCTGCTTAGGAAACTGACAAGAACAGTAGCTCCTCTTCAGTCCGATACACTGTACTTGCTGGGAACAGACGCCAGTGCTATTTGCACTGTGGATGGCAATGGGAGCACAATATTGACTTTCCTTACCAGGAAATAACTCTTGCTCGTAGGACCAGAAACTGCATATGATTCAACTCCATTTAGGACTGAGAAACATATGCTAGCTTGCCTTCCATGAAACACACTCTGCTTTTGAGAAAAGAGCACTCTTCTACTCTACTGTGTTTCCTATAGGGCCAGAACAGTGAGCTTGCTCAGAACATAAGAACTGTGCTTCCTACACACACGGGCCATATCTAGTTCAACTCTGCTTAGGAAACTGACAAGAACAGTAGCTCCTCTTCAGTCTGATACACTGTACTTGCTGGGAACAGACGCATGTGCTATTTGCACTGTGTATGGCAATGGGAGCGCAATAGTGACTTTCCTTACCAGAAAACAACTCTTGCTCATAGGACCAGAAACTGCATGTGATTCCACTCCATTTAGGACTGGGAAACAAACGCTTGCTCGCCTTACAAGAAACACACTCTGCTTCAGAGAAAAGAGCACTCTTCTATACTGTGTTTCCTATGGGGTCCAAACAGTGAGCTTGCTCAGAACAAATGAACTGTGCTTCCTACACACACGGCCATATCTAGTTCAACTCTGCTTAGGAAACTGACAAGAACAGTAGCTCCTCTTCAGTCTAATACACTGTACTTGCTCGGAACAGACGCGAGTGCTATTTGCACTGTGTATGGCAATTGGAGCACAATAGTGACTCGTCTTACCAGAAAACAACTCTTGCTCGTAGGACAAAAAACTGCATGTGACTCAACTCCATTTAGGACTGGGAAACAAACACTAGCTCGCCTTCCAAGAAACACACTCTGCTTTTGAGAAAAGAGCACTCTTCTACTCTACTGTTTCCTATGTGTTCCGAACAGTGAGCTTGCTCAGAACAAAAAAACTGTGCTTCCTACAAACATTGCCACATCTAGTTCAAGTCTACTTAGGAACCTGACAAGAACAGTAGATCCTCTTCAGTCCGATACACTGTACTTGCTGGGAACAGACGGGAGGGCTATTTGCACTGCGTATGGCAATGGGAGCACAATAGTGACTTTCCTTACCACAAAACAACTCTTGTTTGTAGGACCAGAAACTGCATGTGATTCCACTCCATTTAGGAATGGGAAACAAACGCTAGCTCGCCTTACAAGAAACACACTCTGCTTTTGAGAAAAGAGCACTCTTCTACTCTACTGTGTTTCCTATGGAGTCCAAACAGTGAGCTTGCTCAGAACAAAAGAACTGTGCTTCCTACACACACGGCCATATCTAGTTCAATTCTGCTTAGGAACCTGAAAGAACAGTAGATCCTCTTCAGTCCAATACACTGTACCTGCTGGGAACAGACGCCAGTGCTATTTGTCCTGTGTATGGCAATGGCAGCGCAATATTGACTCTTCTTACCAGAAAACAACTCTTGCTCGTAGGACCAGAAACTGCATATGATTCAACTCCAATTTGGACTGGGAAACAAAAGCTAGCTCGCCTTACAAGAAACACACTCTGCTTTAGAGAAAAGAGCACTCTTCTACTCTACTGTGTTTCCTATAGGGCCAGAACAGTGAGCTTGCTCAGAACAAAAGAACTGTGCTTCCTAAACACGGGCCATATCTAGTTCAACTCTGCTTAGGAAACTGAGAAGAACAGTAGCTCCTATTCAGTACAATACACTGTACTTGCTGGGAACAGATGCGAGTGCTATTTGCACTGTGTATGGCAATGGGAGCGCAATAGTGACTTTCCTTACCAGAAAACAACTCTTGCTCGTATGACCAGAAACTGCATGTGATTCAACTCCATTTAGGACTGGGAAACAAACGCTAGCTCGCCTTACAAGAAACACACTCTGCTTTTGAGAAAAGAGCACTCTTCTACTCTACTGTGTTTCCTATGGAGTCCAAACAGTGAGCTTGCTCAGAACAACGAAATGTGCTTCCTACACACGTGGGACATATCTCGATCAACTCTGCTTAGGAAACTGACAAGAACAGTAGCTCCTCTTCAGTCCGATACACTGTACATGCTGGGAACAGACTCGAGTGCTATTTGCACTGTGTATGGCAAAGGGAGCGCAATAGTGACTTTCCTTACCAAAAAACAACTCTTGCTCGTAGGACCAGAAACTGCATGTGATTCACTCCATATGGGACTGGGAAACAAACGCTAGCTCGCCTTACAAGAAACACAATCTGCTTTTGAGAAAAGAGCACTCTTCTACTCTACTGTGCTTCCTATAGGGCCAGAACAGTGAGCTTGCTCAGAACAAAAGAACCGTGCTTCCTACACACACGGCCATATCTAGTTCAACTCTACTTAGGAACCTGACAAGAACAGTAGATCCTCTTCAGTCCAATACACTGTATATGCTGGGAACAGACGCGTGTGCTATTTGCCCTGTGTATGACAATCGGAGCACAATAGTGACTCTTCTTACCAGAAAACAACTCTTGCTCGTAGGACCAGAAACTGCATGTGATACAACTCCACTTAGGACTGGGAAACAAACACTAACTCGCCTTACAAGAAACACACTCTGATTTAGAGAAAAAAGCACTCTTCTACTCTATTGTGTTTCCTAGGAGGTCCGAACAGTGAACTTGCTCAGAACAAAAGAACTGTGCTTCCTACACACACGGCCATATCTAGTTCAACTCTACTTAGGAACCTGACAATAACAGTAGCTCCTAATCAGTCCAATACACTGTACTTGAAGGGAACAGACGCGAGTACTATTTGCACTGTGTATGGCATTTGGAGCGCAATAGTAACTCTTCTTACCAGAAAAGAACTCTTGCTCGTAGGACCAAAAACTGTCTGTGATTCAACTCCATTTAGGACTGGGAAACAAACGCGAGCTCACCTTACAAGAAAAACACTCTGCTTTAGAGAAAAGAGCACTCTTCTACTCTACTGTGTTTCCTATGGGGTCTAAACAGTGAGCTTGCTCAGAACAAAAGAACTGTGCTTCCTACACACACGGGCCATATCTCGTTCAACTCTTCTTAGGAAACTGACAAGAACAGTAGCTCCTATTAAGTCCAATACACTGTACTTGCTGGGAACAGACGCGAGTGCTATTTGCACTGTGTATGGCAATTGGAACACAATAGTGACTCTTCTTACCAGAAAACAACTCTTGCTCGTAGGACAAAAAACTGCATGTGACTCAACTCCATTTAGTACTGGGAAACAAGCACTAGCTCGCCTTCCAAGAAACACACTCTGCTTTTGAGAAAAGAGCACTCTTCTACTCTACTGTGTTTCCTATGTGGTTCGAACAGTGAGCTTGCTCAGAACAAAAAAACCGTGCTTCCTACATACACCACCATACCTAGGTCAATTCTGCTTAGGAACCTGACAAGAACAGTAGATCCTCTTCAGTCCAATACACTGTACTGCTGGGAACAGACAACAGTGCTATTTGTCCTGTGTATGGCAATGGCAGCGCAATAGTGACTCTTCTTACCATAAAACAACTCTAGCTCGTAGGATGAAAAAATGCATGGGATTCAACTCCATTTAGGACTGGGAAACAAACGCTAGCTCGCCTTACAAGAAACACACTCTGCTTCAGAGAAAAGAGCACTGTTCTACTCTACTGTGTTTCCTATGGGGTCTAAACAGTGAGCTTGCTCAGAACAAAAGAACTGTGCTTCCTACACACACTGACCATATCTAGTTCAATTCTGCTTAGGAAACTGACAAGAACAGTAGCTCCTATTCAGTCCAATACACTGTACTTGCTTGGAACAGACACGAGTGCTATTTGCACTGTGTATGGATGGCATTTAGAGCGCAATAGTGACTCGTCTTACCAGAAAACAACTCTTGCTCGTAGGACCAAAAACTGTCTGTGATTCAACTCCATTTAGGACTGGGAAACAAACTCTAGCTCACCTTACAAGAAACACATTCTACATTTGAGAAAAGAGCACTCTTCTACTCTACTGTGTTTCCTATAGGGCCAGAACAGTTAGCGTGCTCACAACAAATGAACTGTGCTTCCTAGACACACGGGCCATATCTAGTTCAACTCTGCTTAGGAAACTGAGAAGAACAGTAGCTCCTCTTCAGTCCAATACACTGTACTTGCTGGGAACAGAAGCATGTGCTATTTGCACTGTGTATGGCAATGGGAGCGCAATAGTGACTTTCCTTACCAGAAAACAACTCTTGCTCGTAGGACCAGAAACTGCATGTGATTCAACTCCATTTAGGACTGTGACACAAATGCTAGCTCGCCTTACAAGAAACACACTGCTTTAGAGAAAAGAGCACTCTTCTACTCTACTGTGTTTCCTATGGGGTCCGAACAGTGAGCTTGCTCAGAACAAAAGAACTGTGCTTCCTACACACACGGACCATATGTAGTTCAACTCTGCTTAGGAAACTGACAAGAACAGTAGCTCCTCTTCAGTCCAATACACTGTACTTGCTGGGAACAGACGCGAGTGCTATTTACACTGTGTATGGCAATAAGAGCGCAATAGTGACTTTCCTTACCAGAAAACAACTCTTGCTCGTAGGACCACAAACTGCATGTGATTCAACGCCATTTAGGACTGGGAAACAAATGCTAGCTCGCCTTACAAGAAACACACTCTGCTTTAGAAAAAGAGCACTCTTCTACTCTACTGTGTTTCCTACAGGGCCAGAACAGTGAGCTTGCTCAGAACAAAAGAACTGTGCTTCCTACACACACGGCCATATCTAGTTGAACTCTGCTTAGGAACCTGACAAGAACAGTAGATCCTCTTCAGGCCAATACACTGTACTTGCTGGGAACAGACGCGAGTGCTATTTGCACAGTGTATGGCAATGGGAGCACAATGTGACTTTCCTTACCAGAAAACAACTCTTGTTCGTAGGACCTGAAACTGCATGTGATTCAACTCCATTTAGGACTAGGAAACAAACGCTAGCTTGCCTTACAAGAAACACACTCTGCTTTTGAGAAAAGAGCACTCTTCTACTCTACTGTGTTTCCAATAGGACCAGAACAGTGAGCTTGCTCAGAACATAAGAACTGTGCTTCCTACACACACGGGCCATATCTAGTTCAACTCTGCTTAGGAAACTGACAAGAACAGTAGCTCCTCTTCAGTCCGATACACTGTACTTGCTGGGTAGAGACGCGAGTGCTATTTGCACTGTGTATGGCAATGGGAGCGCAATAGTGACTTTCCTTACCAGAAAACAACTCTTGCTCGTAGTACCAGAAACTGCAATTGATTCAACTCCATTTAGGAATGGGAAAAAAACGCTAGCTCGCCTTACAAGAAACACACTCTGCTTTTGAGAAAAGAGCACTCTTCTACTCTACTGTGCTTCCAATAGGACCAGAACAGTGAGCTTGCTCAGAACATAAGAACTGTGCTTCCTACACACACGGGCCATATCTAGTTCAACTCTGCTTAGGAAACTGACAAGAACAGTAGCTCCTCTTCAGTCCGATACACTGTACTTGCTGGGTAGAGACGCGAGTGCTATTTGTACTGTGTATGGCAATGGGAGCGCAATAGTGACTTTCCTTACCAGAAAACAACTCTTGCTCGTAGTACCAGAAACTGCATGTGATTCAACTCCATTTAGGAATGGGAAGAAAACGCTAGCTCGCCTTACAAGAAACACACTCTGCTTTTGAGAAAAGAGCACTCTTCTACTCTACTGTGTTTCCTATAGGGTCCGAACAGTAAGCTTGCTCAGAACAAACGAACTGTGCTTCCTACACACACGGCCATATCTAGTTCAAGTCTGCTTAGGAACCTGACAAGAACAGTAGATCCTCTTCAGTCCAATACACTGTACTTGCTGGGAACAGACGCCAGTGCTATTTGTCCTGTGTATGGCAATGGCAGCGCAATAGTGACTCTTCTTACCATAAAACAACTATTGCTCGTAGGTCCAGAAACTGCATGTGATTCAACTCCATTTAGGACTGGGAAACAAACACTAGTTCGCCTTACAAGAAACACACTCTGCATTAGAGAAAAGAGCACTCTTCTACTCTACTGTGTTTCCTTCAGGGCTAGAACAGTGAGCTTGCTCAGAACAAAAGAACTGTGCTTCCTACACATGGGCCATATCTAGTACAACTCTCCTTAGGAAACTGACAAGAACAGTAGCTCCTCTTCAGTCCGATACACTGTACTTTCTGGGAACCGACGCGAGTGCTACTTGCACTGTGTGTGGCAATGGGAGCACAATAGTGACTTTCCTTACCAGAAAACAACTCTTGCTCGTAGGACCAGAAACTGCATGTGATTCAACTCCATTTAGGACTGGGAAACAAATGTTAGCTCGCCTTACATGAAACACACTCTGCTTTTGAGAAAAGAGCACTCTTCTACTCTACTGTGTTTCCTATAGGGCCAGAAGAGTGAGCTTGCTCAGAACATAAGAACTGTGCTTCCTACACACACGTGCCTTATCTAGTTCAACTCTGCTTAGGAAACTGACAAGAACAGTAGCTCTTCTTCAGTCTGATACACTGTACTTGCTGGGAACAGACGCGAGGGCTATTTGCACTGTGTATGGCAATGTGAGCACAATAGTTACTTTCCTTAACAGAAAACAACTCTTGCTCGTAGGACCAGAAACTGCATGTGATTCAACTCCATTTAGGACTGGGAAACAAACGCTTTTTTGGAAAAAGAGCACTCTTCTACTCTACTTTGTTTCCTATGGGGTCCAAACAGTGAGCTTGCTCAGAACAAAAGAACTGTGCTTCCTACACACACGGCCATATCTAGTTCAATTCTGCTTAGGAAACTGACAAGAACAGTAGCTCCTATTCAGTCCAATACACTGTACTTGCTGGGAACAGACACGAGTGCTATTTGCACTGTGTATGGCATTTAGAGCGCAATAGTGACTCGTCTTACCAGAAAACAACTCTTGCTCGTAGGACCAAAAACTGTCTGTGATTCAACTCCATTTAGGACTGGGAAACAAACTCTAGCTCACCTTACAAGAAACACATTCTACATTTGAGAAAAGAGCACTCTTCTACTCTACTGTGTTTCCTATAGGGCCAGAACAGTTAGCTTGCTCAGAACAAATGAACTGTGCTTCCTAGACACACGGGCCATATCTAGTTCAACTCTGCTTAGGAAACTGAGAAGAACAGTAGCTCCTCTTCACTCCAATACACTGTACTTGCTGGGAACAGACGCGAGTGCTATTTGCACAGTGTATGGCAATGGGAGCACAATGTGACTTTCCTTACCAGAAAACAACTCTTGTTCGTAGGACCTGAAACTGCATGTGATTCAAATCCATTTAGGACTAGGAAACAAACGCTAGCTTGCCTTACAAGAAACACACTCTGCTTTTGAGAAAAGAGCACTCTTCTACTCTACTGTGTTTCCAATAGGACCAGAACAGTGAGCTTGCTCAGAACATAAGAACTGTGCTTCCTACACACACGGGCCATATCTAGTTCAACTCTGCTTAGGAAACTGACAAGAACAGTAGCTCCTCTTCAGTCTGATACACTGTACTTGCTGGGTAGAGACGCGAGTGCTATTTGCACTGTGTATGGCAATGGGAGCACAATAGTGACTTTCCTTACCAGAAAACAACTCTTGCTCGTAGTACCAGAAACTGCATGTGATTCAACTCCATTTAGGAATGGGAAACAAACGCTAGCTCGCCTTACAAGAAACACACTCTGCTTTTGAGAAAAGAGCACTCTTCTACTCTACTGTGTTTCCTATAGGGTCCGAACAGTGAGCTTGCTCAGAACAAATGAACTGTGCTTCCTACACACACGGCCATATCTAGTTCAAGTCTGCTTAGGAACCTGACAAGAACAGTAGATCCTCTTCAGTCCAATACACTGTACTTGCTGGGAAGAGACGCCAGTGCTATTTGTCCTGTGTATGGCAATGGCAGCGCAATAGTGACTCTTCTTACCATAAAACAACTCTTGCTCGTAGGTCCAGAAACTGCATGTGATTCAACTCCATTTAGGACTGGGAAACAAACACTAGTTCGCCTTACAAGAAACACACTCTGCATTAGAGAAAAGAGCACTCTTCTACTCTACTGTGTTTCCTACAGGGCTAGAACAGTGAGCTTGCTCAGAACAAAAGAACTGTGCTTCCTACACATGGGCCATATCTAGTTCAACTCTCCTTAGGAAACTGACAAGAACAGTAGCTCCTCTTCAGTCCGATACACTGTACTTTCTGGGAACCGACGCGAGTGCTACTTGCACTGTGTGTGGCAATGGGAGCACAATAGTGACTTTCCTTACCAGAAAACAACTCTTGCTCGTAGGACCAGAAACTGCATGTGATTCAACTCCATTTAGGACTGGGAAACAAATGCTAGCTCGCCTTACATGAAACACACTCTGCTTTTGAGAAAAGAGCACTCTTCTACTCTACTGTGTTTTCTATGGGGTCTGAACCGTGAGCTTGCTCAGAACAAAAGAACTGTGCTTCCTACACACACGGGCCATATCTAGTTCAACTCTGCTTAGGAAACTGACAAGAACAGTAGCTCCTCTTCAGTCCAATACACTTTACTTGCGGGGAACAGAAGCGAGTGCTATTTTCACTGTGTATGGCAATTGGAGCACAATAGTGACTAGTCTTACCAGAAAACAACTCTTGCTCGTAGGACAAAAAACTGCATGTGACTCAACTCCATTTAGGACTGGGAAACAAACGCTAGTTCGCCTTACAAGAAACACACTCTGCTTTAGAGAAAACAGCACTCTTCTACTCTACTGTGTTTCCTATGGGGTCCAAACAGTGAGCTTGCTCAGAACAAAAGAACTGTGGTTCCTACAAACACAGACCATATGTAGTTCAACTGTGCTTAGGAAACTGACAAGAACAGTAGCTCCTATTAAGTCCAATACACTGTACTTGCTGGGAACAGACGCGAGTGCTATTTGCACTGTGTATGGCAATTGGAACACAATAGTGACTCTTCTTACCAGAAAACAACTCTTGCTCGTAGGACAAAAAACTGCATGTGACTCAACTCCATTTAGTACTGGGAAACAAGCACTAGCTCGCCTTCCAAGAAACACACTCTGCTTTTGAGAAAAGAGCACTCTTCTACTCTACTGTGTTTCCTATGTGGTTCGAACAGTGAGCTTGCTCAGAACAAAAAAACCGTGCTTCCTACACACACCACCATACCTAGGTCAATTCTGCTTAGGAACCTGACAAGAACAGTAGATCCTCTTCAGTCCAATACACTGTACTGCTGGGAACAGACAACAGTGCTATTTGTCCTGTGTATGGCAATGGCAGCGCAATAGTGACTCTTCTTACCATAAAACAACTCTAGCTCGTAGGATGAAAAAATGCATGGGATTCAACTCCATTTAGGACTGGGAAACAAACGCTAGCTCGCCTTACAAGAAACACACTCTGCTTCAGAGAAAAGAGCACTGTTCTACTCTACTGTGTTTCCTATGGGGTCTAAACAGTGAGCTTGCTCAGAACAAAAGAACTGTGCTTCCTACACACACTGACCATATCTAGTTCAATTCTGCTTAGGAAACTGACAAGAACAGTAGCTCCTATTCAGTCCAATACACTGTACTTGCTTGGAACAGACACGAGTGCTATTTGCACTGTGTATGGATGGCATTTAGAGCGCAATAGTGACTCGTCTTACCAGAAAACAACTCTTGCTCGTAGGACCAAAAACTGTCTGTGATTCAACTCCATTTAGGACTGGGAAACAAACTCTAGCTCACCTTACAAGAAACACATTCTACATTTGAGAAAAGAGCACTCTTCTACTCTACTGTGTTTCCTATAGGGCCAGAACAGTTAGCGTGCTCACAACAAATGAACTGTGCTTCCTAGACACACGGGCCATATCTAGTTCAACTCTGCTTAGGAAACTGAGAAGAACAGTAGCTCCTCTTCAGTCCAATACACTGTACTTGCTGGGAACAGAAGCATGTGCTATTTGCACTGTGTATGGCAATGGGAGCGCAATAGTGACTTTCCTTACCAGAAAACAACTCTTGCTCGTAGGACCAGAAACTGCATGTGATTCAACTCCATTTAGGACTGGGACACAAATGCTAGCTCGCCTTACAAGAAACACACTGCTTTAGAGAAAAGAGCACTCTTCTACTCTACTGTGTTTCCTATGGGGTCCGAACAGTGAGCTTGCTCAGAACAAAAGAACTGTGCTTCCTACACACACGGACCATATGTAGTTCAACTCTGCTTAGGAAACTGACAAGAACAGTAGCTCCTCTTCAGTCCAATACACTGTACTTGCTGGGAACAGACGCGAGTGCTATTTACACTGTGTATGGCAATAAGAGCGCAATAGTGACTTTCCTTACCAGAAAACAACTCTTGCTCGTAGGACCACAAACTGCATGTGATTCAACGCCATTTAGGACTGGGAAACAAATGCTAGCTCGCCTTACAAGAAACACACTCTGCTTTAGAAAAAGAGCACTCTTCTACTCTACTGTGTTTCCTACAGGGCCAGAACAGTGAGCTTGCTCAGAACAAAAGAACTGTGCTTCCTACACACACGGCCATATCTAGTTGAACTCTGCTTAGGAACCTGACAAGAACAGTAGATCCTCTTCAGGCCAATACACTGTACTTGCTGGGAACAGACGCGAGTGCTATTTGCACAGTGTATGGCAATGGGAGCACAATGTGACTTTCCTTACCAGAAAACAACTCTTGTTCGTAGGACCTGAAACTGCATGTGATTCAACTCCATTTAGGACTAGGAAACAAACGCTAGCTTGCCTTACAAGAAACACACTCTGCTTTTGAGAAAAGAGCACTCTTCTACTCTACTGTGTTTCCAATAGGACCAGAACAGTGAGCTTGCTCAGAACATAAGAACTGTGCTTCCTACACACACGGGCCATATCTAGTTCAACTCTGCTTAGGAAACTGACAAGAACAGTAGCTCCTCTTCAGTCCGATACACTGTACTTGCTGGGTAGAGACGCGAGTGCTATTTGCACTGTGTATGGCAATGGGAGCGCAATAGTGACTTTCCTTACCAGAAAACAACTCTTGCTCGTAGTACCAGAAACTGCAATTGATTCAACTCCATTTAGGAATGGGAAAAAAACGCTAGCTCGCCTTACAAGAAACACACTCTGCTTTTGAGAAAAGAGCACTCTTCTACTCTACTGTGCTTCAATAGGACCAGAACAGTGAGCTTGCTCAGAACATAAGAACTGTGCTTCCTACACACACGGGCCATATCTAGTTCAACTCTGCTTAGGAAACTGACAAGAACAGTAGCTCCTATTCAGTCCAATACACTGTACTTGCTGGGAACAGACGCAAGTGCTATTTGTACTGTGTATGGCAATGGGAGCGCAATAGTGACTTTCCTTACCAGAAAACAACTCTTGCTCGTAGTACCAGAAACTGCATGTGATTCAACTCCATTTAGGAATGGGAAGAAAACGCTAGCTCGCCTTACAAGAAACACACTCTGCTTTTGAGAAAAGAGCACTCTTCTACTCTACTGTGTTTCCTATAGGGTCCGAACAGTAAGCTTGCTCAGAACAAACGAACGGTGCTTCCTACACACACGGCCATATCTAGTTCAAGTCTGCTTAGGAACCTGACAAGAACAGTAGATCCTCTTCAGTCCAATACACTGTACTTGCTGGGAACAGACGCCAGTGCTATTTGTCCTGTGTATGGCAATGGCAGCGCAATAGTGACTCTTCTTACCATAAAACAACTATTGCTCGTAGGTCCAGAAACTGCATGTGATTCAACTCCATTTAGGACTGGGAAACAAACACTAGTTCGCCTTACAAGAAACACACTCTGCATTAGAGAAAAGAGCACTCTTCTACTCTACTGTGTTTCCTTCAGGGCTAGAACAGTGAGCTTGCTCAGAACAAAAGAACTGTGCTTCCTACACATGGGCCATATCTAGTACAACTCTCCTTAGGAAACTGACAAGAACAGTAGCTCCTCTTCAGTCCGATACACTGTACTTTCTGGGAACCGACGCGAGTGTTACTTGCACTGTGTGTGGCAATGGGAGCACAATAGTGACTTTCCTTACCAGAAAACAACTCTTGCTCGTAGGACCAGAAACTGCATGTGATTCAACTCCATTTAGGACTGGGAAACAAATGCTAGCTCGCCTTACATGAAACACACTCTGCTTTTGAGAAAAGAGCACTCTTCTACTCTACTGTGTTTCCTATAGGGCCAGAAGAGTGAGCTTGCTCAGAACATAAGAACTGTGCTTCCTACACACACGTGCCTTATCTAGTTCAACTCTGCTTAGGAAACTGACAAGAACAGTAGCTCTTCTTCAGTCTGATACACTGTACTTGCTGGGAACAGACGCGAGGGCTATTTGCACTGTGTATGGCAATGTGAGCACAATAGTTACTTTCCTTAACAGAAAACAACTCTTGCTCGTAGGACCAGAAACTGCATGTGATTCAACTCCATTTAGGACTGGGAAACAAACGCTTTTTTGGGAAAAGAGCACTCTTCTACTCTACTTTGTTTCCTATGGGGTCCAAACAGTGAGCTTGCTCAGAACAAAAGAACTGTGCTTCCTACACACACGGCCATATCTAGTTCAATTCTGCTTAGGAAACTGACAAGAACAGTAGCTCCTATTCAGTCCAATACACTGTACTTGCTGGGAACAGACACGAGTGCTATTTGCACTGTGTATGGCATTTAGAGCGCAATAGTGACTCGTCTTACCAGAAAACAACTCTTGCTCGTAGGACCAAAAACTGTCTGTGATTCAACTCCATTTAGGACTGGGAAACAAACTCTAGCTCACCTTACAAGAAACACATTCTACATTTGAGAAAAGAGCACTCTTCTACTCTACTGTGTTTCCTATAGGGCCAGAACAGTTAGCTTGCTCAGAACAAATGAACTGTGCTTCCTAGACACACGGGCCATATCTAGTTCAACTCTGCTTAGGAAACTGAGAAGAACAGTAGCTCCTCTTCACTCCAATACACTGTACTTGCTGGGAACAGACGCGAGTGCTATTTGCACAGTGTATGGCAATGGGAGCACAATGTGACTTTCCTTACCAGAAAACAACTCTTGTTCGTAGGACCTGAAACTGCATGTGATTCAAATCCATTTAGGACTAGGAAACAAACGCTAGCTTGCCTTACAAGAAACACACTCTGCTTTTGAGAAAAGAGCACTCTTCTACTCTACTGTGTTTCCAATAGGACCAGAACAGTGAGCTTGCTCAGAACATAAGAACTGTGCTTCCTACACACACGGGCCATATCTAGTTCAACTCTGCTTAGGAAACTGACAAGAACAGTAGCTCCTCTTCAGTCTGATACACTGTACTTGCTGGGTAGAGACGCGAGTGCTATTTGCACTGTGTATGGCAATGGGAGCACAATAGTGACTTTCCTTACCAGAAAACAACTCTTGCTCGTAGTACCAGAAACTGCATGTGATTCAACTCCATTTAGGAATGGGAAACAAACGCTAGCTCGCCTTACAAGAAACACACTCTGCTTTTGAGAAAAGAGCACTCTTCTACTCTACTGTGTTTCCTATAGGGTCCGAACAGTGAGCTTGCTCAGAACAAATGAACTGTGCTTCCTACACACACGGCCATATCTAGTTCAAGTCTGTTTAGGAACCTGACAAGAACAGTAGATCCTCTTCAGTCCAATACACTGTACTTGCTGGGAAGAGACGCCAGTGCTATTTGTCCTGTGTATGGCAATGGCAGCGCAATAGTGACTCTTCTTACCATAAAACAACTCTTGCTCGTAGGTCCAGAAACTGCATGTGATTCAACTCCATTTAGGACTGGGAAACAAACACTAGTTCGCCTTACAAGAAACACACTCTGCATTAGAGAAAAGAGCACTCTTCTACTCTACTGTGTTTCCTACAGGGCTAGAACAGTGAGCTTGCTCAGAACAAAAGAACTGTGCTTCCTACACATGGGCCATATCTAGTTCAACTCTCCTTAGGAAACTGACAAGAACAGTAGCTCCTCTTCAGTCCGATACACTGTACTTTCTGGGAACCGACGCGAGTGCTACTTGCACTGTGTGTGGCAATGGGAGCACAATAGTGACTTTCCTTACCAGAAAACAACTCTTGCTCGTAGGACCAGAAACTGCATGTGATTCAACTCCATTTAGGACTGGGAAACAAATGCTAGCTCGCCTTACATGAAACACACTCTGCTTTTGAGAAAAGAGCACTCTTCTACTCTACTGTGTTTCCTATAGGGCCAGAACAGTGAGCTTGCTCAGAACAAAAGAACTGTGCTTCCTAAACACGGGCCATATCTAGTTCAATTCTGCTTAGGAAACTGAGAAGAACAGTAGCTCCTATTCAGTACAATACACTGTACTTGCTGGGAACAGATGCGAGTGCTATTTGCACTGTGTATGGCAATGGGAGCGCAATAGTGACTTTCCTTACCAGAAAACAACTCTTGCTCGTATGACCAGAAACTGCATGTGATTCAACTCCATTTAGGACTGGGAAACAAACGCTAGCTCGCCTTACAAGAAACACACTCTGCTTTTGAGAAAAGAGCACTCTTCTACTCTACTGTGTTTCCTATGGAGTCCAAACAGTGAGCTTGCTCAGAACAACGAAATGTGCTTCCTACACACGTGGGACATATCTCGATCAACTCTGCTTAGGAAACTGACAAGAACAGTAGCTCCTCTTCAGTCCGATACACTGTACATGCTGGGAACAGACTCGAGTGCTATTTGCACTGTGTATGGCAAAGGGAGCGCAATAGTGACTTTCCTTACCAAAAAACAACTCTTGCTCGTAGGACCAGAAACTGCATGTGATTCACTCCATATGGGACTGGGAAACAAACGCTAGCTCGCCTTACAAGAAACACAATCTGCTTTTGAGAAAAGAGCACTCTTCTACTCTACTGTGCTTCCTATAGGGCCAGAACAGTGAGCTTGCTCAGAACAAAAGAACCGTGCTTCCTACACACACGGCCATATCTAGTTCAACTCTACTTAGGAACCTGACAAGAACAGTAGATCCTCTTCAGTCCAATACACTGTATATGCTGGGAACAGACGCGTGTGCTATTTGCCCTGTGTATGACAATGGGAGCACAATAGTGACTCTTCTTACCAGAAAACAACTCTTGCTCGTAGGACCAGAAACTGCATGTGATACAACTCCACTTAGGACTGGGAAACAAACACTAACTCGCCTTACAAGAAACACACTCTGATTTAGAGAAAAAAGCACTCTTCTACTCTATTGTGTTTCCTAGGAGGTCCGAACAGTGAACTTGCTCAGAACAAAAGAACTGTGCTTCCTACACACACGGCCATATCTAGTTCAACTCTACTTAGGAACCTGACAATAACAGTAGCTCCTAATCAGTCCAATACACTGTACTTGAAGGGAACAGACGCGAGTACTATTTGCACTGTGTATGGCATTTGGAGCGCAATAGTAACTCTTCTTACCAGAAAAGAACTCTTGCTCGTAGGACCAAAAACTGTCTGTGATTCAACTCCATTTAGGACTGGGAAACAAACGCGAGCTCACCTTACAAGAAAAACACTCTGCTTTAGAGAAAAGAGCACTCTTCTACTCTACTGTGTTTCCTATGGGGTCTAAACAGTGAGCTTGCTCAGAACAAAAGAACTGTGCTTCCTACACACACGGGCCATATCTCGTTCAACTCTTCTTAGGAAACTGACAAGAACAGTAGCTCCTATTAAGTCCAATACACTGTACTTGCTGGGAACAGACGCGAGTGCTATTTGCACTGTGTATGGCAATTGGAACACAATAGTGACTCTTCTTACCAGAAAACAACTCTTGCTCGTAGGACAAAAAACTGCATGTGACTCAACTCCATTTAGTACTGGGAAACAAGCACTAGCTCGCCTTCCAAGAAACACACTCTGCTTTTGAGAAAAGAGCACTCTTCTACTCTACTGTGTTTCCTATGTGGTTCGAACAGTGAGCTTGCTCAGAACAAAAAAACCGTGCTTCCTACACACACCACCATACCTAGGTCAATTCTGCTTAGGAACCTGACAAGAACAGTAGATCCTCTTCAGTCCAATACACTGTACTGCTGGGAACAGACAACAGTGCTATTTGTCCTGTGTATGGCAATGGCAGCGCAATAGTGACTCTTCTTACCATAAAACAACTCTAGCTCGTAGGATGAAAAAATGCATGGGATTCAACTCCATTTAGGACTGGGAAACAAACGCTAGCTCGCCTTACAAGAAACACACTCTGCTTCAGAGAAAAGAGCACTGTTCTACTCTACTGTGTTTCCTATGGGGTCTAAACAGTGAGCTTGCTCAGAACAAAAGAACTGTGCTTCCTACACACACTGACCATATCTAGTTCAACTCTGCTTAGGAACCTGACAAGAACAGTAGGTCCTCTTCAGTCCAATACACTGTACTTGCTCGGAGCAGATGCGAGTGCTGTTTGCACTGTGTATGGCAATTGGAGCACAATAGTGACTCGTCTTACCAGAAAACAGCTCTTGCTCGTAGGACAAAAAACTGCATGTGACTCAACTCCATTTAGGACTGGGAAACAAACGCTAGCTCGCCTTCCAAAAACACACTCTGCTTTTGAGAAAAGAGCACTCTTCTACTCTACTGTGTTTCCTATAGGGCCAGAAGAGTGAGCTTGCTCAGAACATAAGAACTGTGCTTCCAAAACACACGGGCCATATCTAGTTCAACTCGGCTTAGGAAACTGACAAGAACAGTAGCTCTTCTTCAGTCTGATACACTGTACTTGCTGGGAACAGACGCATGTGCTATTTGCACTGTGTATGGCAATGGGAGCGCAATAGTGACTTTCCTTACCAGAAAACAACTCTTGCTCATAGGACCAGAAACTGCATGTGATTCCAATCCATTTAGGACTGGGAAACAAACGCAAGCTCGCCTTACAAGAAACACACTCTCCTTTAGAGAAAAGAGCACTCTTCTACTCTACTGTTTCCTATGTGTTCCGAACAGTGAGCTTGCTCAGAACAAAAAAACTGTGCTTCCTACAAACATTGCCACATCTAGTTCAAGTCTGCT
This sequence comes from Peromyscus eremicus, assembly GCF_949786415.1. NCBI lineage: Eukaryota > Metazoa > Chordata > Mammalia > Rodentia > Cricetidae > Peromyscus > Peromyscus eremicus. Next base: position 184,957 of record NW_026734511.1, on the reverse strand, counting down.
TAGGAACCTGACAAGAACAGTAGATCCTCTTCAGTCCGATACACTGTACTTGCTGGGAACAGACGGGAGGGATATTTGCACTGTGTATGGCAATGGGAGGGCAATAGTGACTTTCCTTACCAGAAAACAACTCTTGTTCGTAGGACCAGAAACTGCATGTGATTCAACTCCATTTAGGACTGGGAAACAAATGCTAGCTCGCCTTACATGAAACACACTCTGCTTTTGAGAAAAGAGCACTCTTCTACTCTACTGTGTTTCCTATGGGGTCCAAACAGTGATCTTGCTCAGAACAAAAGAACTGTGCTTCCTACACACGGGCCATATCTAGTTCAACTCTGCTTAGGAAACTGACAAGAACAGTAGCTCCTCTTCAGTCCAATACACTGTACTTGCTCGGAACACACGCGAGTGCTATTTGCACTGTATATGGCATTTGGAGCGCAACAGTGACTCTTCTTACCAGAAAACAACTCTTGCTCGTAGGACAAAAAACTGCATGTGACTCAACTCCATTTAGGACTGGGAAACCAACGCGAGCTCGCCTTCCAAAAACACACTCTGCTTTTGAGAAAAGAGCACTCTTCTACTCTACTGTGTTTCCTATGTGTTCTGAACAGTGAGCTTGCTCAGAACAAAAAAACTGTGCTTCCTACAAACATTGCCACATCTAGTTCAAGTCTGCTTAGGAACCTGACAAGAACAGTAGATCCTCTTCAGTCCAATACACTGTGCTCCTGGGAACAGACAACAGTGCTATTTGTCCTGTGTATGGCAATGGCAGCGCAATAGTGACTCTTCTTACCATAAAACAACTCTTGCTCGTAGGACCAGAAACTGCATGTGATTAAACTCCATTTTGGACTGAGTAACAAACGCTACACTCCTTACAAGAAACACACTCTGCTTTAGAGAAAAGAGCACAATTCTACTCTACTGTGTTTCCTATAGGGCCAGAACAGTGAGCTTGCTCAGAACCAAAGAACTGTGCTTCCTACACACACCGAACATATCTAGTTCAACTCTGCTTAGGAAACTGACAAGAACAGTAGCTCCACTTCAGTCTGATACACTGTATTTGCAGGGAACAGACCCGAGTGCTATTTGCACTGTGTATGGCAATGGGAGCTCAATAGTTACTTTCCTTACCAGAAAACAACTCTTGCTCGTAGGAACAGAAACTGCATGGGATTCAACTCCATTTAGGACTGGGAAACAAACGCTAGCTTGCCTTACAAGAAACACACTCTGCTTTAGAGAAAAGAGCACTCATCTACTCTACTGTGTTCCCTATGGGGTCCGAACAGTGAGCTTGCTCAGAACAAAAAAACTGTGCTTCCTACACACACGGCCATATCTATTTCAAGTCTGATGACGAACCTGACAGGAACAGTAGATCCTCTATCATCCAATACAATGTACTTGCATGGAAAAGACGCCAGTGCTATTTGTTCTGTGTATGGCAATGGCAGCGCAATAGTGACTGTTCTTACCAGAAAACATCTCTTGCTTGTAGGACCAGAAACTCCATGTGATTCAACTCCATTTAGGACTGGGAAACAAACGCTAGCTCGCCTTACAAGAAACACACTCTGCTTTTGAGAAAAGAGCACTCTTCTACTCTACTGTGTTTCCTATGGGGTCCAAACAGTGAGCTTGCTCAGAACAAAAGAACTGTGCTATCTACACACACGGACCATATCTATATCAAGTCTGCTTAGGAAACTGACAAGAACAGTAGCTCCTATTCAGTCCGATACACTGTACTTGCTGGGAACAGACGCGAGTGCTATTTTCACTGTATATGGCATTTGGAGCGCAACAGTGACTCTTCTTAACAGAAAACTACTCTTACTCGTAGGACCAAAAACTGCATGTGACTCAACTCCATTTAGGACTGGGAAACAAACGCGAGCTCCCCTTATAAGAAACACACTCTGCTTTTAAGAAAAGTGCACTCTTCAACTCTACTATGTTTCATATAGGGCCAGAACAGTGAGCTTGCTCAGAACATAAGAACTGTGCTTCCTACACACATGGCCATATCTAGTTCAAGTCTGATTACGAACCTGACAATAACAGTAGATCCTCTTCAGTCCAATACACTGTACTTGCTGGGAAAAGACGCCAGTGCTATTTGTCCTGTGTATGGCAATGGCAGCGCAATAGTGACTCTTCTTACCAGAAAAGAGCTCTTGCTTATAGGACCTGAAACTGCATGTGATTCAACTCCATTTAGGACTGGGAAACAAACGCTAGCTCGCCTTGCAAGAAACACACTCTGCTTTTGAGAAAAGAGCACTCTTCTACTCTACTGTGTTTCCTATAGGGTCAGAACAGTGAGCTTGCTCAGAAAAAAAGAACTGTGCTTCCTACACACGCGGGACATATCTCAATCAACTCTGCTTAGGAAACTGACAAAAACAGTAGCTCCTCTTCAGTCCGAACACTGTACTTGCTGGGAACAGACGGGAGTGCTATTTGCACTGTGTATGGCAATGGGAGCACAATAGTGACTTTCCTTACCAAAAAACAATTCTTGCTCGTAGGACCAGAAACTGCATGTGATTCAACTCCATATAGGACTGGGAAACAAACGCTAGCTCCCCTTACAAGAAACACAATCTGCTTTTGAGAAAAGAGCACTCTTCTACTCTACTGTGTTTCCTAAGGTGTCCGAACAGTGAGCTTGCTCAGAACAAAAGAACTGTGCTTCCTACACATACGGCCATATCTAGTTCAACTCTGCTTAGGAACCTGACAAGAACAATAGCTCCTCTTCAGTCCAATACATTGTATATGCTGGGAACAGACGCGTGTGCTATTTGCCCTGTGTATGACAATGGGAGCACAATAGTGACTCTTCTTACCAGAAAACAACTCTTGCTCGTAGGACCAGAAACTGCATGTGATTCAACTCCACTTAGGACTGGGAACAAACTCTAACTTGCCTTACAAGAAACACACTCTGATTTAGAGAAAAAAGCACTCTTCTACTCTATTGTGTTTCCTAAGTGATCCGAACAGTGAACTTGCTCAAAACAAAAGAACTGTGCTTCCTACACACACGGCCATATCTAGTTCAATTCTGCTTAGGAACCTGACAAGAACAGTAGATCCTCTTCAGTCCAATACACTGTACTGCTGGGAACAGACAACAGTGCTATTAGTCCTGTGTATGGCAATGGCAGCGCCATAGTGACTCTTGTTACCAGAAAACAACTCTTGCTCGTAGGACCAGAAACTGCATGTGATTACACTCCATTTAAAACTGGGAAACAAACGCTAGCTCGCCTTACAAGAAACACACTCTGCTTTAGAGAAAAGAGCACTCTTCTACTCTACTGTGTTTCCTACAGGGCCAGAACAGTGAGCTTGCTCAGAAGAAAAGAACTGTGCTTCCTACACTCGGGCCATATCTAGTTCAACTCTGCTTAGGAAACTGACAAGAACAGTAGCTCCTCTTCAGTCCGATACACTGTACTTGCTGGGAACAGACGCCAGTGCTATTTGCACTGTGGATGGCTATTGGAGCACAACAGTGACTCGTCTTACCAGAAAACAACTCTTGCTCGTAGGACAAAAAACTGCATGTGACTCAACTCCATTTAGGACTGGGAAACAAACGCTAGCTTGCCTTCCAAAAACACACTCTGCTTTTGAGAAAAGAGCACTCTTCTTCTCTACTGTGTTTCCTATGTGTTCCGAACAGTGAGCTTGCTCAGAACAAAAAAACTGTGCTTCCTACAAACACGGCCATATCTAGTTCAAGTCTGCTTAGGAAACTGACAAGAACAGTAGCTCCTCTTCAGTCCAATACAATGTACTTGCTGGGAACAGACGCCAGTGCTATTGGTCCTGGGTAGGGTAATGGCAGCGCAATAGTGACTCTTCTTACCAGAAAACAACTCTTGCTTGTAGGACCAGAAACTGCATGTGATTCAACTCCATTTAGGACTGGGAAACAAACGCTAGCTTGCCCTACAAGAAACACACTCTGCTTTGAGAAAAGAGCACTCTTCTACTCTACTGTGTTTCCTATGGGGTCCAAACAGTGAGCTTGCTCAGAACAAAAGAACTGTGCTTCCTACACACGCGGGACATATCTCGTTCAACTCTGCTTAGGAAACTGACAAGAACAGTAGCTCCTATTCAGTCCGATACACTGTACTTGCTGGGAACAGACGTGAGTGCTATTTGCACTGTGTATGGCAATGGGAGCGCAATAGTGACTTTCCTTACCAGAAAACAACTCTTGCTCGTAGGACCAGAAACTGCATGGGATTCAACTCCATATAGGACTGGAAAACAAATGCTAGCTCCCCTTACAAGAAACACAATCTGCTTTTGAGAAAAGAGCACTCTTCTACTCTACTGTGATTCCTATAGGGCCAGACAGTGAGCTTGCTCAGAACAAAAGAACTGTGCTTCCTACACACACGGTCATATCTAGTTCAACTCTGCTTAGGAAACTGACAAGAACAGTAGCTCCTATTCAGTCCAATACACTGTAATTGCTGGGAACAGACGCAAGTGCTATTTGCACTGTGTATGGCAATGGGAGCGCAATAGTGACTTTCCTTACCAGAAAACAACTCTTGATCGTAGGACCAGAAACTGCATGTGATTCAACTCCATTTAGGACTGGGAAACAAATGCTAGCTCGCCTTACATGAAACACACTCTGCTTTTGAGAAAAGAGCACTCTTCTACTCTACTGTGTTTCCAAAGGGGTCCAAAGAGTGAGCTTGCTCAGAACAAAAGAACTGTGCTTCCCACACACGGACCATATCTAGTTCAACTCTGCTGAGGAAACTGACAAGAACAGTAGCTCCTAATCAGTCCAATACGCTGTACTTGAAGGGAACAGACGCGAGTACTATTTGCACTGTGTATGGCATTTGGAGCACAATAGTGACTCTTCTTACCAGAAAACAACTCTTGCTCGTAGGTCCAAAAACTGCATGTGTCTCAACTGCATTTAGGACTGGGAAACAAACGCTAGCTCGCCTTACAAGAAACACACTCTGCTTTTGAGAATAGAGCACTATGATACTCTACTGTGTTTCCTATGAGGTCTGAACAGTGAGCTTGCTCAGAACAAAAAAAAAACGTGATTCCTACACACACCGCCACACCTAGTTCAATTCTGCTTAGGAACCTGACAAGAAAAGTAGATCCTCTTCAGTCAAAATCCACTGTACTGCTGAGAACAGACAACAGTGCTATTTGTCCTGTGTATGGCAATGGCAGCGCAATAGTGACTCTTCTTACCAGAAAACAACTCTTGCTCGTAGGACCAGAAATTGCATATGATTCAACTCCAATTTGGACTGGGAAACAAACGCTAGCTCGCCTTACAAGAAACACACTCTGCTTTTGAGAAAAGAGCACTCTTCTAATCTACTGTGTTTCCTATGGGGTCCAAACAGTGAGCTTGCTCAGAACAAAAGAACTGTGCTTCCTACACACAAGGACCATATCTAGTTCAGCTCTGCTTAGGAAACTGACAAGAACAGTAGCTCCTCTTCAGTCCAATACACTGTACTTGCTGGGAACAGACGCCAGTGCTATTGGTCCTGTGTAGGGCAATGGCAGCGCAATAATGACTCTTCTTACCAGAAAACAACTCTTGCTCGTAGGACCAGAAACTGCATGGGATTCAACTCCATTTCGAACTGGGAAACAAACGCTAGCTCGCCTTACAAGAAACACACTCTGCTTTTGAGAAAAGAGCACTCTTCTACTCTACTGAGTTTCCTATGGGGTCCAAACAGTGAGCTTGCTCAGAACAAAAGAACTGTGCTTTCTACACACACCGACCATATCTAGTTCAACTCTGCTTAGGAAACTGACAAGAACAGTAGCTCCTATTCAGTCCAATACACTGTACTTCCTGCGAACAGACGCTAGTGCTATTTGCACTGTGTATGGCAATGGGAGCACAATAGTAACTTTCCTTACCAGAAAACAACTCTTGCTCATAGGAACAGAAACTGCATGGGATTCAACTCCATTTAGGACTGGGAAACAAACGCTAGCTCGCCTTACAAGAAACACACTCTGCTTCTGACAAAAGAGCACAATTCTACTCTACTGTGTTTCCTATGGGGTCCGAACACTGAGCTTGCTCAGAACAAAAGAACTGTGCTTCCTACACACACCGACCATATCTAGTTCAACTCTGCTTAGGAAACTGACAAGAACAGTATCTCCTCTTCAGTCCAATAAACTATACTTGCTGGGAACAGACGCCAGTGCTATTTGTCCTGTGTATGGCAATGGCAGCGCAATAGTGACTCTTCTTACCATAAAACAACTCTTGCTCGTAGGACCAGAAACTGCATGTGATTCAACTCCATTTAGGACTGGGAAACAAATGCTAGCTCGCCTTACAAGAAACACAATCTGCTTTAGAGAAAAGAGCACTCTTCTACTCTACTGTGGTTCCTATAGGGCCAGAACAGTGAGCTTGCTCAGAACAAAAGTACTGTGCTTCCTACACACGGGCCATATCTAATTCAACTCTGACTAGGAAACTGACAAGAACAGTAGCTCCTATTCAGTCCAATACACTGTACTTGCTGGGAACAGACGCGAGTGCTATTTGCACTGTGTATTGCATTGGAGCACAATAGTGACTCTTCTTACCAGAAAACAACTCTTGCTTGTAGGACCAGAAACTCCATGTGATTCAACTACATTTAGGACTGGGAAACAAACGCTAGCTCGCCCTACAAAAAACACACTCTGCTTTTGAGAAAAGAGCACTCTTCTACTCTACTGTGTTTCCTATGGAGTCCAAACAGTGAGCTTGCTCAGAACAAAAGAACTGTGCTTCCTAAACACGCGGGCCATATCTATTTCAACTCTGCCTAGGAAACTGACAAGAACAGTAGCTCCTCTTCAGTCCGATACACTGTACTTGCTGGCAACAGACGCGAGTGCTATATGCACTGTGTATGGCAATGGGAGCGCAATAGAGACTTTCCTTACCAGAAAACAACTCTTGCTCATAGGACCGGAAACTGCCTGTGCTTGAACTCCATTTAGGACTGGGAAACAAACGCTAGCTCGCCTTACAAGAAACACACTCTGCTTTTGAGAAAAGAGCACTATGCTACTATACTGTGTTTCCTATGAGGTCCGAACAGTGAGCTTGCTCAGAACAAAAAAAAAACGTGATTCCTACACACACCGCCACACCTAGTTCAATTCTGCTTAGGAACCTGACAAGAAAAGTAGATCCTCTTCAGTCCAATACAGTGTACTGCTTAGAACAGACAACAGTGCTATTTGTCCTGTGTATGGCAATGGCAGCGCAATAGTGACTCTTCTTACCATAAAACAACTTTTGCTCGTAGGACCAGAAACTGCATATGATTCAACTCCAATTTGGACTGGGAAACAAACGCTAGCTCGCCTTACAAGAAACACACTCTGCTTTTGAGAAAAGAGCACTCTTCTACTCTACTGTGTTTCCTATAGGGCCAGAACAGTGAGCTTGCTCAGAACAAAAGAACTGTGCTTCCTACACACACGGCCATATCTAGTTCAACTCTGCTTGGGAACCTGACAAGAACAGTAGATCCTCTTCAGTCCAATACACTGTACATGCTGGGAACAGACGCGTGTGCTATTTGCCCTTTGTATGACAATGGTAGCACAATAGTGACTCTTCTTACCAGAAAACAACTCTTGCTCGTAGGACCAGAAACTTCATGTGATTCATCTCCATTTAGGAGTGGGAAACAAACACTAACTCGACTTACAAGAAACACACTCTGATTTAGAGAAAAAAGCACTCTTCTACTCTATTGTGTTTCCTAAGAAGTCCAAACAGTGAACTTGCTCAGAACAAAAGAACTGTGCTTCCTACACACACGGCCATATCTAGTTCAATTCTGCTTAGGAACCTGACAAGAACAGTAGATCCTCTTCAGTCCAATACACTGTACTGCTGGGAACAGACAACAGTGCTATTTGTCCTGTGTATGGAAATGGCAGCACAATAGTGTCTCTTCTTACCATAAAACAACTCTTGCTCGTAGGACCAGAAAATGCATTTGATTCAACTCCATTTAGGACTGGGAAACAAACGTTAGCTCGAATTCCAAGAAACACACTCTGCTTTTGAGAAAAGAGCACTCTTCTACTCTACTGTGTTTCCTATGGGTTCCGAACAGTGAGCTTGCTCAGAACAAAAAAACTGTGCTTCCTACACACACGGCCATATCTAGTTCAAGTCTGCTTAGGAACCTGACAAGAACAGTAGATCCTCTTCCATCCAATACACTGTACTTGCTGGGAAAACACGCCAGTGTTATTTGTCCTGTGTATGGCAAAGGCAGCGCAATAGTGACTCTTCTTACCAGAAAACAACTCTTGCTTGTAGGACCAGAAACTGCATGTGATTCAACTCCATTTAGGACTGGGAAACAAACGCTAGCTTGCCCTACAAGAAACACACTCTGCTTTGAGAAAAGAGCACTCTTCTACTCTACTGTGTTTCCTATGGAGTCCAAACAGTGAGCTTGCTCAGAACAAAAAAACTGTGCTTCCTACACACGCGGGACATATCTCGTTCAACTCTGCTTAGGAAACTGACAAGAACAGTAGCTCCTATTCAGTCCGATACACTGTACTTGCTGGGAACAGACGTGAGTGCTATTTGCACTGTGTATGGCAATGGGAGCGCAATAGTGACTTTCCTTACCAGAAAACAACTCTTGCTCGTAGGACCAGAAACTGCATGGGATTCAACTCCATATAGGACTGGAAAACAAATGCTAGCTCCCCTTACAGGAAACACAATCTGCTTTTGAGAAAAGAGCACTCTTTTACTCTACTGTGATTCCTATAGGGCCAGACAGTGAGCTTGCTCAGAACAAAAGAACTGTGCTTCCTACACACACGGTCATATCTAGTTCAACTCTGCTTAGGAAACTGACAAGAACAGTAGCTCCTATTCAGTCCAATACACTGTAATTGCTGGGAACAGACGCAAGTGCTATTTGCACTGTGTATGGCAATGGGAGCGCAATAGTGACTTTCCTTACCAGAAAACAACTATTGATCGTAGGACCAGAAACTGCATGTGATTCAACTCCATTTAGGACTGGGAAACAAATGCTAGCTCGCCTTACATGAAACACACTCTGCTTTTGAGAAAAGAGCACTCTTCTACTCTACTGTGTTTCCAAAGGGGTCCAAAGAGTGAGCTTGCTCAGAACAAAAGAACTGTGCTTCCCACACACGGACCATATCTAGTTCAACTCTACTGAGGAAACTGACAAGAACAGTAGCTCCTAATCAGTCCAATACACTGTACTTGAAGGGAACAGACGCGAGTACTATTTGCACTGTGTATGGCATTTGGAGCACAATAGTGATTCTTCTTACCAGAAAACAACTCTTGCTCGTAGGTCCAAAAACTGCATGTGTCTCAACTGCATTTAGGACTGGGAAACAAACGCTAGCTCGCCTTACAAGAAACACACTCTGCTTTTGAGAATAGAGCACTATGATACTCTACTGTGTTTCCTATGAGGTCTGAACAGTGAGCTTGCTCAGAACAAAAAAAAAACGTGATTCCTACACACACCGCCACACCTAGTTCAATTCTGCTTAGGAACCTGACAAGAAAAGTAGATCCTCTTCAGTCCAATCCACTGTACTGCTGAGAACAGACAACAGTGCTATTTGTCCTGTGTATGGCAATGGCAGCGCAATAGTGACTCTTCTTACCAGAAAACAACTCTTGCTCGTAGGACCAGAAACTGCATATGATTCAACTCCAATTTGGACTGGGAAACAAACGCTAGCTCGCCTTACAAGAAACACACTCTGCTTTTGAGAAAAGAGCACTCTTCTAATCTACTGTGTTTCCTATGGGGTCCAAACAGTGAGCTTGCTCAGAACAAAAGAACTGTGCTTCCTACACACACGGACCATATCTAGTTCAGCTCTGCTTAGGAAACTGACAAGAACAGTAGCTCCTCTTCAGTCCAATACACTGTACTTGCTGGGAACAGACGCCAGTGCTATTGGTCCTGTGTAGGGCAATGGCAGCGCAATAATGACTCTTCTTACCAGAAAACAACTCTTGCTCGTAGGACCAGAAACTGCATGGGATTCAACTCCATTTCGAACTGGGAAACAAACGCTAGCTCGCCTTACAAGAAACACACTCTGCTTTTGAGAAAAGAGCACTCTTCTACTCTACTGAGTTTCCTATGGGGTCCAAACAGTGAGCTTGCTCAGAACAAAAGAACTGTGCTTCCTACACACACCGACCATATCTAGTTCAACTCTGCTTAGGTAACTGACAAGAACAGTAGCTCCTATTCAGTCCAATACACTGTACTTCCTGCGAACAGACGCTAGTGCTATTTGCACTGTGTATGGCAATGGGAGCACAATAGTAACTTTCCTTACCAGAAAACAACTCTTGCTCATAGGAACAGAAACTGCATGGGATTCAACTCCATTTGGGACTGGGAAACAAACGCTAGCTCGCCTTACAAGAAACACACTCTGCTTCTGACAAAAGAGCACAATTCTACTCTACTGTGTTTCCTATGGGGTCCGAACACTGAGCTTGCTCAGAACAAAAGAACTGTGCTTCCTACACACACCGACCATATCTAGTTCAACTCTGCTTAGGAAACTGACAAGAACAGTATCTCCTCTTCAGTCCAATAAACTATACTTGCTGGGAACAGACGCCAGTGCTATTTGTCCTGTGTATGGCAATGGCAACGCAATAGTGACTCTTCTTACCATAAAACAACTCTTGCTCGTAGGACCAGAAACTGCATGTGATTCAACTCCATTTAGGACTGGGAAACAAATGCTAGCTCGCCTTACAAGAAACACAATCTGCTTTAGACAAAAGAGCACTCTTCTACTCTACTGTGGTTCCTATAGGGCCAGAACAGTGAGCTTGCTCAGAACAAAAGAACTGTGCTTCCTACACACGGGCCATATCTAATTCAACTCTGCCTAGGAAACTGACAAGAACAGTAGCTCCTATTCAGTCCAATACAATGTACTTGCTGGGAACAGATGTGAGTGCTATTTGCACTGTGTATTGCATTGGAGCACAATAGTGACTCTTCTTACCAGAAAACAACTCTTGCTTGTAGGACCAGAAACTCCATGTGATTCAACTACATTTAGGACTGGGAAACAAACGCTAGCTCGCCCTACAAAAAACACACTCTGCTTTTGAGAAAAGAGCACTCTTCTACTCTACTGTGTTTCCTATGGAGTCCAAACAGTGAGCTTGCTCAGAACAAAAGAACTGTGCTTCCTAAACACGCGGGCCATATCTATTTCAACTCTGCCTAGGAAACTGACAAGAACAGTAGCTCCTCTTCAGTCCGATACACTGTACTTGCTGGCAACAGACGCGAGTGCTATATGCACTGTGTATGGCAATGGGAGCGCAATAGAGACTTTCCTTACCAGAAAACAACTCTTGCTCATAGGACCGGAAACTGCCTGTGCTTGAACTCCATTTAGGACTGGGAAACAAACGCTAGCTCGCCTTACAAGAAACACACTCTGCTTTTGAGAAAAGAGCACTATGCTACTATACTGTGTTTCCTATGAGGTCCGAACAGTGAGCTTGCTCAGAACAAAAAAAAACGTGATTCCTGCACACACCGCCACACCTAGTTCAATTCTGCTTAGGAACCTGACAAGAAAAGTAGATCCTCTTCAGTCCAATACACTGTACTGCTTAGAACAGACAACAGTGCTATTTGTCCTGTGTATGGCAATGGCAGCGCAATAGTGACTCTTCTTACCATAAAACAACTCTTGCTCGTAGGACCAGAAACTGCATATGATTCAACTCCAATTTGGACTGGGAAACAAACGCTAGCTCGCCTTACAAGAAACACACTCTGCTTTTGAGAAAAGAGCACTCTTCTACTCTACTGTGTTTCCTATAGGGCCAGAACAGTGAGCTTGCTCAGAACAAAAGAACTGTGCTTCCTACACACACGGCCATATCTAGTTCAACTCTGCTTGGGAACCTGACAAGAACAGTAGATCCTCTTCAGTCCAATACACTGTACATGCTGGGAACAGACGCGTGTGCTATTTGCCCTTTGTATGACAATGGGAGCACAATAGTGACTCTTCTTACCACAAAACAACTCTTGCTCGTAGGACCAGAAACTTCATGTGATTCTTCTCCATTTAGGAGTGGGAAACAAACACTAACTCGACTTACAAGAAACACACTCTGATTTAGAGAAAAAAGCACTCTTCTACTCTATTGTGTTTCCTAAGAAGTCCGAACAGTGAACTTGCTCAGAACAAAAGAACTGTGCTTCCTACACACACGGCCATATCTAGTTCAATTCTGCTTAGGAACCTGACAAGAACAGTAGATCCTCTTCAGTCCAATACACTGTACTGCTGGGAACAGACAACAGTGCTATTTGTCCTGTGTATGGAAATGGCAGCACAATAGTGTCTCTTCTTACCATAAAACAACTCTTGCTCGTAGGACCAGAAAATGCATTTGATTCAACTCCATTTAGGACTGGGAAACAAACGCTAGCTCGACTTCCAAGAAACACACTCTGCTTTTGAGAAAAGAGCACTCTTCTACTCTACTGTGTTTCCTATGGGTTCCGAACAGTGAGCTTGCTCAGAACAAAAAAACTGTGCTTCCTACACACACGGCCATATCTAGTTCAAGTCTGCTTAGGAACCTGACAAGAACAGTAGATCCTCATTCATCCAATACACTGTACTTGCTGGGAAAACACGCCAGTGTTATTTCTCCTGTGTATGGCAAAGGCAGCGCAATAGTGACTCTTCTTACCAGAAAACAACTCTTGCTTGTAGGACCAGAAACTGCATGTGATTCAACTCCATTTAGGACTGGGAAACAAACGCTAGCTTGCCCTACAAGAAACACACTCTGCTTTGAGAAAAGAGCACTCTTCTACTCTACTGTGTTTCCTATGGAGTCCAAACAGTGAGCTTGCTCAGAACAAAAAAACTGTGCTTCCTACACACGCGGGACATATCTCGTTCAACTCTGCTTAGGAAACTGACAAGAACAGTAGCTCCTATTCAGTCCGATACACTGTACTTGCTGGGAACAGACGTGAGTGCTATTTGCACTGTGTATGGCAATGGGAGCACAATAGTGACTTTCCTTACCAGAAAACAACTCTTGCTCGTAGGACCAGAAACTGCATGGGATTCAATTCCATATAGGACTGGAAAACAAATGCTAGCTCCCCTTACAAGAAACACAATCTGCTTTTGAGAAAAGAGCACTCTTCTACTCTAATGTGATTCCTATAGGGCCAGACAGTGAGCTTGCTCAGAACAAAAGAACTGTGCTTCCTACACACACGGTCATATCTAGTTCAACTCTGCTTAGGAAACTGACAAGAACAGTAGCTCCTATTCAGTCCAATACACTGTAATTGCTGGGAACAGACGCAAGTGCTATTTGCACTGTGTATGGCAATGGGAGCGCAATAGTGACCTTCCTTACCAGAAAACAACTCTTGATCGTAGGACCAGAAACTGCATGTGATTCAACTCCATTTAGGACTGGGAAACAAATGCTAGCTCTCCTTACATGAAACACACTCTGCTTTTGAGAAAAGAGCACTCTTCTACTCTACTGTGTTTCCAAAGGTTTCCAAAGAGTGAGCTTGCTCAGAACAAAAGAACTGTGCTTCCCACACACGGACCATATCTAGTTCAACTCTGCTGAGGAAACTGACAAGAACAGTAGCTCCTAATAGTCCAATACACTGTACTTGAAGGGAACAGACGCGAGTACTATTTGCACTGTGTATGGCATTTGGAGCACAATAGTGACTCTTCTTACCAGAAAACAACTCTTGCTCGTAGGTCCAAAAACTGCATGTGTCTCAACTCCATTTAGGACTGGGAAACAAACGCTAGCTTGCCTTACAAGAAACACACTCTGCTTTTGAGAATAGAGCACTATGATACTCTACTGTGTTTCCTATGAGTTCTGAACAGTGAGCTTGCTCAGAACAAAAAAAAACGTGATTCCTACACACACCGCCACACCTAGTTCAATTCTGCTTAGGAACCTGACAAGAAAAGTAGATCCTCTTCAGTCCAATACACTGTACTGCTGAGAACAGACAACAGTGCTATTTGTCCTGTGTATGGCAATGGCAGCGCAATAGTGACTCTTCTTACCATAAAACAACTCTTGCTCGTAGGACCAGAAACTGCATATGATTCAACTCCAATTTGGACTGGGAAACAAACGCTAGCTCGCCTTACAAGAAACACACTCTGCTTTTGAGAAAAGAGCACTCTTCTACTCTACTGTGTTTCCTATTGGGTCCAAACAGTGAGCTTGCTCAGAACAAAAGAACTGTGATTCCTACACACACAGACCATATCCAGTTCAGCTCTGCTTAGGAAACTGACAAGAACAGTAGCTCCTCTTCAGTCCAATACACTGTACTTGCTGGGAACAGACGCCAGTGCTATTTGTCCTGTGTAGGGCAATGGCAGCGCAATAATGACTCTTCTTACCAGAAAACAACTCTTGCTCGTAGGACCAGAAACTGCATGGGATTCAACTCCATTTCGAACTGGGAAACAAACGCTAGCTCGCCTTACAAGAAACACACTCTGCTTTTGAGAAAAGAGCACTCTTCTACTCTACTGAGTTTCCTATGGGGTCCAAACAGTGAGCTTGCTCAGAACAAAAGAACTGTGCTTCCTACACACACCGACCATATCTAGTTCAACTCTGCTTAGGAAACTGACAAGAACAGTAGCTCCTATTCAGTCCAATACACTGTACTTCCTGCGAACAGACGCTAGTGCTATTTGCACTGTGTATGGCAATGGGAGCACAATAGTAACTTTCCTTACCAGAAAACAACTCTTGCTCATAGGAACAGAAACTGCATGGGATTCAACTCCATTTAGGACTGGGAAACAAATGCTAGCTCGCCTTACAAGAAACACACTCTGCTTCTTACAAAAGAGCACAATTCTACTCTACTGTGTTTCCTATGGGGTCCGAACACTGAGCTTGCTCAGAACAAAAGAACTGTGCTTCCTACACACACCGACCATATCTAGTTCAACTCTGCTTAGGAAACTGACAAGAACAGTATCTCCTCTTCAGTCCAATAAACTATACTTGCTGGGAACAGACGCCAGTGCTATTTGTCCTGTGTATGGCAATGGCAGCGCAATAGTGACTCTTCTTACCATAAAACAACTCTTGCTCGTAGGACCAGAAACTGCATGTGATTCAACTCCATTTAGGACTGGGAAACAAACGCTAGCTCGCCTTACAAGAAACACAATCTGCTTTAGTGAAAAGAGCACGCTTCTACTCTACTGTGTTTCCTATAGGGCCAGAACAGTGAGCTTGCTCAGAACAAAAGAACTGTGCTTCCTACACACACGGCCATATCTAGTTCAAGTCTGATTAGGAACCTGACAAGAACAGTAGATCCTCTTGCGTCCAATACACTGTACTTGCTTGGAAAAGACGCCAGTGCTATTTGTCCTGTGTATGGCAATGGCAGTGCAATAATGTCTCTTCTTACCAGAAAACAACACTTGCTTGTAGGACCAGAAACTCCATGTGATTCAACTACACTTAGGACTGGGAAACAAACGCTAGCTCGCCCTACAAAAAACACAAACTACTTTTGAGAAAAGATCACTCTTCTACTCTACTGTATTTCCTATGGAGTCCAAACAGTGAGTTTGCTCAGAACAAAAGAACTGTGCTTCCTAAACACGCGGGCCATATCTAGTTCAACTCTGCTTAGGAAACTGACAAGAACAGTAGCTCCTCTTCAGTCCGATACACTGTACTTGCTGGCAACAGACGCGAGTGCTATTTGCACTGTGTATGGCAATGGGAGCGCAATAGAGACTTTCCTTACCAAAAGACAACTCTTGCTCGTAGGACCAGAAACTGCATGTGATTCAACTCCATATAGGACTGGGAAAAAAATTCTAACTCGCGTTACAAGAAACACAATCTGCTTTTGAGAAAAGAGCACTCTTCTACTCTACTGTGTTTCCTATAGGGCCAGAACAGTGAGCTTGCTCAGAACAAAAGAACTGTGCTTCCTACACACACGGCCATATCTAGTTCAACTCTGCTTAGGAACCTGACAAGAACAGTAGATCCTCTTCAGTCCAATACACTGTACATGCTGGGAACAGACGCGTGTGCTATTTGCCCTTTGTATGACAATGGGAGCACAGTAGTGACTCTTCTTACCAGAAAACAACTCTTGCTCGTAGGACCAGAAAATGCATGTGATTCATCTCCATTTAGGAGTGGAAAACAAACACTAACTCGACTTACAAGAAACACACTCTGATTTAGAGAAAAAAGCACTCTTCTACTCTACTGTGTTTCCTATGGTTTCCGAACAGTGAGCTTGCTTAGAACAAAAAAACTGTGATTCCTACACTCACAGCCATATCTAGTTCAAGTCTGCTTAGGAACCTGACAAGAACAGTAGATCCTCTTCCATCCAATACACTGTACTTGCTGGGAAAACACGCCAGTGTTATTTGTCCTGTGTATGGCAAAGGCAGCGCAATAGTGACTCTTCTTACCAGAAAACAACTCTTGCTTGTAGGACCAGAAACTGCATGTGATTCAACTCCATTTAGGACTGGGAAACAAACGCTAGCTTGCCCTACAAGAAACACACTGTGCTTGGAGAAAAGAGCACTCTTCTACTCTACTGTGTTTCCTATGGAGTCCAAACAGTGAGCTTGCTCAGAACAAAAAAACTGTGCTTCCTACACACGCGGGACATATCTCGTTCAACTCTGCTTAGGAAACTGACAAGAACAGTAGCTCCTATTCAGTCTGATACACTGTACTTGCTGGGAACAGACGTGAGTGCTATTTGCCCTGTGTATGGCAATGGGAGCGCAATAGTGACTTTCCTTACCAGAAAACAACTCTTGCTCGTAGGAGCAGAAACTGCATGGGATTCAACTCCATATAGGACTGGAAAACAAATGCTAGCTCCCCTTACAAGAAACACAATCTGCTTTTGAGAAAAGAGCACTCTTCTACTCTACTGTGATTCCTATGGGGCCAGACAGTGAGCTTGCTCAGAACAAAAGAACTGTGCTTCCTACACACACGGTCATATCTAGTTCAACTCTGCTTAGGAAACTGACAAGAACAGTAGCTCCTATTCAGTCCAATACACTGTAATTGCTGGGAACAGACGCAAGTGCTATTTGCACTGTGTATGGCAAAGGGAGCGCAATAGTGACTTTTCTTACCAGAAAACAACTCTTGCTCATAGGACCAGAAACTGCATGTGATTCAACTCCATTTAGGACTGGGAAACAAATGCTAGCTCGCCTTACATGAAACACACTCTGCTTTTGAGAAAAGAGCACTCTTCTACTCTACTGTGTTTCCAAAGGGGTCCAAAGAGTGAGCTTGCTCAGAACATAAGACCTGTGCTTCCCACACACGGACCATATCTAGTTCAACTCTGCTGAGGAAACTGACAAGAACAGTAGCTCCTAATCAGTCCAATACACTGTACTTGAAGGGAACAGACGCGAGTACTATTTGCACTGTGTATGGCATTTGGAGCACAATAGTGACTCTTCTTACCAGAAAACAACTCTTGCTCGTAGGTTCAAAAACTGCATGTGTCTCAACTCCATTTAGGACTGGGAAACAAACGCTAGCTCGCCTTACAAGAAACACACTCTGCTTTTGAGAATAGAGCACTATGATACTCTACTGTGTTTCCTATTAGGTCTGAACAGTGAGCTTGCTCAGAACAAAAAAAAAACGTGATTTCTACACACACCGCCACACCTAGTTCAGTTCTGCTTAGGAACCTGACAAGAAAAGTAGATCCTCTTCAGTCCAATACACTGTACTGCTGAGAACAGACAACAGTGCTATTTGTCCTGTGTATGGCAATGGCAGCGCAATAGTGACTCTTCTTACCTTAAAACAACTCTTGCTCGTAGGACCAGAAACTGCATATGATTCAACTCCAATTTGGACTGGGAAACAAACGCTAGCTCGCCTTACAAGAAACACACTCTGCTTTAGAGAAAAGAGCACTCTTCTATGCTACTGTGTTTCCTATGGGGTCCAAACAGTGAGCTTGCTCAGAACAAAAGAACTGTGTTTCCTACACACACGGACCATATCTAGTTCAGCTCTGCTTAGGAAACTGACAAGAACAGTAGCTCCTCTTCAGTCCAATACACTGTACTTGCTGGGAACAGACGCCAGTGCTATTTGTCCTGTGTAGGGCAATGGCAGCGCAATAATGACTCTTCTTACCAGAAAACAACTCTTGCTCGTAGGACCAGAAACTGCATGGGATTCAACTCCATTTCGAACTGGGAAACAAACGCTAGCTCGCCTTACAAGAAACACACTCTGCTTTTGAGAAAAGAGCACTCTTCTACTCTACTGAGTTTCCTATGGGGTCCAAACAGTGAGCTTGCTCAGAACAAAAGAACTGTGCTTCCTACACACACCGACCATATCTAGTTCAACTCTGCTTAGGAAACTGACAAGAACAGTAGCTCCTATTCAGTCCAATACACTGTACTTCCTGCGAACAGACGCTAGTGCTATTTGCACTGTGTATGGCAATGGGAGCACAATAGTAACTTTCCTTACCAGAAAACAACTCTTGCTCATAGGAACAGAAACTGCATGGGATTCAACTCCATTTAGGACTGGGAAACAAATGCTAGCTCGCCTTACAAGAAACACACTCTGCTTCTTACAAAAGAGCACAATTCTACTCTACTGTGTTTCCTATGGGGTCCGAACACTGAGCTTGCTCAGAACAAAAGAACTGTGCTTCCTACACACACCGACCATATCTAGTTCAACTCTGCTTAGGAAACTGACAAGAACAGTATCTCCTCTTCAGTCCAATAAACTATACTTGCTGGGAACAGACGCCAGTGCTATTTGTCCTGTGTATGGCAATGGCAGCGCAATAGTGACTCTTCTTACCATAAAACAACTCTTGCTCGTAGGACCAGAAACTGCATGTGATTCAACTCCATTTAGGACTGGGAAACAAACGCTAGCTCGCCTTACAAGAAACACAATCTGCTTTAGTGAAAAGAGCACGCTTCTACTCTACTGTGTTTCCTATAGGGCCAGAACAGTGAGCTTGCTCAGAACAAAAGAACTGTGCTTCCTACACACACGGCCATATCTAGTTCAAGTCTGATTAGGAACCTGACAAGAACAGTAGATCCTCTTGCGTCCAATACACTGTACTTGCTTGGAAAAGACGCCAGTGCTATTTGTCCTGTGTATGGCAATGGCAGTGCAATAATGTCTCTTCTTACCAGAAAACAACACTTGCTTGTAGGACCAGAAACTCCATGTGATTCAACTACACTTAGGACTGGGAAACAAACGCTAGCTCGCCCTACAAAAAACACAAACTACTTTTGAGAAAAGATCACTCTTCTACTCTACTGTATTTCCTATGGAGTCCAAACAGTGAGTTTGCTCAGAACAAAAGAACTGTGCTTCCTAAACACGCGGGCCATATCTAGTTCAACTCTGCTTAGGAAACTGACAAGAACAGTAGCTCCTCTTCAGTCCGATACACTGTACTTGCTGGCAACAGACGCGAGTGCTATTTGCACTGTGTATGGCAATGGGAGCGCAATAGAGACTTTCCTTACCAAAAGACAACTCTTGCTCGTAGGACCAGAAACTGCATGTGATTCAACTCCATATAGGACTGGGAAAAAAATTCTAACTCGCGTTACAAGAAACACAATCTGCTTTTGAGAAAAGAGCACTCTTCTACTCTACTGTGTTTCCTATAGGGCCAGAACAGTGAGCTTGCTCAGAACAAAAGAACTGTGCTTCCTACACACACGGCCATATCTAGTTCAACTCTGCTTAGGAACCTGACAAGAACAGTAGATCCTCTTCAGTCCAATACACTGTACATGCTGGGAACAGACGCGTGTGCTATTTGCCCTTTGTATGACAATGGGAGCACAGTAGTGACTCTTCTTACCAGAAAACAACTCTTGCTCGTAGGACCAGAAAATGCATGTGATTCATCTCCATTTAGGAGTGGAAAACAAACACTAACTCGACTTACAAGAAACACACTCTGATTTAGAGAAAAAAGCACTCTTCTACTCTACTGTGTTTCCTATGGTTTCCGAACAGTGAGCTTGCTTAGAACAAAAAAACTGTGATTCCTACACTCACAGCCATATCTAGTTCAAGTCTGCTTAGGAACCTGACAAGAACAGTAGATCCTCTTCCATCCAATACACTGTACTTGCTGGGAAAACACGCCAGTGTTATTTGTCCTGTGTATGGCAAAGGCAGCGCAATAGTGACTCTTCTTACCAGAAAACAACTCTTGCTTGTAGGACCAGAAACTGCATGTGATTCAACTCCATTTAGGACTGGGAAACAAACGCTAGCTTGCCCTACAAGAAACACACTGTGCTTGGAGAAAAGAGCACTCTTCTACTCTACTGTGTTTCCTATGGAGTCCAAACAGTGAGCTTGCTCAGAACAAAAAAACTGTGCTTCCTACACACGCGGGACATATCTCGTTCAACTCTGCTTAGGAAACTGACAAGAACAGTAGCTCCTATTCAGTCTGATACACTGTACTTGCTGGGAACAGACGTGAGTGCTATTTGCCCTGTGTATGGCAATGGGAGCGCAATAGTGACTTTCCTTACCAGAAAACAACTCTTGCTCGTAGGAGCAGAAACTGCATGGGATTCAACTCCATATAGGACTGGAAAACAAATGCTAGCTCCCCTTACAAGAAACACAATCTGCTTTTGAGAAAAGAGCACTCTTCTACTCTACTGTGATTCCTATGGGGCCAGACAGTGAGCTTGCTCAGAACAAAAGAACTGTGCTTCCTACACACACGGTCATATCTAGTTCAACTCTGCTTAGGAAACTGACAAGAACAGTAGCTCCTATTCAGTCCAATACACTGTAATTGCTGGGAACAGACGCAAGTGCTATTTGCACTGTGTATGGCAAAGGGAGCGCAATAGTGACTTTTCTTACCAGAAAACAACTCTTGCTCATAGGACCAGAAACTGCATGTGATTCAACTCCATTTAGGACTGGGAAACAAATGCTAGCTCGCCTTACATGAAACACACTCTGCTTTTGAGAAAAGAGCACTCTTCTACTCTACTGTGTTTCCAAAGGGGTCCAAAGAGTGAGCTTGCTCAGAACATAAGACCTGTGCTTCCCACACACGGACCATATCTAGTTCAACTCTGCTGAGGAAACTGACAAGAACAGTAGCTCCTAATCAGTCCAATACACTGTACTTGAAGGGAACAGACGCGAGTACTATTTGCACTGTGTATGGCATTTGGAGCACAATAGTGACTCTTCTTACCAGAAAACAACTCTTGCTCGTAGGTTCAAAAACTGCATGTGTCTCAACTCCATTTAGGACTGGGAAACAAACGCTAGCTCGCCTTACAAGAAACACACTCTGCTTTTGAGAATAGAGCACTATGATACTCTACTGTGTTTCCTATTAGGTCTGAACAGTGAGCTTGCTCAGAACAAAAAAAAAACGTGATTTCTACACACACCGCCACACCTAGTTCAGTTCTGCTTAGGAACCTGACAAGAAAAGTAGATCCTCTTCAGTCCAATACACTGTACTGCTGAGAACAGACAACAGTGCTATTTGTCCTGTGTATGGCAATGGCAGCGCAATAGTGACTCTTCTTACCTTAAAACAACTCTTGCTCGTAGGACCAGAAACTGCATATGATTCAACTCCAATTTGGACTGGGAAACAAACGCTAGCTCGCCTTACAAGAAACACACTCTGCTTTAGAGAAAAGAGCACTCTTCTATGCTACTGTGTTTCCTATGGGGTCCAAACAGTGAGCTTGCTCAGAACAAAAGAACTGTGTTTCCTACACACACGGACCATATCTAGTTCAGCTCTGCTTAGGAAACTGACAAGAACAGTAGCTCCTCTTCAGTCCAATACACTGTACTTGCTGGGAACAGACGCCAGTGCTATTTGTCCTGTGTAGGGCAATGGCAGCGCAATAATGACTCTTCTTACCAGAAAACAACTCTTGCTCGTAGGACCAGAAACTGCATGGGATTCAACTCCATTTCGAACTGGGAAACAAACGCTAGCTCGCCTTACAAGAAACACACTCTGCTTTTGAGAAAAGAGCACTCTTCTACTCTACTGAGTTTCCTATGGGGTCCAAACAGTGAGCTTGCTCAGAACAAAAGAACTGTGCTTCCTACACACACCGACCATATCTAGTTCAACTCTGCTTAGGAAACTGACAAGAACAGTAGCTCCTATTCAGTCCAATACACTGTACTTCCTGCGAACAGACGCTAGTGCTATTTGCACTGTGTATGGCAATGGGAGCACAATAGTAACTTTCCTTACCAGAAAACAACTCTTGCTCATAGGAACAGAAACTGCATGGGATTCAACTCCATTTAGGACTGGGAAACAAATGCTAGCTCGCCTTACAAGAAACACACTCTGCTTCTGACAAAAGAGCACAATTCTACTCTACTGTGTTTCCTATGGGGTCCGAACACTGAGCTTGCTCAGAACAAAAGAACTGTGCTTCCTACACACACCGACCATATCTAGTTCAACTCTGCTTAGGAAACTGACAAGAACAGTATCTCCTCTTCAGTCCAATAAACTATACTTGCTGGGAACAGACGCCAGTGCTATTTGTCCTGTGTATGGCAATGGCAGCGCAATAGTGACTCTTCTTACCATAAAACAACTCTTGCTCGTAGGACCAGAAACTGCATGTGATTCAACTCCATTTAGGACTGGGAAACAAACGCTAGCTCGCCTTACAAGAAACACAATCTGCTTTAGAGAAAAGAGCACTCTTCTACTCTACTGTGTTTCCTATAGGGCCAGAACAGTGAGCTTGCTCAGAACAAAAGAACTGTGCTTCCTACACACACGGCCATATCTAGTTCAAGTCTGATTAGGAACCTGACAAGAACAGTAGATCCTCTTGCGTCCAATACACTGTACTTGCTTGGAAAAGACGCCAGTGCTATTTGTCCTGTGTATGGCAATGGCAGTGCAATAATGTCTCTTCTTACCAGAAAACAACACTTGCTTGTAGGACCAGAAACTCCATGTGATTCAACTACATTTAGGACTGGGAAACAAACGCTAGCTCGCCCTACAAAAAACACACTCTACTTTTGAGAAAAGATCACTCTTCTACTCTACTGTATTTCCTATGGAGTCCAAACAGTGAGTTTGCTCAGAACAAAAGAACTGTGCTTCCTAAACACGCGGGCCATATCTATTTCAACTCTGCCTAGGAAACTGACAAGAACAGTAGCTCCTCTTCAGTCCGATACACTGTACTTGCTGGCAACAGACGCGAGTGCTATTTGCACTGTGTATGGCAATGGGAGCGCAATAGAGACTTTCCTTACCAAAAGACAACTCTTGCTCGTAGGACCAGAAACTGCATGTGATTCAACTCCATGTAGGACTGGGAAAAAAATTCTAACTCGCGTTACAAGAAACACAATCTGCTTTTGAGAAAAGAGCACTCTTCTACTCTACTGTGTTTCCTATAGGGCCAGAACAGTGAGCTTGCTCAGAACAAAAGAACTGTGCTTCCTACACACACGGCCATATCTAGTTCAACTCTGCTTAGGAACCTGACAAGAACAGTAGATCCTCTTCAGTCCAATACACTGTACATGCTGGGAACAGACGCGTGTGCTATTTGCCCTTTGTATGACAATGGGAGCACAGTAGTGACTCTTCTTACCAGAAAACAACTCTTGCTCGTAGGACCAGAAACTGCATGTGATTCATCTCCATTTAGGAGTGGGAAACAAACACTAACTCGACTTACAAGAAACACACTCTGATTTAGAGAAAAAAGCACTCTTCTACTCTACTGTGTTTCCTATGGGGTCCGAACACTGAGCTTGCTCAGAACAAAAGAACTGTGCTTCCTACACACACCGACCATATCTAGTTCAACTCTGCTTAGGAAACTGACAAGAACAGTATCTCCTCTTCAGTCCAATAAACTATACTTGCTGGGAACAGACGCCAGTGCTATTTGTCCTGTGTATGGCAATGGCAGCGCAATAGTGACTCTTCTTACCATAAAACAACTCTTGCTCGTAGGACCAGAAACTGCATGTGATTCAACTCCATTTAGGACTGGGAAACAAACGCTAGCTCGCCTTACAAGAAACACAATCTGCTTTAGAGAAAAGAGCACTCTTCTACTCTACTGTGTTTCCTATAGGGCCAGAACAGTGAGCTTGCTCAGAACAAAAGAACTGTGCTTCCTACACACACGGCCATATCTAGTTCAAGTCTGATTAGGAACCTGACAAGAACAGTAGATCCTCTTGCGTCCAATACACTGTACTTGCTTGGAAAAGACGCCAGTGCTATTTGTCCTGTGTATGGCAATGGCAGTGCAATAATGTCTCTTCTTACCAGAAAACAACACTTGCTTGTAGGACCAGAAACTCCATGTGATTCAACTACACTTAGGACTGGGAAACAAACGCTAGCTCGCCCTACAAAAAACACAAACTACTTTTGAGAAAAGATCACTCTTCTACTCTACTGTATTTCCTATGGAGTCCAAACAGTGAGTTTGCTCAGAACAAAAGAACTGTGCTTCCTAAACACGCGGGCCATATCTAGTTCAACTCTGCTTAGGAAACTGACAAGAACAGTAGCTCCTCTTCAGTCCGATACACTGTACTTGCTGGCAACAGACGCGAGTGCTATTTGCACTGTGTATGGCAATGGGAGCGCAATAGAGACTTTCCTTACCAAAAGACAACTCTTGCTCGTAGGACCAGAAACTGCATGTGATTCAACTCCATATAGGACTGGGAAAAAAATTCTAACTCGCGTTACAAGAAACACAATCTGCTTTTGAGAAAAGAGCACTCTTCTACTCTACTGTGTTTCCTATAGGGCCAGAACAGTGAGCTTGCTCAGAACAAAAGAACTGTGCTTCCTACACACACGGCCATATCTAGTTCAACTCTGCTTAGGAACCTGACAAGAACAGTAGATCCTCTTCAGTCCAATACACTGTACATGCTGGGAACAGACGCGTGTGCTATTTGCCCTTTGTATGACAATGGGAGCACAGTAGTGACTCTTCTTACCAGAAAACAACTCTTGCTCGTAGGACCAGAAACTGCATGTGATTCATCTCCATTTAGGAGTGGGAAACAAACACTAACTCGACTTACAAGAAACACACTCTGATTTAGAGAAAAAAGCACTCTTCTACTCTACTGTGTTTCCTATGGTTTCCGAACAGTGAGCTTGCTTAGAACAAAAAAAACTGTGATTCCTACACTCACAGCCATATCTAGTTCAAGTCTGCTTAGGAACCTGACAAGAACAGTAGATCCTCTTCCATCCAATACACTGTACTTGCTGGGAAAACACGCCAGTGTTATTTGTCCTGTGTATGGCAAAGGCAGCGCAATAGTGACTCTTCTTACCAGAAAACAACTCTTGCTTGTAGGACCAGAAACTGCATGTGATTCAACTCCATTTAGGACTGGGAAACAAACGCTAGCTTGCCCTACAAGAAACACACTGTGCTTGGAGAAAAGAGCACTCTTCTACTCTACTGTGTTTCCTATGGAGTCCAAACAGTGAGCTTGCTCAGAACAAATGAACTGTGCTTCCTACACACGCGGGACATATCTCGTTCAACTCTGCTTAGGAAACTGACAAGAACAGTAGCTCCTATTCAGTCTGATACACTGTACTTGCTGGGAACAGACGTGAGTGCTATTTGCCCTGTGTATGGCAATGGGAGCGCAATAGTGACTTTCCTTACCAGAAAACAACTCTTGCTCGTAGGAGCAGAAACTGCATGGGATTCAACTCCATATAGGACTGGAAAACAAATGCTAGCTCCCCTTACAAGAAACACAATCTGCTTTTGAGAAAAGAGCACTCTTCTACTCTACTGTGATTCCTATGGGGCCAGACAGTGAGCTTGCTCAGAACAAAAGAACTGTGCTTCCTACACACACGGTCATATCTAGTTCAACTCTGCTTAGGAAACTGACAAGAACAGTAGCTCCTATTCAGTCCAATACACTGTAATTGCTGGGAACAGACGCAAGTGCTATTTGCACTGTGTATGGCAAAGGGAGCGCAATAGTGACTTTTCTTACCAGAAAACAACTCTTGCTCGTAGGACCAGAAACTGCATGTGATTCAACTCCATTTAGGACTGGGAAACAAATGCTAGCTCGCCTTACATGAAACACACTCTGCTTTTGAGAAAAGAGCACTCTTCTACTCTACTGTGTTTCCAAAGGGGTCCAAAGAGTGAGCTTGCTCAGAACAAAAGACCTGTGCTTCCCACACACGGACCATATCTAGTTCAACTCTGCTGAGGAAACTGACAAGAACAGTAGCTCCTAATCAGTCCAATACACTGTACTTGAAGGGAACAGACGCGAGTACTATTTGCACTGTGTATGGCATTTGGAGCACAATAGTGACTCTTCTTACCAGAAAACAACTCTTGCTCGTAGGTTCAAAAACTGCATGTGTCTCAACTCCATTTAGGACTGGGAAACAAACGCTAGCTCGCCTTACAAGAAACACACTCTGCTTTTGAGAATAGAGCACTATGATACTCTACTGTGTTTCCTATTAGGTCTGAACAGTGAGCTTGCTCAGAACAAAAAAAAAACGTGATTTCTACACACACCGCCACACCTAGTTCAGTTCTGCTTAGGAACCTGACAAGAAAAGTAGATCCTCTTCAGTCCAATACACTGTACTGCTGAGAACAGACAACAGTGCTATTTGTCCTGTGTATGGCAATGGCAGCGCAATAGTGACTCTTCTTACCTTAAAACAACTCTTGCTCGTAGGACCAGAAACTGCATATGATTCAACTCCAATTTGGACTGGGAAACAAACGCTAGCTCGCCTTACAAGAAACACACTCTGCTTTAGAGAAAAGAGCACTCTTCTATGCTACTGTGTTTCCTATGGGGTCCAAACAGTGAGCTTGCTCAGAACAAAAGAACTGTGTTTCCTACACACACGGACCATATCTAGTTCAGCTCTGCTTAGGAAACTGACAAGAACAGTAGCTCCTCTTCAGTCCAATACACTGTACTTGCTGGGAACAGACGCCAGTGCTATTTGTCCTGTGTAGGGCAATGGCAGCGCAATAATGACTCTTCTTACCAGAAAACAACTCTTGCTCGTAGGACCAGAAACTGCATGGGATTCAACTCCATTTCGGACTGGGAAACAAACGCTAGCTCGCCTTACAAGAAACACACTCTGCTTTTGAGAAAAGAGCACTCTTCTACTCTACTGAGTTTCCTATGGGGTCCAAACAGTGAGCTTGCTCAGAACAAAAGAACTGTGCTTCCTACACACACCGACCATATCTAGTTCAACTCTGCTTAGGAAACTGACAAGAACAGTAGCTCCTATTCAGTCCAATACACTGTACTTCCTGCGAACAGATGCTAGTGCTATTTGCACTGTGTATGGCAATGGGAGCACAATAGTAACTTTCCTTACCAGAAAACAACTCTTGCTCATAGAAACAGAAACTGCATGGGATTCAACTCCATTTAGGACTGGGAAACAAACGCTAGCTTGCCTTACAAGAACCACACTCTGCTTCTGACAAAAGAGCACAATTCTACTCTACTATGTTTCCTATGGGGTCCGAACAGTGAGCTTGCTCAGAACAAAAGAACTGTGCTTCCTACACACACCGACCATATCTAGTTCAACTCTGCTTAGGAAACTGACAGGAACAGTAGCTCCTCTTCAGTCCAATAAACTATACTTGCTGGGAACAGACGCCAGTGCTATTTGTCCTGTGTATGGCAATGGCAGCACAATAGTGACTCTTCTTACCATAAAACAACTCTTGCTCGTAGGACCAGAAACTGCATGTGATTCAACTCCATTTAGGACTGGGAAACAAACGCTAGCTCGCCTTACAAGAAACACAATCTGCTTTAGAGAAAAGAGCACTCTTCTACTCTACTGTGTTTCCTATAGGGCCAGAACAGTGAGCTTGCTCAGAACAAAAGATCTGTGCTTTCTACACATGGGCCATATCTAGTTCAACTCTGCATAGGAAACTGACAAGAACAGTAGCTCCTATTCAGTCCAATACACTGTACTTGCTGGGAACAGACACGAGTGCTATTTGCACTGTGTATTGCATTGGAGCACAATAGTGACTCGTCTTACCAGAAAACAACTCTTGCTCGTAGGACCAAAAACTGCCTGTGACTCAACTCCATTTAGGACTGGGAAACAAACGCGAGCTCCCCGTACAAGAAACACACTCTGCTTTAGAGAAAACAGCACTCTTCTACTCTACTGTGTTCCCTATGTGTACCGAACAGTGAGCTTGCTCAGAACAAAAAAACTGTGCTTCCTACACACACGGCCATATCTAGTTCAACTTTCCTTAGGAAACTGACAAGAACAGTAGCTCCTATTCAGTCCGATACACTGTACTTGCTGGGAACAGACTCGCGTGCTATTTGCACTGTGTATGGCAATGGGAGCGCAATAGTGACTTTCCTTACCAAAAAACAACTCTTGCTCGTAGGACCAGAAACTGCATGGGATTCAACTCCATATAGGATTGGAAAACAAATGCTAGCTCCCCTTACAAGAAACACAATCTGCTTTTGAGAAAAGAGCACTCTTCTACTCTACTCTGATTCCTATAGGGCCAGACAGTGAGCTTGCTCAGAACAAAAGAACTGTGCTTCCTACACACACGGTCATATCTAGTTCAACTCTGCTTAGGAAACTGACAAGAACAGTAGCTCCTATTCAGTCCAATACACTGTAATTGCTGGGAACAGACGCGAGTGCTACTTGCACTGTGTATGGCAATGGGAGCGCAATAGTGACTTTCCTTACCAGAAAACAACTCTTGCTCGTAGGACCAGAAACTGCATGTGATTCAACTCCATTTAGGACTGGGAAAGAAATGCTAGCTCGCCTTACATGAAACACACTCTGCTTTTGAGAAAAGAGCACTCTTCTACTCTACTGTGTTTCCAAAGGGGTCCAAAGAGTGAGCTTGCTCAGAACAAAAGACCTGTGCTTCCCACACACGGACCATATCTAGTTCAACTCTGCTGAGGAAACTGACAAGAACAGTAGCTCCTAATCAGTCCAATACACTGTACTTGAAGGGAACAGACGCGAGTACTATTTGCACTGTGTATGGCATTTGGAGCACAATAGTGACTCTTCTTACCAGAAAACAACTCTTGCTCGTAGGTTCAAAAACTGCATGTGTCTCAACTCCATTTAGGACTGGGAAACAAACGCTAGCTCGCCTTACAAGAAACACACTCTGCTTTTGAGAATAGAGCACTATGATACTCTACTGTGTTTCCTATTAGGTCTGAACAGTGAGCTTGCTCAGAACAAAAAAAAAAACGTGATTTCTACACACACCGCCACACCTAGTTCAGTTCTGCTTAGGAACCTGACAAGAAAAGTAGATCCTCTTCAGTCCAATACACTGTACTGCTGAGAACAGACAACAGTGCTATTTGTCCTGTGTATGGCAATGGCAGCGCAATAGTGACTCTTCTTACCTTAAAACAACTCTTGCTCGTAGGACCAGAAACTGCATATGATTCAACTCCAATTTGGACTGGGAAACAAACGCTAGCTCGCCTTACAAGAAACACACTCTGCTTTAGAGAAAAGAGCACTCTTCTATGCTACTGTGTTTCCTATGGGGTCCAAACAGTGAGCTTGCTCAGAACAAAAGAACTGTGTTTCCTACACACACGGACCATATCTAGTTCAGCTCTGCTTAGGAAACTGACAAGAACAGTAGCTCCTCTTCAGTCCAATACACTGTACTTGCTGGGAACAGACGCCAGTGCTATTTGTCCTGTGTAGGGCAATGGCAGCGCAATAATGACTCTTCTTACCAGAAAACAACTCTTGCTCGTAGGACCAGAAACTGCATGGGATTCAACTCCATTTCGAACTGGGAAACAAACGCTAGCTCGCCTTACAAGAAACACACTCTGCTTTTGAGAAAAGAGCACTCTTCTACTCTACTGATTTTCCTATGGGGTCCAAACAGTGAGCTTGCTCAGAACAAAAGAACTGTGTTTCCTACACACACGGACCATATCTAGTTCAGCTCTGCTTAGGAAACTGACAAGAACAGTAGCTCCTCTTCAGTCCAATACACTGTACTTGCTGGGAACAGACGCCAGTGCTATTTGTCCTGTGTAGGGCAATGGCAGCGCAATAATGACTCTTCTTACCAGAAAACAACTCTTGCTCATAGGACCAGAAACTGCATGGGATTCAACTCCATTTCGAACTGGGAAACAAACGCTAGCTCGCCTTACAAGAAACACACTCTGCTTTTGAGAAAAGAGCACTCTTCTACTCTACTGATTTTCCTATGGGGTCCAAACAGTGAGCTTGCTCAGAACAAAAGAACTGTGCTTCCTACACACACCGACCATATCTAGTTCAACTCTGCTTAGGAAACTGACAAGAACAGTAGCTCCTATTCAGTCCAATACACTGTACTTCCTGCGAACAGACGCTAGTGCTATTTGCACTGTGTATGGCAATGGGAGCACAATAGTAACTTTCCTTACCAGAAAACAACTCTTGCTCATAGGAACAGAAACTGCATGGGATTCAACTCCATTTAGGACTGGGAAACAAATGCTAGCTCGCCTTACAAGAAACACACTCTGCTTCTGACAAAAGAGCACAATTCTACTCTACTGTGTTTCCTATGGGGTCCGAACACTGAGCTTGCTCAGAACAAAAGAACTGTGCTTCCTACACACACCGACCATATCTAGTTCAACTCTGCTTAGGAAACTGACAAGAACAGTATCTCCTCTTCAGTCCAATAAACTATACTTGCTGGGAACAGACGCCAGTGCTATTTGTCCTGTGTATGGCAATGGCAGCGCAATAGTGACTCTTCTTACCATAAAACAACTCTTGCTCGTAGGACCAGAAACTGCATGTGATTCAACTCCATTTAGGACTGGGAAACAAACGCTAGCTCGCCTTACAAGAAACACAATCTGCTTTAGAGAAAAGAGCACTCTTCTACTCTACTGTGTTTCCTATAGGGCCAGAACAGTGAGCTTGCTCAGAACAAAAGAACTGTGCTTCCTACACACACGGCCATATCTAGTTCAAGTCTGATTAGGAACCTGACAAGAACAGTAGATCCTCTTGCGTCCAATACACTGTACTTGCTTGGAAAAGACGCCAGTGCTATTTGTCCTGTGTATGGCAATTGCAGTGCAATAATGTCTCTTCTTACCAGAAAACAACACTTGCTTGTAGGACCAGAAACTCCATGTGATTCAACTACATTTAGGACTGGGAAACAAACGCTAGCTCGCCCTACAAAAAACACACTCTACTTTTGAGAAAAGATCACTCTTCTACTCTACTGTATTTCCTATGGAGTCCAAACAGTGAGTTTGCTCAGAACAAAAGAACTGTGCTTCCTAAACACGCGGGCCATATCTAGTTCAACTCTGCTTAGGAAACTGACAAGAACAGTAGCTCCTCTTCAGTCCGATACACTGTACTTGCTGGCAACAGACGCGAGTGCTATTTGCACTGTGTATGGCAATGGGAGCGCAATAGAGACTTTCCTTACCAAAAGACAACTCTTGCTCGTAGGACCAGAAACTGCATGTGATTCAACTCCATATAGGACTGGGAAAAAAATTCTAACTCGCGTTACAAGAAACACAATCTGCTTTTGAGAAAAGAGCACTCTTCTACTCTACTGTGTTTCCTATAGGGCCAGAACAGTGAGCTTGCTCAGAACAAAAGAACTGTGCTTCCTACACACACGGCCATATCTAGTTCAACTCTGCTTAGGAACCTGACAAGAACAGTAGATCCTCTTCAGTCCAATACACTGTACATGCTGGGAACAGACGCGTGTGCTATTTGCCCTTTGTATGACAATGGGAGCAGAGTAGTGACTCTTCTTACCAGAAAACAACTCTTGCTCGTAGGACCAGAAACTGCATGTGATTCATCTCCATTTAGGAGTGGGAAACAAACACTAACTCGACTTACAAGAAACACACTCTGATTTAGAGAAAAAAGCACTCTTCTACTCTACTGTGTTTCCTATGGTTTCCGAACAGTGAGCTTGCTTAGAACAAAAAAACTGTGATTCCTACACTCACAGCCATATCTAGTTCAAGTCTGCTTAGGAACCTGACAAGAACAGTAGATCCTCTTCCATCCAATACACTGTACTTGCTGGGAAAACACGCCAGTGTTATTTGTCCTGTGTATGGCAAAGGCAGCGCAATAGTGACTCTTCTTACCAGAAAACAACTCTTGCTTGTAGGACCAGAAACTGCATGTGATTCAACTCCATTTAGGACTGGGAAACAAACGCTAGCTTGCCCTACAAGAAACACACTGTGCTTGGAGAAAAGAGCACTCTTCTACTCTACTGTGTTTCCTATGGAGTCCAAACAGTGAGCTTGCTCAGAACAAATGAACTGTGCTTCCTACACACGCGGGACATATCTCGTTCAACTCTGCTTAGGAAACTGACAAGAACAGTAGCTCCTATTCAGTCTGATACACTGTACTTGCTGGGAACAGACGTGAGTGCTATTTGCCCTGTGTATGGCAATGGGAGCGCAATAGTGACTTTCCTTACCAGAAAACAACTCTTGCTCGTAGGAGCAGAAACTGCATGGGATTCAACTCCATATAGGACTGGAAAACAAATGCTAGCTCCCCTTACAAGAAACACAATCTGCTTTTGAGAAAAGAGCACTCTTCTACTCTACTGTGATTCCTATGGGGCCAGACAGTGAGCTTGCTCAGAACAAAAGAACTGTGCTTCCTACACACACGGTCATATCTAGTTCAACTCTGCTTAGGAAACTGACAAGAACAGTAGCTCCTATTCAGTCCAATACACTGTAATTGCTGGGAACAGACGCAAGTGCTATTTGCACTGTGTATGGCAAAGGGAGCGCAATAGTGACTTTTCTTACCAGAAAACAACTCTTGCTCGTAGGACCAGAAACTGCATGTGATTCAACTCCACTTAGGACTGGGAAACAAATGCTAGCTCGCCTTACATGAAACACACTCTGCTTTTGAGAAAAGAGCACTCTTCTACTCTACTGTGTTTCCAAAGGGGTCCAAAGAGTGAGCTTGCTCAGAACAAAAGACCTGTGCTTCCCACACACGGACCATATCTAGTTCAACTCTGCTGAGGAAACTGACAAGAACAGTAGCTCCTAATCAGTCCAATACACTGTACTTGAAGGGAACAGACGCGAGTACTATTTGCACTGTGTATGGCATTTGGAGCACAATAGTGACTCTTCTTACCAGAAAACAACTCTTGCTCGTAGGTTCAAAAACTGCATGTGTCTCAACTCCATTTAGGACTGGGAAACAAACGCTAGCTCGCCTTACAAGAAACACACTCTGCTTTTGAGAATAGAGCACTATGCTACTCTACTGTGTTTCCTATTAGGTCTGAACAGTGAGCTTGCTCAGAACAAAAAAAAATGTGATTTCTACACACACCGCCACACCTAGTTCAGTTCTGCTTAGGAACCTGACAAGAAAAGTAGATCCTCTTCAGTCCAATACACTGTACTGCTGAGAACAGACAACAGTGCTATTTGTCCTGTGTATGGCAATGGCAGTGCAATAGTGACTCTTCTTACCTTAAAACAACTCTTGCTCGTAGGACCAGAAACTGCATATGATTCAACTCCAATTTGGACTGGGAAACAAACGCTAGCTCGCCTTACAAGAAACACACTCTGCTTTAGAGAAAAGAGCACTCTTCTATGCTACTGTGTTTCCTATGGGGTCCAAACAGTGAGCTTGCTCAGAACAAAAGAACTGTGTTTCCTACACACACGGACCATATCTAGTTCAGCTCTGCTTAGGAAACTGACAAGAACAGTAGCTCCTCTTCAGTCCAATACACTGAACTTGCTGGGAACAGACGCCAGTGCTATTTGTCCTGTGTAGGGCAATGGCAGCGCAATAATGACTCTTCTTACCAGAAAACAACTCTTGCACGTAGGACCAGAAACTGCATGGGATTCAACTCCATTTCGGACTGGGAAACAAACGCTAGCTCGCCTTACAAGAAACACACTCTGCTTTTGAGAAAAGAGCACTCTTCTACTCTACTGAGTTTCCTATGGAGTCCAAAGAGTGAGCTTGCTCAGAACAAAAGAACTGTGCTTCCTACACACACCGACCATATCTAGTTCAACTCTGCTTAGGAAACTGACAAGAACAGTAGCTCCTATTCAGTCCAATACACTGTACTTCCTGCGAACAGATGCTAGTGCTATTTGCACTGTGTATGGCAATGGGAGCACAATAGTAACTTTCCTTACCAGAAAACAACTCTTGCTCATAGAAACAGAAACTGCATGGGATTCAACTCCATTTAGGACTGGGAAACAAACGCTAGCTTGCCTTACAAGAACCACACTCTGCTTCTGACAAAAGAGCACAATTCTACTCTACTATGTTTCCTATGGGGTCCGAACAGTGAGCTTGCTCAGAACAAAAGAACTGTGCTTCCTACACACACCGACCATATCTAGTTCAACTCTGCTTAGGAAACTGACTGGAACAGTAGCTCCTCTTCAGTCCAATAAACTATACTTGCTGGGAACAGACGCCAGTGCTATTTGTCCTGTGTATGGCAATGGCAGCGCAATAGTGACTCTTCTTACCATAAAACAACTCTTGCTCGTAGGACCAGAAACTGCATGTGATTCAACTCCATTTAGGACTGGGAAACAAACGCTAGCTCGCCTTACAAGAAACACAATCTGCTTTAGAGAAAAGAGCACTCTTCTACTCTACTGTGTTTCCTATAGGGCCAGAACAGTGAGCTTGCTCAGAACAAAAGATCTGTGCTTTCTACACATGGGCCATATCTAGTTCAACTCTGCATAGGAAACTGACAAGAACAGTAGCTCCTATTCAGTCCAATACACTGTACTTGCTGGGAACAGACACGAGTGCTATTTG
The DNA here is from genome assembly GCF_949786415.1 of Peromyscus eremicus. Lineage (NCBI taxonomy): Eukaryota > Metazoa > Chordata > Mammalia > Rodentia > Cricetidae > Peromyscus > Peromyscus eremicus. Next base: position 149,780 of record NW_026734511.1, on the reverse strand, counting down.
CACTGTGTATTGCATTGGAGCACAATAGTGACTCGTCTTACCAGAAAACAACTCTTGCTCGTAGGACCAAAAACTGCCTGTGACTCAACTCCATTTAGGACTGGGAAACAAACGCGAGCTCCCCGTACAAGAAACACACTCTGCTTTAGAGAAAACAGCACTCTTCTACTCTACTGTGTTCCCTATGTGTACCGAACAGTGAGCTTGCTCAGAACAAAAAAACTGTGCTTCCTACACACACGGCCATATCTAGTTCAACTCTCCTTAGGAAACTGACAAGAACAGTAGCTCCTATTCAGTCCGATACACTGTACTTGCTGGGAACAGACTCGCGTGCTATTTGCACTGTGTATGGCAATGGGAGCGCAATAGTGACTTTCCTTACCAAAAAACAACTCTTGCTCGTAGGACCAGAAACTGCATGGGATTCAACTCCATATAGGATTGGAAAACAAATGCTAGCTCCCCTTACAAGAAACACAATCTGCTTTTGAGAAAAGAGCACTCTTCTACTCTACTCTGATTCCTATAGGGCCAGACAGTGAGCTTGCTCAGAACAAAAGAACTGTGCTTCCTACACACACGGTCATATCTAGTTCAACTCTGCTTAGGAAACTGACAAGAACAGTAGCTCCTATTCAGTCCAATACACTGTAATTGCTGGGAACAGACGCGAGTGCTACTTGCACTGTGTATGGCAATGGGAGCGCAATAGTGACTTTCCTTACCAGAAAACAACTCTTGCTCGTAGGACCAGAAACTGCATGTGATTCAACTCCATTTAGGACTGGGAAAGAAATGCTAGCTCGCCTTACATGAAACACACTCTGCTTTTGAGAAAAGAGCACTCTTCTACTCTACTGTGTTTCCAAAGGGGTCCAAAGAGTGAGCTTGCTCAGAACAAAAGACCTGTGCTTCCCACACACGGACCATATCTAGTTCAACTCTGCTGAGGAAACTGACAAGAACAGTAGCTCCTAATCAGTCCAATACACTGTACTTAAAGGGAACAGACGCGAGTACTATTTGCACTGTGTATGGCATTTGGAGCACAATAGTGACTCTTCTTACCAGAAAACAACTCTTGCCTGTAGGTTCAAAAACTGCATGTGTCTCAACTCCATTTAGGACTGGGAAACAAACGCTAGCTCGCCTTACAAGAAACACACTCTGCTTTTGAGAATAGAGCACTATGCTACTCTACTGTGTTTCCTATTAGGTCTGAACAGTGAGCTTGCTCAGAACAAAAAAAAAACGTGATTCCTACACACACCGCCACACCTAGTTCAATTCTGCTTAGGAACCTGACAAGAAAAGTAGATCCTCTTCAGTCCAATACACTGTACTGCTGAGAACAGACAACAGGGCTATTTGTCCTGTGTATGGCAATGGCAGCGCAATAGTGACTCTTCTTACCTTAAAACAACTCTTGCTCGTAGGACCAGAAACTGCATATGATTCAACTCCAATTTGGACTGGGAAACAAACGCTAGCTCGCCTTACAAGAAACACACTCTGCTTTTGAGAAAAGAGCACTCTTCTACTCTACTGTGTTTCCTATGTGGTCCAAACAGTGAGCTTGCTCAGAACAAAAGAACTGTGTTTCCTACACACACGGACCATATCTAGTTCAGCTCTGCTTAGGAAACTGACAAGAACAGTAGCTCCTCTTCAGTCCAATACACTGTACTTGCTGGGAACAGACGCCAGTGCTATTTGTCCTGTGTAGGGCAATGGCAGCGCAATAATGACTCTTCTTACCAGAAAGCAACTCTTGCTCGTAGGACCAGAGACTGCATGGGATTCAACTCCATTTCGGACTGGGAAACAAACGCTAGCTCGCCTTACAAGAAACACACTCTGCTTTTGAGAAAAGAGCACTCTTCTACTCTACTGAGTTTCCTATGGGGTCCAAACAGTGAGCTTGCTCAGAACAAAAGAACTGTGCTTCCTACACACACCGACCATATCTAGTTCAACTCTGCTTAGGAAACTGACAAGAACAGTAGCTCCTATTCAGTCCAATACACTGTACTTCCTGCGAACAGACGCTAGTGCTATTTGCACTGTGTATGGCAATGGGAGCACAATAGTAACTTTCCTTACCAGAAAACAACTCTTGCTCATAGGAACAGAAACTGCATGGGATTCAACTCCATTTAGGACTGGGAAACAAACGCTAGCTTGCCTTACAAGAACCACACTCTGCTTCTGACAAAAGAGCACAATTCTACTCTACTGTGTTTCCTATGGGGTCCGAACAGTGAGCTTGCTCAGAACAAAAGAACTGTGCTTCCTACACACACCGACCATATCTAGTTCAACTCTGCTTAGGAAACTGACAGGAACAGTAGCTCCTCTTCAGTCCAATAAACTATACTTGCTGGGAACAGACGCGAGTGCTATTTGTCCTGTGTATGGCAATGGCAGCGCAATAGTGACTCTTCTTACCATAAAACAACTCTTGCTCGTAGGACCAGAAACTGCATGTGATTCAACTCCATTTAGGACTGGGAAACAAACGCTAGCTCGCCTTACAAGAAACACAATCTGCTTTAGAGAAAAGAGCACTCTTCTACTCTACTGTGTTTCTTATAGGGCCAGAACAGTGAGCTTGCTCAGAACAAAAGATCTGTGCTTTCTACACACGGGCCATATCTAGTTCAACTCTGCTTAGGAAACTGACAAGAACAGTAGCTCCTATTCAGTCCAATACACTGTACTTGCTGGGAACAGACACGAGTGCTATTTGCACTGTGTATTGCATTGGAGCGCAATAGTGACTCGTCTTACCAGAAATCAACTCTTGCTCGTAGGACCAAAAACTGCCTGTGACTCAACTCCATTTAGGACTGGGAAACAAACGCGAGCTCGCCGTACAAGAAACACACTCTGCTTTAGAGAAAACAGCACTCTTCTACTCTACTGTGTTCCCTATGTGTACCGAACAGTGAGCTTGCTCAGAACAAAAAAACTGTGCTTCCTACACACACGGCCATATCTAGTTCAACTCTCCTTAGGAAACTGACAAGAACAGTAGCTCCTATTCAGTCCGATACACTGTACTTGCTGGGAAAAGACGTGAGTGCTATTTGCACTGTGTATGGCAATGGGAGCGCCATAGTGACTTTCCTTACCAGAAAACAACTCTTGCTCGTAGGACCAGAAACTGCATGGGATTCAACTCCATATAGGATTGGAAAACAAATGCTAGCTCCCCTTACAAGAAACACAATCTGCTTTTGAGAAAAGAGCACTCTTCTACTCTACTCTGATTCCTATAGGGCCAGACAGTGAGCTTGCTCAGAACAAAAGAACTGTGCTTCCTACACACACGGTCATATCTAGTTCAACTCTGCTTAGGAAACTGACAAGAACAGTAGCTCCTATTCAGTCCAATACACTGTAATTGCTGGGAACAGACGCGAGTGCTACTTGCACTGTGTATGGCAATGGGAGCGCAATAGTGACTTTCCTTACCAGAAAACAACTCTTGCTAGTAGGACCAGAAACTGCATGTGATTCAACTCCATTTAGGACTGGGAAATAAATGCTAGCTCGCCTTACATGAAACACACTCTGCTTTTGAGAAAAGAGCACTCTTCTACTCTACTGTGTTTCCAAAGGGGTCCAAAGAATGAGCTTGCTCAGAACAAAAGAACTGTGCTTCCCACACACGGACCATATCTAGTTCAACTCTGCTTAGGATACTGACAAGAACAGTAGCTCCTCTTCAGTCCGATACAGTGTACTTGCTGGGAACAGACGCGAGTGCTCTTGGCACTGTGTATGGCAATGGGAGCACAATAGTGACTTCCTTACCAGAAACCAACTCTTGCTCGTAGGACCAGAAACTGCATGTGATTCAACTCCATTTAGTACTGGGAAACAAACGCTAGCTCGCCTTACAAGAAACACACTCTGCTTTTGAGAAAAGAGTACTCTTCTACTCTACTGTGTTTCCTATAGGGCCAGAACAGTGAGCTTGCTGAGAACAAAAGAACTGTGCTTCCTACACACACGGACCATATCTAGTTCAACTCTGCTTAGGAAACTGACAAGAACAGTAGATCCTATTCAGTCCAATACACTGTAATTGCTGGGAACAGACGCGAGTGCTATTTGCACTGTGTATGGCAATTGGAGCACAATAGTGACTCGTCTTACCAGAAAACAACTCTTGCTCGTAGGACCAAAAACTGCATGTGACTCAACTCCATTTAGGACTGGGAAACAAAAGCTAGCTCGCCTTCCAAGAAACACACTCTGCTTTTGAGAAAAGAGCACTCTTCTACTCTACTGTTTCCTACGTGTTCCGAACAGTGAGCTTGCTCAGAACAAAAAAACTGTGCTTCCTACAAACACGGCCATATCTAATTCAAGTCTGCTTTGGAACCTGACAAGAACAGTAGCTCCTATTCAGTCCGATACACTGTACTTGCTTGGTACAGACGCGAGTGTTATTTGCACTGAATATGGCATTTGGAGCGCAACAGTGACTCTTCTTACCAGAAAACAACTCTTGCTAGTAGGACCAAAAACTGCATGTGACTCAACTCCATTTATGACTGGGAAACAAACGCGAGCTCGCCTTACAAGAAACACACTCTGCTTTTAAGAAAAGTGCACTGTTCTACTCTACTGTTTTTTCCTATAGGGCCAGTACAGTGAGCTTGCTCAGAACATAAGAACTGTGCTTCCTACACACATGGGCCATATCTAGTTCAACTCTGCGTAGGAAACTGACAAGAACAGTAGCTCCTCTTCAGTCTGATACACTGTACTTGCTGGGAACAGACGCATGTGCTATTTGCACTGTATATGGCAATGGGAGCACAATAGTGACTTTCCTTACCAGAAAACAACTCTTGCTCATAGGACCAGAAACTGCATGTGATTCCACTCCATTTAGGACTGCGAAACAAACGCTAGTTCGCCTTACAAGAAACACACTCTGCGTTAGAGAAAAGAGCACTCTTCTACTCTACTGTGTTTCCTATGGGGTCCAAATAGTGAGCTTGCTCAGAACAAAAGAACTGTGCTTCCTACACACACGGACCATATCTAGTTCACCTCTGCTTAGGAAACTGACAAGAACAGTAGCTCCTTTTCAGTCCAATACACTGTATTTGCTGGGAACAGACGCCAGTGCTATTTGTCCTGTGTATTGCAATGGCAGCGCAATAGTGACTCTTCTTACAATAAAACAACTCTGGCTAGAAGGACCAGAAACTGCATGTGATTCAACTCCATTTAGGACTGGGAAACAAACGCTAGCTCGCCTTACAAGAAACACACTCTGCTTTATTGAAAAGAGCACTCTTCTACTCTACTGTGTTTCCTATAGGGCCAGAACAGTGAGCTTGCTCAGAACAAAAGAACTGTGCTTCCTACACACGGGCGATATCTAGTTCAACTCTGCTTAGGAAACTGACAAGAACAGTAGCTCCTCTTCAGTCCGATATGTTGTACTTCCTGGGAACAGACACGAGTGCTATTTGCACTGTGTATGGCAATGGGAGCACAATAGTGACTTTCCTTACCAGAAAACAACTCTTGCTCGTAGGACCAGAAACTGCATGTGATTCAATTCAATTTAGGACTGGGAAACCAATGCTAGCTCGCCTTACATGAAACACACTCTGCTTTTGAGAAAAGAGCACTCTTCTACTCTACTTTGTTTCCTATGTGGTCAGAACACTGAGATTGCTCAGAACAAAAGAACTGTGCTACCAATACACACACGGGCCATATCTAGTTCAACTCTGCTTAGGAAACTGACAAGAACAGTAGCTCCTCTTCAGTCCAATACACTGTACTTGCGGGGAACAGACGCGAGTGCTATTTGCACTGTGTATGGCTATTGGAGCACAATAGTGACTCGTCTTACCAGAAAACAACTCTTGCTCGTAGGACAAAAAACTGCATGTGACTCAACTCCATTTATGACTGGGAACCATCGCTTGGTCGTCTTCCAAGTAACACACTCTGCTTCTGAGAAAAGAGCACTCTATTCTCTACTGTGTTTCCTATGGTTTCCGAACAGTGAGCTTGCTCAGGATAAAAAAACTGTGCTTCCTACACACACGGCCATAACTAGTTCAACTCTGCTTAGGAAACTGACAAGAACAGTAGCTCCTATTCAGTCCAATACACTGTACTTGCTGGGAACAGACGCGAGTGCTATTTGCAGTGTATGTCAATATGAGCACAATAGTGACTTTCCTTACCAGAAAACAACTCTTGCTCATTGGACCGGAAACTGCCTGTGATTGAACTCCATTTAGGACTAGGAAACAAATGCTAGCTCGCCTTACAAGAAACCCACTCTGCTTTTGAGAAAATAGCACTCTTCTACTCTACTGTGTTTCCTATGAGGTCCGAACAGTGAGCTTGCTCAGAACAAAAAAACCGTGCTTCTTACACACACCGCCATACCTAGTTCAATTCTGACAAGGAACCTGACAAGAACAGTAGATCCTCTTCAGTCCAATACACTGTACTTTCTGGGAACAGACGCCAGTGCTATTTGTCCTGTGTTTGGCAATGGCAGCGCAATAGTGACTCTTCTTACCAGAAAACAACTCTTGCTCGTAGGATCAGAATCTGCATGTGATTCAACTCCATTTAGGACTGGGAAACAAACACTAGCTCGCCTTACAAGAAACACACTCTGCTTTTGAGAAAAGAGCACTCTTCTACTCTACTGTGTTTCCTATAGGGCCTGAACAGTGAGCTTGCTCAGAACAAAAGAACTGTGCTTCCTACACACACGGCCATAACTAGTTCAACTCTGCTTAGGAAACTGACAAGAACAGTAGCTCCTATTCAGTCCAATACACTGTATTTGCTGGGAACAGACACGAGTGCTATTTGCACTGTGTATGGCAATATGAGCACAATAGTGACTTTTCTTACCAGAAAACAACTCTTGCTCATTAGACAGGAAACTGCCTGCGATTGAACTCCATTTAGGACTAGGAAACAAATGCTAGCTTGCCTTACAAGAAACACACTCTGCTTTAGAGAAAAGAGCACTCTTCTACTCTACTGTGTTTCCTATAGGGCCAGAACAGTGATCTTGCTCAGAACAAAAGAACTGTGCTTCCTACACACACGGCCATATCTAGTTCAACTCTGCTTAGGAACCTGACAAGAACAGTAGATCCTCTTCAGTCCAATACACTGTACATGCTGGGAACAGACGCCAGTGCTATTTGCCCTGTGTATGAAAATGGGAGCACAATAGTGACTCGTCTTACCAGAAAACAACTCTTGCTCGTAGGACCAGAAACTGCATGTGATTCAACTCCATTTAGGACTGGGAAACAATCTCTAGCTCGCCTTACAAGAAACACACTCTGCTTTAGAGAAAAGAGCACTCTTCTACTCTACTGTGTTTCCTATAGGGGCAGAACAGTGAGCTTGCTCAGAACAAAAAACTGTGCTTCCTACACACAGACCATATCTAGTTCAACTCTGCTTAGGAAACTGACAAGAACAGTAGCTCCTCTTCAGTCAGATACACTGTAATTTCTGGGAACAGACGCGAGTGCTATTTGCACTGTGTATGGCAATGGGAGCGCAATAGTGACTTTCCTTACCAGAAAACAACTCTTGCTCATAGGACCAGAAACTGCATGTGATTCAACTCCATTTAGGACTGGGAAATAAATGCTAGCTCGCCTTACCTGAAACACACTCTGCTTTTGAGAAAAGAGCACTCTTCTACTCTACTGTGTTTCCTATGTGGTACAAACAGTGAGCTTGCTCAGAACAAAAGAACTGTGCTTCCTACACACACGGGCCATATCTCGATCAAATCTGCTTAGGAAACTGACAAGAACAGTAGCTCCTCTTCAGTCCGATACACTGTACTTGCTGGGAACACACGAGTCCTATTTGCACTGTGTTTTTCAATGGGAGCACAATAGTGACTTTTTTTACCAGAAAACAACTCTTGCTCATAAGACCAGAAACTGCATGTGATTCAACTCCATTTAGGACTGGGAAACAAACGCTAGCTCGCCTTACAAGAAACACACTCTGCTTTTGAGAAAAGGGCACTGTTCTACTCTACTGTATTTCCTATAGGGCCAGAACAGTGAGCTTGCTGAGACAAAAGAACTGTGCTACCTACACACACGGCTATATCTAGTTCAACTCTGCTTAGGAAACTGACAAGAACAGTAGCTCCTATTCAGTCCAATACACTGTACTTGCTGGGATTAGACGCGAGTGCTATTTGCACTGTGTATGGGAATTGGAGCGCAATAGCGACTCTTCTTAACAGAAAACAACTCTTGCTCGTAGGACCAAAAACTGCATGTGACTCAACTACATTTAGGACTGGGAAACAAACGCGAGCTCGCCTTACAAGAAACACACTCTGCTTTAGAGAAAAGAGCACCCTTCTACTCTACTGTGTTTCCTATAGGGCCAGAACAGTGAGCTTGCTCAGAAAAAAAGAACTGTGCTTCCTACACACACGGGCCATATCTAGTTCAACTCTGCTTAGGAACCTGACAAGAACAGTAGATCCTCTTCAGTCCAATACACTGTACATGCTGGGAATAGACGCGAGTGCTATTTGCACTGTGTATGGCAATTGGAGCACAATAGTGACTCGTCTTACCAGAAAACAACTCTTGCTCGTAGGACAAAAAACTGCATGTCACTCAACTCCATTTAGGACTGGGAAACAAACGCTAGCTCGCCTTACAAGAAACACACTCTGCTTTTGAGAAAAGAGCACTCTTCTACTCTACTTTTTCCTATGTCTTCCGAACAGTGAGCTTGCTCAGAACAAAAAAACTGTGCTTCCTACAAACACGGCCATATCTAGTTCAAGTCTGCTTAGGAACCTGACAAGAACAGTAGATCCTCTTCAGTCCGATACACTGTACTTGCTGGGAACAGACGTGAGGGCTATTTGCACTGTGTATGGCAATGGGAGCGCAATAGTGACTTTCCTTACTAGAAAACAACTCTTGCTCGTAGGACCAGAAACTGCATGTGATTCAACGTCAATTAGGACTGGGAAACACATGCTAGCTCGCCTTACAAGAAACACATTCTGCTTTTGAGAAAAGAGCACTCTTCTATTCTACTGTATTTCCTATGGGGTCCGAACAGTGAGCTTGCTCAGAACAAAAGAACTGTGTTTCCTACACACACGGGCCATATCTAGTTCAACTCTGGTTAGGAAACTGACAAGAGCAGTAGCTCCTCTTCAGTCCAATACACTGTACTTGCTGGGAACAGACGCTAGTGCTATTTGCACTGTGTATGGCAAAAGGACCACAATAGTGACTTTCCTTTCCAGAAAACAACTCTTGCTCGTAGGACCAGAAACTGCATGTGATTCAACTCCATTTAGGACTGGGAAACAAACACAAGCTCGCCTTACAAGAAACACACTCTGCTTTTGAGAAAAGAGCACTCTTCTACTCTACTGTGTTTCCTATAGGCCAGAAGAGTGAGATTGCTCAGAACAAAAGAACTGTGCTTCCTACACACACGGGCCATATCTAGTTCAACTCTGCTTAGGAAACTGACAAGAACTGTAGATCCTCTTCAGTCCAATACACTTTACATGCTGGCAACAGAGGCCAGTGCTATTTGCCCTGTGTATGACAATGGGAGCGCAACAGTGACTCCTCTTATCAGAAAACAACTCTTGTTCATAGGACCAGAAACTGCATGTGATTGAACTCCCTTTAGGACTGGAAAACAAACGCTAGTTCGCCTTACAAGAAACACATTCTGCTTTTGAGAAAAGAGCACTCTTCTACTCTACTGTGTTTCCTACAGGGCCAGAAGAGAGAGCTTGCTCAGAACAAAAAAGTGTACTTCCTACACACACGGGCCATATCTACTTCAACTTTGCTTAGGAAACTGACAAGAACAGTAGATCCTCTTCAGTCCAATACACTGTACATCCTGGGAACAGACGCGAGTCCTACTTGCCCTAAGTATGGCAATGGGAACACAATAGTGACTCTTCTTACTAGAAAACAACTCTTGCTTGTAGGACCAGAAACTGCATGTGATTCAACTCCATTTAGGACTGGGAAACAAAAGCTAGCTCTCCTTACAAGAAACACACTCTGCTTTTGAGAAAAGCACACTCTTCTACTCTACTGTGTTTCCTGTAGGGCCAAAACAGTGAGCTTGCTCAGAACAAAAGAACTGTGCTTCCTACACACACTGGCCATATCTAGTTCAACTCTGCTTAGGAAACTGACAAGAACAGTAGCTCCTCTTCAGTCCAATACACTGTACTTGCTGGGAACAGACATGAGTGCTATTTGCACTGTTTATCTCAAAAGGAGCACAATAGTGACTTTCCTACCAGAATACATCCCTTGCTCGTAGGAACAGAAACTGCATGTGATTCAACTCCATTTTGGACTGGGAAACAAACGCTAGCTCGCCTTACAAGATACACACTCTGCTTTTGAGAAAAGAGCACTCTTCTATTCTACTGTGTTTCCTATGGGGTCCGAACAGTGAGCTTGCTCAGAACAAAAGAACTGTGCTTCCAACACTCCCGGGCCATATCTAGTTCAACTCTGCTTAGGAAACTGACAAGAACAGTAGATCATCTTCAGTCCAATACACTGTACATGCTGGGAACAGACGCGAGAGCTATTTACCCTGTGTATGACAATGGGAGCGCAATAGTGACTCTTCTTACCAAAAAACAACTCTTGCTTGTAGGACCAGAAACTGAATGTGATTCAACTCCATTTAGGACTGGGAAACAAATGCTAGCTCGCCTTAGAAGAAACACACTCTGCTTTTGAGAAAGGAGCACTCTTCTACTCTACTGTGTTTTCTATAGGGCCAAAACAGTGAGCTTGCTCAGAACAAAAGAACTGTGCTTCCTACACACACCAGCCATATCTAGTTCAACTCTGCTTAGGAAACTGACAAGAACAGTATATCCTCTTCAGTCCAATACACTGTACATGCTGGGAACAGACGCCAGTGCTATTTGCCCTGTGTATGACAATGGGAGCGCCATAGTGACTCTTCTTATCAGAAAACAACTCTTGCTCCTAGGATCAGAAACTGCATGTGATTCAACTACATTTAGGACTGGGAAACAAACGCTAGCTCGCCTTACAGGAAACACACTCTGATTTTGAGAAAAGAGCACTCTTCTACTCTACTGTGTTTCCTATGGGGTCCGAACAGTGAGCTTGCTCAGAACAAAAGAACTGTGCTTCCTACACACACGGGCCATATCTAGTTCAACTCTGCTTAGGAAAATGACAAGAACAGTAGCTCCTCTTCTGTCCAATACACTGTACTTGCAAAGAACAGTAGCAAGTGTTGTTTGCACTGTGTATGGCAATAGGAGCACAATAGTGACTCTTCTTACCAGAAAACAACTCTTGCTCATAGGACGAGAAACTGCATGTAATTCAACTCCATTTAGGACTGGGAAAAAAAAGCTAGCTCACCTTACAAGAAACACACTCTGCTTTTCAGAAAAGAGCACTCTTCTACTCTACTGTGTTTCCTAAAGGGCCAGAACAGTGAGCTTGCTCAGAACAAAAGAACTGTGCTTCCTACACACACCGGCCATATCTAGTTCAACTCTGCTTAGGAAACTGACAAGAACAGTAGATCCTCTTCAGGCCAATACACTGTACATGCTGGGAACAGAAGCCAGTGCTATTTGCCCTGTGTATGACAATGGGAGCGCAATAGTGACTCCTCTTACCAGAAAACAACTCTTGCTCCTAGGATCAGAAACTGCATGTGATTCAACTCCATTTAGGACTGGGAAACAAACTCTAGCTCTCCTTATAAGAAACACACTCTGCTTTTGAGAAAAGAGCACTCTTCTACTCTACTGTGTTTCCTATGGGGTCCGAACAGTGAGTTTGCTCAGAACAAAAGAACTGTGCTTCCTACACACACGGGCCATATCTAGTTCAACTCTGCTTAGGAAACTGACAAGAACAGTAGCTCCTCTTCAGTCCAATACACTATATTTGCTGGGAACAGACGTGAGTGCTATTTTCACTGTTTATCGCAAAGGGAGCACAATAGTGACTTTCCTTACCAGAATACATCCCTTGCTCGTAGGACCAGAAACTGCATGTGATTCAACTCCATTTTGGACTGGGAAACAAACGCTAGCTCGCCTTACAAGAAACACACTCTGCTTTTGAGAAAAGAGCACTCTTCTATTCTACTTTGTTTCCTATGGGGTCCGAAAAGTGAGCTTGCTCAGAACAAAAGAACTGTGCTTCCTACACACACGGGCCATATCTAGTTCAATTCTGCTTAGGAAACTGACAAGAACAGTAGATTATCTTCAGTCCAATACACTGTACATGCTGGGAACAGACGCCAGTGCTATTTGCCCTGTGTATGACAATGGGAGCGCAATAGTGACTCTTCGTACCAGAAAACAACTCTTGCTCGTAGGACCAGAAACTGCATGTGATTCAACTCCATTTAGGACTGGGAAACAAACGCTAGCTCGCTTTACAAGAAAAACACTCTGCTTTTGAGAAAAGAGCACTCTTCTATTCTACTGTGTTTCCTATGGGGTCCGAACAGTGAGCTTGCTCAGAACAAAAGAACTGTGCTTTCTACACACACGGGCCATATCTAGTTCAACTCTGCTTAGGAAACTGGCAAGAACAGTAGATCCTCTTCAGTCCAATACACTTTACATGCTGGCAACAGAGGCCAGTGCTATTTGCCCTGTGTATGACAATGGGAGCGCAACAGTGACTCCTCTTATCAGAAAACAACTCTTGTTCATAGGACCAGAAACTGCATGTGATTGAACTCCCTTTAGGACTGGAAAACAAACGCTAGTTCGCCTTACAAGAAACACATTCTGCTTTTGAGAAAAGAGCACTCTTCTACTCTACTGTGTTTCCTACAGGGCCAGAAGAGAGAGCTTGCTCAGAACAAAAAAGTGTACTTCCTACACACACGGGCCATATCTACTTCAACTTTGCTTAGGAAACTGACAAGAACAGTAGATCCTCTTCAGTCCAATACACTGTACATCCTGGGAACAGACGCGAATCCTATTTGCCCTAAGTATGGCAATGGGAACACAATAGTGACTCTTCTTACTAGAAAACAACTCTTGCTTGTAGGACCAGAAACTGCATGTGATTCAACTCCATTTAGGACTGGGAAACAAAAGCTAGCTCTCCTTACAAGAAACACACTCTGCTTTTGAGAAAAGCACACTCTTCTACTCTACTGTGTTTCCTGTAGGGCCAAAACAGTGAGCTTGCTCAGAACAAAAGATCTGTGCTTCCTACACACACTGGCCATATCTAGTTCAACTCTGCTTAGGAAACTGACAAGAACAGTAGCTCCTCTTCAGTCCAATACACTGTACTTGCTGGGAACAGACATGAGTGCTTTTTGCACTGTTTATCGCAAAGGGAGCACAATAGTGACTTTCCTTACAAGAATACATCCCTTGCTCGTAGGAACAGAAACTACATGTGATTCAACTCCATTTTGGACTGGGAAACAAACGCTAGCTCGCCTTACAAGAAACACACTCTGCTTTTGAGAAAAGAGCACTCTTCTATTCTACTGTGTTTCCTATGGGGTCTGAACAGTGAGCTTGCTCAGAACAAAAGAACTGTGCTTCCTACACACACGGGCCATATCTAGTTCAACTCTGCTTAGGAAACTGACAAGAAAAGTAGATCCTCTTCAGTCCAATACACTGTACATGCTGGGAACAGACGCCAGTGCTATTTGCCCTGTGTATGACAATGGGAGCGCAATAGTGACTCTTCTTACCAGAAAACAACTCTAGCTCGTAGCACCAGAAACTGCATGTGATTCAACTCCATTTAGGTCTGGGAAACAAACGCTAGCTCGCTTTACAAGAAACACACTCTGCTTTTGAGAAAAGAGCACTCTTCTATTCTACAGTGTTTCCTATGGGGTCCGAACAGTGAGCTTGCTCAGAACAAAAGAACTGTGCTTCCTTCACACACGGGCCATATCTAGTTCAACTCTGCTTAGGAAACTGACAAGAAAAGTAGATCCTCTTCAGTCCAATACACTTTACATGCTGGGAACAGACGCCAGTGCTATTTGCCCCTTGTCTGACAATGGGAGCACAATAGTGACTCTTCTTACCATAATACAACTCTTGCTCGTAGGACCAGAAACTGCATGTGATTGAACTCCATTTAGGACTGGGAAACAAACCCTAGCTCACCTTAGAAGAAACACATTCCGCTTTTGAGAAAAGAGTACTCTTCTATTCTACTGTGTTTCCTATAGGGCCAGAAGAGTGAGCTTGCTCAGAACAAAAGAAGTGTACTTCCTACAAACACGGGCCATATCTAGTTCAACTTTGCTAAGGAAACTGACAGGAACAGTAGATCCTCTTCAGTCCAATACAATGTACATCCTGGGAACAGACGCGAGTCCTATTTGCCCTGTGTATGGCAATGGGAACACAATAGTGACTCTTCTTACTAGAAAACAACTCTTGCTTGTAGGACCAGAAACTGCATGTGATTCAACTCCATTTAGGACTGGGAAACAAACGCTAGATCGCCTTACAAGAAACACACTCTGCTTTTGAGAAAGGAGCACTCTTCTACTCTACTGTGTTTCCTATAGGACCAAAACAGTGAGCTTGCTCAGAACAAAAGAACTGTGCTTCCTACACTCACCAGCCATATCTAGTTCAACTCTGCTTAGGAAACTGACAAGAACAGTAGATCCTCTTCAGTCCAATACACTGTAAATGCTGGGAAGAGACGCCAGTGCTATTTGCCCTGTGTATGACAATGGGAGCGCAATAGTGACTCTTCTTACCAGAAAACAACTCTTGCTCCTAGGATCAGAAACTGCATGTGATTCAACTCCATTTAGGACTGGGAAACAAACGCTAGCTCGCCTTACAAGAAACACACTCTGCTTTTGAGAAAAGAGCACTCTTCTACTCTACTGTGTTTCCTATGGGGTCCGAACAGTGAGCTTGCTCAGAACAAAAGAACTGTGCTTCCTACACACAAAGGCCATATCTAGTTCAACTCTTCTTAGGAAACTGACAAGGACAGTAGCTCCTCTTCTGTCCAATACACTGTACTTGCAAAGAAGAGTAGCAAGTGTTGTTTGCACTGTGTATGGCAATAGGAGCGCAATAGTGACTCTTATTACCAGAAAACAACTCTTGCTCATAGGACAAGAAACTGCATGTAATTCAACTACATTTAGGACTGGGAAACAAACGCTAGCTCACCTTACAAGAAACACAATCTGCTTTTGAGAAAAGAGCACTCTTCTACTTTACTGTGTTTCCTTTAGGGCCAGAACAGTGAGCTTGCTCAGAACAAAAGAAATGTGCTTCCTACACACACGGGCTATATCTAGTTCAACTCTGCTTAGGAAACTGACAAGAACAGTAGCTCCTCTTCAGTCCAATACACTGTACTTGCTGGGAGTAGACGCGAGTGCTATTTGCACTGTGATTGGCAAAGAAAGCGAAATAGTGACTCTTCTTTCCAGAAAACAACTCTTGCTCATAGGACCAGAAACTGCATGGGATTCAAATCCGTTTCTGACTGGGTAACAAACACTAGCTAGCCTTACAAGAAACACACTCTGCTTTTGAGAAAAGAGCACACTTCTACTCTACTGTGTTCACTATGGGGTCTGAAAATTGAGCTTGCTCAGAACAAAAGAACTGTGCTTCCTACACACATGGGCCATATCTAGTTCAATTCTGCTTAGGAAACTGACAAGAACAGTAGATCCTCTTCAGTCCAATACACTGTACATGCTGGGAACAGACGCCAGTACTATTTGCCCTGTGTATGACAATGGGAGTGCAATAGAGACTCTTCTTAACAGAAAACAACTCTTGCTCGTAGGACCAGAAACTGCATGTGACTCAACTAGATTTAGGACGGAAAAAAAACGCTAGCTCGCCTTACAAGAAACACTCTCTGCTTTTGAGAAAAGAGCACTCTTCTACTCTACTGTATTTCCTATAGGGCCAGAATAGTGAGCTTGCTCAGAACAAAAGAACTTTGCATCCTACACACACTGGCTATATCTAGTTCAACTCTGCTTAGGAAACTGACAAGAACAGTTGGTCCACTTCAGTCCAATACACTGTACTTGCTGGGAACAGACGCCAGTGCTATTTGCCCTGTGAATGACAATGGGAGCTCAATAGTGTCTCTTCTTACCAGAAAAATCTCTTGCTCGTAGGACCTGAAACTGCATGTGATTCAACTCCATTTAGGACTGCAAAACAAACGCTAGCTCGCCTTACAAGAAACACACTCTGCTTTTGAGAAAAGAGCACTCTTCTACTCTACAGTGTTTCCTATGGGGTCTGAACAGTGAGCTTGCTGAGAACAAAAGAACTGTGCTTCCTACACACACGGCCATATCTAGTTCAACTCTACCTAGGAAACTGTAAAGAACAGTAGCTAATCTTCAGTCCAATACACTGTACTTAACGGGAACAGACGCGAGTGCTATTTGCACTGTGTATGGCAATGGGAGCACAATAGTGACTTTCTTTACCAGAAAACAACGCTTGCTCGTAGGACCAAAAACTGCATGTGATTCAACTCCATTTAGGACTGCGAAACAAACGCTAGCTCGCCTTACAATAAACACACTCTGCTTATGATAAAAGAGCACTCTTCTACTCTTCTGTGTTTCCTTTAAGTTCCAAACAGTGAGCTTGCTCAGAACAAAAGAACTGTGCTTCCTACACACACGGGCTATATCTAGTTCAACTCTGCTTAGGAAACTGACAAGAACAGTAGCTCCTCTTCAGTCCAATACACTGTACTTGCTGGGAACAGACGCCAATGCTATTTGCCCTGTGTATGACAATGGGAGCTCAATAGTGACTCTTCTTACCAGAAAACAACTCTTGCTCCTAGGACCAGAAACTGCATGTGATTCAACTCCATTTAGGACTGCAAAACAAACGCTAGCTCGCCTTACAAGAAACACACTCTGCTTTTGAGAAAAGTTCACTCTTCTACTCTAGTGTGTTTCCTATGTGTTCGATCAGTGAGCTTACAGTACAATAGAACTGGGCTTCCTACACACACGGACCATATCTAGTTCAACTCTGCTTAGGAAACTGACAAGAACAGTAGCTCCTCTTCAGTCCAATACACTGTACTTGATGGGAACACATGCGAGTCCTCTTTGCACTGTGTGTGGCAATGGGAGCGCAATAGTGACTTTCCTTACCAGAAAACAACACTTTCTCGTAGGATCAAAAACTGCATGTGATTCAACTCCATTTAGGACTGGGAAACAAATGCTAGCTCCCCTTACAAGGAACACTCTGCTTTTGAGAAAAGATCACTCTTCTACTCTACGGTGTTTCCTATAGGGCCAGAACAGTGAGCTTACTCAGAGCAAAAGAACTGTGCTTCGTACACACACGGGCTATATCTAGTTCAACTCTGCTTAGGAAACTGACAAGAACAGTAGCT
This sequence comes from Peromyscus eremicus, assembly GCF_949786415.1. NCBI lineage: Eukaryota > Metazoa > Chordata > Mammalia > Rodentia > Cricetidae > Peromyscus > Peromyscus eremicus. Next base: position 132,285 of record NW_026734511.1, on the reverse strand, counting down.
CCTATTCAGTCCAATACACTGTACATGCTGGGAACAGACGCCAGTGCTATTTGCCTTGTGTATGATAATGGGAGCACAATAGTGACTCTTCTTACCAGAAAACAACTCTTGCTCATAGGACCAGAAATTGCATGTGATTCAACTCCTTTTAGAACTGGGAAACAAACGCTAGCTCGCCTTACAATAAACACATTCTGCTTTTGAGAAAACAGCACTCTTCTACTCTAATGTGTTTTTTGTAGGGCCAGAATAGTGAGCTTGCTCAGAACAAAAGAACTGTGCTTCCTACACACACCGACTATATCTAGTTCAACTCTGCTTAGGAAACTGACAAGAACAGTAGATCCTCTTCAGTCCAATACACTGTACATGCTGGGAACAGACGCCAGTGCTATTTGCCCTGTGTATGACAATGGGAGCGCAATAGTCACTCTTCTTACCAGAAAACAACTCTTGCTCATAGGACCAGAAACTGCATGGGATTCAACTCCATTTAGGACTGCAAAACAAACGCTAGCTCGCCTTACTAGAAACACACTCGGCTTTTGAGAAAAGAGCACTCTCCTACTCTACAGTGATTCCTATGGGGTCCGAACAGTGAGCTTGCTCAGAACAAAAGAACTGTGCTTCCTACACACACAGGACATATCCAGTTCAATTCTGCTTAGGAAACTGACAAGAACAGTAGATCCTCTTCAGTCCAATACAGTGTACATGCAGGGAACAGATGCCAGTGCTATTTGCAATGTGTATGACAATGGGACCGAAATAGTGTCTCTTCTTACCAGAAAACATCTCTTGCTCATAGGACCAGAAACTGCATGTGATTCAACTCCATTAACTGCGAAACAAACGCTAGCTCGCCTTACAAGAAACATACTCTGCTTTAGAGAAAAGAGAACTCCTCCACTCTACTGTGTTTCCTGTGGGGTCCAAACAGTGAGCTTGCTCAGAACAAAAGAACTGTGCTTCCTACACACACGGGCCATATCTAGTTCAACTCTGCTTAGGAAACTGACAAGAACAGTAGCTCCTCTTCAGTCCAATACACTGTACTTGCTGTGAACAGACGCGAGTGCTATTTGCACTGTATATGGCAATGGGAGCACAATAGTGACTCTTCTTACCAGAAAACAACACTTGATTTTAGGACAAGAAACTGCATGGGATTCAACTCCATTTCATACTGGGAAACAAACAATAGCTCACCTTACAAAAAACACACTCTGCTTTTGAGAAAAGAGCACTCTTCAACTCTATTGTGTTTCCTATAGGGCAAGAACAGTGAGCTTGCTCAGAAAAATGGAACTGTGCTTCACACACACACGGGCAATATCTAGGTCAATTCTGCTTACGAAACTGACAAGAACAGTAGCTCCTCTTTGGTCCAATACACTGTACTTGCTGGGAACAGAGGCGAGTGCTATTTGCACTGTGTATGGCAATGGGAGCGCAATAGTGACTTTCCTTACCAGAAAAAACTCTTGCTCGTAGGATCAAAAACTGCATGTGATTCAACTCCATTTAGGACTGGGAAACAAACGCTAGCTCGCCTTACAAGAAACACACTCTGCTTTTGAGAAAAGATCACTCTTCTACTCTACTGTGTTTTCTATAGGGCCAGAACAGTGAGCTTGCTCAGAACAAAAGAACTGTGCTTCCTACACACATAGCCATATCTAGTTCAATTCTGCTTAGGAAACTGACAAGAACAGGAGATCCTTTTCAGTCCAATAAACTGTACATGCTGGGAACAGACTACAGTGCAATTTGCCCTGTGTATGACAATGGGAGCACAATAGTGACTCTTCTTAATAGAAAACAACTCTTGCTTGTAGGACCAGAAACTGCATGTGATTCAACTCCATTTAGGACTGGGAAACAAATGCTAGCTCGCCTTACAAGAAACAAACTCTCTTTTTGAGAAAAGGGCACTCTTCTACTCTACTGTGTTTCCTATGGGTTCGATAAGTGAGCTTACAGTAGAAAAGAACTGTGCTTCCTACACACACGGGCCATATCTAGTTCAACTCTGCTTAGGAAACTGACAAGAACAGTAGCTCCTATTCAGTCCAATACACTGCACTTGCTGGGAACAGACGCGAGTGCTATTTGCACTGTGTATGGCAATGGGAGCGCAATAGTGACTTTCCTTATCAGAAAACAACTCTTGCTCGTAGGATCAAAAACTGCATGTGATTCAACTCCATTTAGGACTGGGAAACAAATGCTAGCTCCCCTTACAAGAAACACACTCTGCTTTTGAGAAAAGATCACTCTTCTACTCTACGGTATTTCCTATAGGGTCAGAACAGTGAGCTTACTCAGAACAAAAGAACTGTGCTTCCTACACACACGGCCATATCTAGTTCAATTCTGCTGAGGAAACTGACAAGAACAGTAGATCCTCTTCAGTCCAATACACTGTACATCCTGGGACAGACGCCAGGGCTATATGCACTCTGTATGGCAGTGGGAGCAAAATAGTGACTCTTATTACCAGAAAAAAACTCTTGCTCGTAGGACCAGAAACTGCATGTGATTCAACTCCATTTAGGACTGGGAAACAAACGCTAGCTCGCCTTACAAGAAACACACTCTGCTTTTGAGAAAAGAGCACTCTTCTACTCTAGTGTGTTTCCTATGGTGTCCGAACAGTGAGCTTGCTCAGAACAAAAGAACTGTGCTTCCTACACACACGGGCCATATCTAGTTCAACTCTGCTTAGGAAACTGACAAGAACAGTAGCTACTCTTCAGTCCAATACACTGTACTTGCTGGAAACAGACACGAGTGCTATTTGCACTGTGTATGGCAAAGGGAGCACAATAGTGACTTTCCTTACCAGAAAACAACTCTTGCTGGTAGGACCAAAAACTGCATGTGATTCAACTCCATTTTGGACTGGGAAACAAACGCTAGCTCGCCTTACAAGAAACACACTCTGCTTTTGATAAAAGAGCACTCTTCTACTCTACTGTGTTTCCTATAGGGCCAGAACAGAGAGCTTGCTCACAACAAAAGAACTGTGCTTCCTACATACACGGCCATATCTAGTTCAATTCTGCTTAGGAAACTGACAAGAACAATAGCTCCTCTTCAGACTAATACACTGTACATGCTGGGAACAGACGTGAGTGCTATTTGTACTGTGTATGGCAATGGGAGCCCAATAGTGACTCTTCTTACCAGAAAACTACTCTTACTCGTAGGACCAAAAACTGCATGTGACTCAACTCCATTTAGGACTGGGAAACAAACGTTAGCTAGCCTTACAAGAAACACACTCTGCTCTTGAGAAAAGAGCACTCTTCTACTCTACTGTGTTTCCTATAGGGCCAGAACAGTGAGCTTGCTCAGAACAAAAGACCTGTGCTTCCTACACACACGGGCCGTATCTGGTTCAACTCTGCTTAGGAAACTGAATAGAACAGTAGCTCCTCTTCAGTCCAATACACTGTACTTGCTGGGAACAGATGCAAGTGCTATTAGCACTGTGTATGGCAAAGGGAGCGCAATGGTGACTTTCCTTACCAGAAAACAACTCTTGCTCGTAGGACCAGAAACTGCATGTGATTCAAATCCATTTAGGACTGGGAAACAAATGCTACCTCGCCTTACAAGAAACACACATCTGCTTTTGAGAAAAGAGCACTCTTCTACTCTATATTGTTTCGTATGGAGTCCGAACAGTGAACTTGCTCAGGACAATAGAACTCTGCTTCATACACACACGGCCATATCTTGTTCAATTCTGCTTAGGAACCTGACAAGAACAGTAGCTCCTCTTCAGTCCAATACACTCTACATGCTGAGAAACGACGCCAGTGCTATTTGCCCTGTGTATGACAATGGGAGTGCAATATTGACTCATCTTACCAGAAAACCACGCTTGCTCGTAGGACCAAAAACTGCATGTGACTCAATTCCATTTAGGACTGAAAATCAAACGCGAGCTCGCCTTACATGAAACACACCCTGCTTTTGAGAAAAAAGAACTCTTCTACTCTACTGTGTTTCCTATGGGGACCGAACAGTGAGCTTGTTCAGAACAAAAGAACTGTGCTTCCTACACACGCGGCCATATCTAGTTCAACACTGCTTAGGAAACTGACAAGAACAGTAGATCCTCTTCAGTCCAATACTCTGTACATGCTGGGACAGACGCCAGTGCTATATGCACTGTGTATGGCAGTGGGAGCGCAATAGTGACTCTTATTACCAGAAAAAAAACTCTTGCTCATAGGACCAGAAACTGCACGGGATTCAATTCCATTTCTGACTGGGAAACAAACACTAGCTTGCCTTTCAAGAAACACACTCTGCTTTTGAAAAAAGAGCACTCTTCTAATCTACAGTGTTTCCTATGGTGTCCGAACAGTGAGCTTCTCAGAACAAAAGAACAGTGCTTCCTACACACACGAGCCATATCTAGTTCAACTCTGCTTAGGAAACTGACAAGAACAGTAGCTCCTCTTCAGTCCAATACACTGTCCTTGCTGGGAACAGACGCGAGTGCTTTTTGCACTATGTATGGCAATGGGAGCGCAATAATGACTTTCCTTACCAGAAAACAACTCTTGCTGGTAGGAACAAAAACTGCATGTGATTCAACTCCATTTTGGACTGGGAAACAAACGCTAGCGCGCCTGACAAGAAACACACTCTGCTTTTGAGAAAAGAGCACTCTTCTACTCTACTGTGTTTCCTATAGGGCCAGAACAGAGAGCTTGCTCAGAACAAAAGAACTGGGCTTCCTACATACACGGCCATATCTAGTTCGTTCTGCTTAGGAAACTGACAAGAACAGTGGAACCTCTTCAGTCCAATACACTGTACATGCTGGGAACAGACGCCAGTGCTATTTGCCCTGTGTATGGCAATGGGAGCACAATAGTGACTTTCCTTACCAGAAATAAACTCTTGCTCGTAGGACCAGAAACTGCATGTGATTCAACTCCATTTAGGACTGGGAAACAAACGCTAGCTTGCCGTACAAGAAACACACTCTGCTTTTGAGAAAAGAGCACTCTTCTACTCTACTGTGTTTCCTATAGTGTCCGAACGGTGAGCTTGCTCTGAACAAAAGAACTGTGCTTCCTACACACACAGCCATATCTAGTTCAATTCTGCTTAGGAACCTGACAAGAACAGTAGATCCTCTTCAGTCCAATACACCGTACTTGCTGGGAACAGACGCCAGTGCTATCTGTCCTGTGTATGGCAATGGCAGCCCAATAGTGACTATTTTTACCATAAAACAACTCTTGCTTGTAGGATTAGAAACTGCATGTGATTCAACTCCATTTAGGACTGGGCAACAAATGCTAGCTCGCATCACATGAAACACACCCTGCTTTTGAGAAAAGAGAACTCTTCTATTCTACTGTGTTTCCTATGGGGACCGAACAGTGAGCTTGCTCAGAACAAAAGAACTGTGATTCCTACACAAACGGCCATATCTAGTTCAACACTGCTTAGGAAACTGACAAGAACAGTAGATCCTCTTCAGTCCAATACACTGTACTTGCTGGGAACAGACGCGAGTGGTATTTGCACTGTGTACGGCAATTGGAGCACAATAGTGACTTTCCTTACCAGAAAACAACTCTTGCTCATAGGACCAGAAACTGCATGTCATTCAACTCCATTTCAGACTGGGAAAGAAACGCTAGCATGCCTTACAAGAAACACACTCTGCTTTAGAGAAAAGAGCACTTTCTACTCTACTGTGTTTCCTATGGGGTCCAAACAGTGAGCTTGCTCAGAACAAAAGAACTGTGCTTCCTACACACATGAACCATATGTAGTTCAACTCTGCTTAGGAAACTGACAAGAACAGTAGCTCCTCTTCAGTCCAATACACTTTACTTGCTGAGAACAGACGCGAGTGCTATTTGTACTGTGTATGGCAATGGGGCACAATAGTGACTGGTCTTACCAGAAAACAACTCTTGCTCGTAGGACAAAAAAGTGCATGTGACTCAACTCCATTTAGGACTGGGAAACAAACTCTATCTCGCCTTACAAGAAACACACTCTGCTTTTGAGAAAAGAGCACTCTTCTACTCAATTGTGTTTCCTATAGGGCCAGAACAATGAGCATACTCAAAACAAAAGAACTGTGCTTCCTACACACACGGGCCATATCTAGTTCAACTCTGCTTAGGAAACTGAGAAGAACAGTAGCTCCTTTTCAGTCCAATACACTGTACTTACTAGGAACAGACGGGAGGGCTATTTGCACTGTGTATGGCAATGGGAGCACAATAGTGACTTTCCTTACCAGAAAACAACTCTTGCTCGTAGGAACACAAACTGCATTGGATTCAACTCCATTTAGGACTGGGAAACAAACGCTAGCTCATCATACAAGAAACACACTCTGCTTTTGAGAAAAGAGCACTCTTCTACTCTACTGTGTTTCCTATGGGGTCCGAACCGTGAGCTTGCTCAGAACAAAAAAAATGTGCTTCCTACACACAGGGCCATATCTAGTTCAATTCTGCTTAGGAAACTGACAAGAACAGTGGAACCGCTTCAGTCCAATACACTGTACATGCTGGGAACAGACGCCAGTGCTATTTGCACTGTGTATGGCAATGGGAGCACAATAGTGACTTTCCTTACCAGGAATAAACTCTTGCTCGTAGGACCAGAAACTGCATGTGATTCAACTCCATTTAGGACTGGGAAACAAACGCTAGCTTGCTGTACAAGAAACACATTCTGCTTTTGAGAAAAGAGCACTCTTTTACTCTACTGTGTTTCCTATAGGGTCCGAACAGTTAGCTTTCTCTGAACAAAAGAACTGTGCTTTCTACACACAAGCCATATCTAGTTCAATTCTGCTTAGGAACCTGACAAGAACAGTAGATCCTCTTCAGTCCAATACACCGTACTTGCTGGGAACAGACGCCAGTGCTATTTGTCCTGTGTATGGCAATGGCAGCGCAATAGTGACTATTTTTACCATAAAACAACTCTTGCTTGTAGGATTAGAAACTGCATGTGATTCAACTCCATTTAGGACTGGGAAACAAACGCTAGCTCGCCTTTCAAGAAGCACACTCTGCTTTTGAGAAAAGAGCACTCTTCTACTCTACAGTGTTTCCTATAGGGCCAGAACAGAGAGCTTGCTCAGAACAAACGAACTGTGCTTCCTACATACAGGGCCATATCTAGTTCAATTCTGCTTAGGAAACTGACAAGAACAATAGATCCTTTTCAGTCCAATACACTGTACATGCTGGGAACAGACGCGAGTGCTATTTGCACTGTGTATGACAATGCGAGCACAATAGTGACTCTTCATACCAGAAAACAACTCTTGCTCGTAGGACCAGAAACAGCATGTGATTCAACTCCATTTAGGACTGGGCAACAAATGCTAGCTCGCATCACATGAAACACACCCTGCTTTTGAGAAAAGAGAACTCTTCTACTCTACTGTGTTTACTATGGGGACCGAACAGTGAGCTTGCTCAGAACAAAAGAACTGTGATTCCTACACAAACGGCTATATCTAGTTCAACACTGCTTCAGAAACTGACAAGAACAGTAGATCCTCTTCAGTCCAATACACTGTACTTGCTGGGAACAGACACGAGTGCTATTTGCACTGTGTAGGGCAATTGGAGCACAATAGTGACTTTCCTTACCAGAAAACAACTCTTGCTCGTAGGACCAGAACCAGCATGTGATTCAACTCCATTTCAGACTGGGAAAGAAACGCTAGCTCGCCTTACAAGAAATACACTCTGCTTTAGAGAAAAGAGCACTTTCTACTCTACTGTGTTTCCTATGGGGTCCAAACAGTGAGCTTGCTCAGAACAAAAGAACTGTGCTTCCTACACACTTGAACCATATGTAGTTCATCTCTGCTTAGGAAACTGACAAGAACAGTAGCTCCTCTTCAGTCCGATACACTTTACTTGCTGAGAACAGACGCGAGTGCTATTTGCACTGTGTATGGCAATGGGGCACAATAGTGACTCGTCTTACCAGAAAACAACTCTTGCTCGTAGGACAAAAAACTGCATGTGACTCAACTCCATTTAGGACTGGGAAACAAACTCTATCTCGCCTTACAAGAAACACACTCTGCTTTTGAGAAAAGAGCACTCTTCTACTCAATTGTATTTCCTATAGGGCCAGAACAATGAGCTTACTCAGAACAAAAGAACTGTGCTTCCTACATACAGGGGCCATATCTAGTTCAACTCTGCTTAGGAAACTGAGAAGAACGGTAGCTCCTTTTCAGTCCAATACACTGTACTTACTGGGAACAGACGGGAGGGCTATTTGCACTGTGTATGGCAATGGGAGCGCAATAGTGACTTTCCTTACCAGAAAACAACTCTTGCTCGTAAGACCACAAACTGCATTGGATTCAACTCCATTTAGGACTGGAAAACAAACGCTAGCTCGCCATACAAGAAACACACTCTGCTTTTGAGAAAAGAGCACTCTTCTACTCTACTGAGTTTCCTATGGGGTCTGAACAGTGAGCTTGCTCAGAACAAAAAAACTTTGCTTCCTACACACAGGGCCATATCTAGTTCAAGTCTGCTTAGGAACCTGACAAGAACAGTAGATCCTCTTCTATCCAATACACTGTATTTGCTGCGAACAGACAGGAGTGCTATTTGCACTGTGTATGGCAATGGGAGCGCAATAGTGACATTCCTTACCAGAAAACAACTCTTGCTCATAGGACCAGAAACTGCATGTGATTCAACTCCATTTAGGTGTGGGAAACAAACGCTAGCTCGCCTTACAAGAAACACACTCTGCTTTTGATAAAAGAGCACTCTTTTACTCTACTGTGTTTCCTATGGAGGCCAAAGTATGAGCAACCTCAGAACAAAAGAACTGTGCTTCCTACACACATGGACCATATCTAGTTCAACTCTGCTTAGGAAACTGACAAGAACAGTAGCTCCTATTCAGTCCAATACACTGTACTTGCTGGGAACAAACGCGAGTGCTATTTGCACTGTGTATGGCATTTGGAGCGCAATAGTGAGTCTTCTTACCATAAAACAACTCTTGCTCGTAGGACCAAAAACTGCATGTGATTCAACTCCATTTAGGACTGGGAAACAAACGCGAGCTCGCCTTACAAAAAAAACACTCTGCTTTAGATAAAAGAGCACTCTTCTACTCTACTGTGTTTCCTATAGGGCCAGAACAGTGAGCTTGCTCAGAACATAAGAAGTGTGCTTCCTACACACACGGGACATATCTAGTTCAACTCTGCTTAGGAAACTGACAAAAACAGTAACTCCTCTTCAGTCCGATACACTGTACTTGCTGAGAACAGACGCGAGGGCTATTTGCACTGTGTATGGCAATTGGAGCACAATATTGACTCGTCTTACCAGAAAACAACTCTTGCTCGTAGGACAAAAAACTGCATGTGACTCAACTCCATTTAGGACTGGGAAACAAACTCTATCTCGACTTACAAGACACACTCTGCTTTTGAGAAAAGAGCACTCTTCTACTCTTCTGTGTTTCCTATAGGGCCAGAACAGTGAGCTTGCTCAGAACAAAAGAACTGTGCTTCCTACACAAATGGACCATATCTAGTTCAACTCTGCTTAGGAAACTGACAAGAACAGTAGCTCCTATTCAATCCAATACACTGTACTTTCTGGGAACAAACGCGAGTGCTATTTGCACTGTGTATGGCATTTGGAGCACAATAGTGACTCTTCTTACCAGGAAACAACTCTTGCTCGTAGGACCAAAAACTGCATGTGACTCAACTCTATTTTGGACCGGGAATCAAACGCGAGCTCGCCTTACAAGAAACACACTCTGCTTTTGAGAAAAGAGCACTCTTCTACTCTACTGTGTTTCCTATAGGGCCAGAACAGTGAGCTTGCTCAGAACAAATAAACTGTGCTTCCTAGACACACGGGCCATATCTAGTTCAACTCTGCTTAGGAAACTTAGAAGAACAGTAGCTCCTCTTCAGTCGAATACACTGTACTTGCTGGGAACAGACGCCAGGGCTATTTGCACTGTGTATGGCAATGGGAGCGCAATAGTGACTTTCCTTACCAGAAAACAACTCTTGCTCGTAGGATCAGAAACTGCATGTGATTCAACTCCATTTAGGACTGGGAAACAAACGCTAGCTCGCCTTACAAGAAACACACTCTGCTTTAGAGAAAAAAGCACTCTTCTACTCTATTGTGTTTCCTATGGGGTCGAAACAGAGAGCTTGCTCAGAAAAAAAGAACTGTGCTTCTTACACACACGGAACATATGTAGTTCAACTCTACTTAGGAACCTGACAAGAACAGTAGCTCCTCTTCAGACCAATACACTGTATTTGCTGGGAACAGACGCGAGTGCTATTTGCACTGTGTATGGCAATGAGAGCACAATAGTGACTTTCCTTACCAGAAAACAACTCTTGCTCATAGGAAAAAAACTGCATGTGACTCAACTCCATTTAGGACTGGAAAACATACGCTAGCTCGCCTTCCAAGAAACACACTCTGCTTTTGAGAAAAGAGCACTCTTCTACTCTACTGTGTTTCCTATGTGTTCGGAACAGTGAGCTTGCTCAGAACAAAAAACCTGTGCTTCCTACCCACACGGGCCATATCTAGTTCAACTCTGCTTAGGAACCTGACAAGAACAGTAGATACTCTTCAGTCCAGTACACTGTACTTGCTGGGAACAGACGCCAGTGCTATTTGTCCTGTGTATGGCAATGGCAACGCAATAGTGACTCTTCTTACCAGAAAACAAGTCTTGCTCGTAGGACCAAAAACTCCATGTGATTCAACTCCATTTAGGACTGGGAAACAAACTCCAGCTCCCTTTACAAGAAACACACTCTGCTTTTGAGAAAAGAGCACTCTTCTACTCTACTTTGTTTCCTATAGGGCCAGAACAGTGAGCTTGCTCAGAAAAAAAGAACTGTGCTTCCTACACACACGGGCCATATCTAGTTCAACTCTGCTTAGGAAACTGAGAAGAACGGTAGCTCCTTTTCAGTCCAATACACTGTACTTACTGGGAACAGACGGGAGGGCTATTTGCACTGTGTATGGCAATGGGAGCGCAATAGTGACTTTCCTTACCAGAAAACAACTCTTGCTCGTAGGACCACAAACTGCATTGGATTCAAATCCATTTAGGACTGGGAAACAAACGCTAGCTCGCCATACAAGAAACACACTCTGCTTTTGAGAAAAGAGCACTCTTCTACTCTACTGTGTTTCTTATGGGGTCTGAACAGTGAGCTTGCTCAGAACAAAAAAAATGTGCTTCCTACACACAAAGCCATGTCTAGTTCAAGTTTGCTTAGGAACCTGACAAGAACAGTAGATCCTCTTCTATCCAATACACTGTACTTGCTGTGAACAGACAGGAGTGCTATTTGCACTGTGTATGGCAATGTGAGAGCAATAGTGACTTTCCTTACCAGAAAATAACTCTTGCTCATAGGTCCAGAAACTGCATGTGATTCAACTCCATTTAGGTCTGGGAAACAAACGCTAGCTCGCCTTACAAGAAACACTCTCTGCTTTTGATAAAAGAGCACTCTTTTACTCTACTGTGTTTCCTATGGGGTCCAAAGAGTGAGCTTGTTCAGAACAAAAGAACTGTGCTTCCTACACACACGGACCATATCTAGTTCAACTCTGCTTAGGAAACTGACAAGAACAGTAGCTCCTATTCAGTCCAATACACTGTACTTGCTGGGAACAGACGCGAGTGCTATTTGCACTGTGTATGGCATTTGGAGCGCAATAGTGACTCTTCTTACCATAAAACAACTCTTGCTCGTAGGACCAGAAACTGCATGTGATTCAACTACATTTAGGACTGGGAAACAAACTCCAGCTCGCTTTACAAGAAACACACTCTGCTTTTGAGAAAAGAGCACTCTTCTACTCTACTTTGTTTCCTATAGGGCCAGAACAGTGAGCTTGCTCAGAAAAAAAGAACTGTGCTTTCTACACACACGGGCCATATCTAGTTCAACTCTGCTTAGGAAACTGAGAAGAACAGTAGCTCCTCTTCAGTCCAATACACTGTACTTGCTGGGAACAGACGCCAGGGCTATTTGCACTGTGTACGGCAATGGGAGCGCAATAGTGACTTTCCTTACGAGAAAACAACTCTTGCTCGTAGGACCAGAAACTGCATGTGATTCAACTCCATTTAGGACTGGGAAACAAACGCTAGCTCGCCTTACAAGAAACACACTCTGCTCTTGAGAAAAGAGCACTCTTCTACTCTACTGTGTTTCCTATGGGGTCCGAACAGTGAGCTTGCTCAGAACAAAAGAACTGTGCTTCCTACACACACGGGCCATATCTAGTTCAACTCTGCTTAGGAAACTGACAGGAACAGTATCTCCTCTTCAGTCCGATACACTGTACTTGCTGGGAACAGACGCGAGTGCTGTTTGCACTGTGTATGGCAATGGGAGCGCAATAGTGACTTTCCTACCAGAAAACAACTCTTGCTCATAGGAATAGAAACTGCATGTGATTCAACTCCATTTAGGACTGGGAAACAAACGCTAGCTCGCCTTACAAGAAACACACTCTGCTTTAGAGAAAAAAGCACTCTTCTACTCTATTGTGTTTCCTATGGGGTCGAAACAGAGAGCTTGCTCAGAAAAAAAGAACTGTGCTTCTTACACACACGGAACATATGTAGTTCAACTCTACTTAGGAACCTGACAAGAACAGTAGCTCCTCTTCAGACCAATACACTGTATTTGCTGGGAACAGACGCGAGTGCTATTTGCACTGTGTATGGCAATGAGAGCACAATAGTGACTTTCCTTACCAGAAAACAACTCTTGCTCATAGGAAAAAAACTGCATGTGACTCAACTCCATTTAGGACTGGAAAACATACGCTAGCTCGCCTTCCAAGAAACACACTCTGCTTTTGAGAAAAGAGCACTCTTCTACTCTACTGTGTTTCCTATGTGTTCGGAACAGTGAGTTTGCTCAGAACAAAAAACCTGTGCTTCCTACCCACACAGGCCATATCTAGTTCAACTCTGCTTAGGAACCTGACAAGAACAGTAGATACTCTTCAGTCCAGTACACTGTACTTGCTGGGAACAGACGCCAGTGCTATTTGTCCTGTGTATGGCAATGGCAACGCAATAGTGACTCTTCTTACCAGAAAACAAGTCTTGCTCGTAGGACCAAAAACTCCATGTGATTCAACTCCATTTAGGACTGGGAAACAAACTCCAGCTCCCTTTACAAGAAACACACTCTGCTTTTGAGAAAAGAGCACTCTTCTACTCTACTTTGTTTCCTATAGGGCCAGAACAGTGAGCTTGCTCAGAAAAAAAGAACTGTGCTTCCTACACACACGGGCCATATCTAGTTCAACTCTGCTTAGGAAACTGAGAAGAGCAGTCTCTCCTGTTCAGTCCAATACACTGTACTTACTGGGAACAGACGGGAGGGCTATTTGCACTGTGTATGGCAATGGGAGCACAATAGTGACTTTCCTTTCCAGAAAACAACTCTTGCTCGTAGGACCACAAACTGCATTGGATTCAACTCCATTTAGGACTGGGAAACAAACGCTAGCTCGCCATACAAGAAACACACTCTGCTTTTGAGAAAAGAGCACTCTTCTACTCTACTGTGTTTCCTACGAGGTCCGAACAGTGAGCTTGCTCAGAACAAAAAAACTGTGCTTCCTACACACAGGGCCATATCTAGTTCAAGTCTGCTTAGGAACCTGACAAGAACAGTAGATCCTCTTCTATCCAATACACTGTACTTGCTGCCAACAGACAGGAGTGCTATTTGTCCTGTGTATGGCAATGGGAGCGCAATAGTGACTTTCCTTACCAGAAAACAACTCTTGCTCATAGGACCAGAAACTGCATGTGATTCAACTCCATTTAGGTCTGGGAAACAAACGCTAGCTCGCCTTACAAGAAACACACTCTGCTTTTGATAAAAGATCACTCTTTTACTCTACTGTGTTTCCTATGGTGTCCAAAGAGTGAGCTTGCTCAGAACAAAAGAACTGTGCTTCCTACACACATGGACCATATCTAGTTCAACTCTGCTTAGGAAACTGACAAGAACAGTAGCTTCTCTTCAGTCCAATACACTGTACTTGCTGGGAACAGACGGGAGTGCTATTTGCACTGTGTATGGCAATGGGAGCGCAATAGTGACTTTCCTTACCAGAAAACAACTCTTGCTCATAGGACCAGAAACTGCATGTGATTCAACTCCATTTAGGACTGGGAAACAAACGCTAGCTCGCCTTCCAAGAAACACACTCTGCTTTTGAGAAAAGAGCACTCTTCTACTCTACTGTGTTTCCTTTGGGGTCCGAACAGTGAGCTTGCTCAGAACAAAAGAACTGTGCTTCCTGCACACACGGCCATATCTAGTTCAATTCTGCTTAGGAACCTGACAAGAACAGTAGATCCTCTTCAGTCCAATACACTGTACTTGCTGGGAACAGACGCCAGGGCTGTTTGTCCTGTGTATGACAATGGCTACGCAATAGTGACTCTTCTTACCATAAAACAACTCTTGCACGTAGGACCAGAAACTGTATGTGATTCAACTCCATTTAGGACTGGGAAACAAACGCTAGCTCGCCTTACAAGAAACACATTCTGCTTTAGAGAAAAGAGCACTCTTCTACTCTACTGTGTTTCTTACAGGGCTAGAACAGTGAGCTTGCTCAGAACAAAAGAACTGTGCTTCCTACACACACGGGCCATACCTAGTTCAACTAAGCTTAGGAAACTGACAAGAACAGTAGCTCCTCTTCAGTCCAATACACTGTACTTGCTGGGAACCGACGCGAGTGCTTTTTGCACTGTGTATTGCAAAGGGAGCGCAATAGTGACTTTCCTACCAGAAAACAACTGTTGCTCGTAGGACCAGAAACTGCTTGTGATTCAACTCCATTTAGGACTGGGAAACAAATGCTAGCTTTCCTTACATGAAACACACTCTGCATTTGAGAAAAGAGCACTCTTCTACTCTACTGTGTTTCCTATGGGGTCCGAACAGTGAGCTTGCTCAGAACAAAAGAACTGTGCTTCCTACACACACGGGCCATAACTAGTTCAACTCTGCTTAGGAAACAGACAAGAACAGTAGCTCCTCTTCAGTCCGATACACTGTACTTTCTGGGAACAGACGCCAGTGCTATTTGTACTGTGTATGGCAATGGAAGCGCAATAGTGACTTTCCTTCCAGAAAACAACTCTTGCACGTAGGACCACAAATTGCATGTGATTCAACACCATTTAGGACTGGGAAACAAATGCTCGCACGCCTTACACGAAACAAACTGTGCTTTAGAGAAAAGAGCACTCTTGTACTCTACTGTGTTTCCTATGGGGTCCAAACAGTGAGCTTGCTCAGAACAAAAGAACTGTGCTTCCTACACAGACGGACCATATGTAGTTCAACTCTGCTTAGGAAACTGACAAGAACAGTAGTTCCTATTCAGTCCAATACACTGTACTTGCTGGGAACCGACGCCAGTGCTATTTGTCCTGTGTATGGCAATGGGAGCGCAATAGTGACTCTTCTTACCAGAAAACAACTCTTGCTCATAGGAATAGAAACTGCATGTGATTCAACTCCATTTAGGACTGGGAAACAAACACTAGCTCGCCTTAAAAGAAACACACTCTGCTTTTGAGAAAAGAGCACTCTTCTACTCCACTGTGTTTCCTATGGGGTCCAAACAGTAAGCTTGCTCAGAACAAAAGAACTGTGCTTCCTACACACATGGAACATATATAGTTCAACTCTGCTTAGGAAACTGACAAGAACAGTAGCTCCTATTCAGTCCAATACACTGTGCTTGCAGGGAACAGACGCGGGTGCTATTTGCACTGTGTATGGCATTTGGAGCGCAATAGTGACTCTTCTTACCAGAAAACAACTCTTGCTCGTAGGACCAAAAACTGCCTGTGACTCAACTCCATTTAGGACTGGGAAACAAACGCGAGCTCGCCTGACAAGAAACACACTCTGCTTTAGAGAAAAGAGCACTCTTCTTCTCTACTGTGTTTCCTATAGGGCCAGAACAGTGAGCTTGCTCAGAACATAATAACTGTGCTTCCTACACACACGGGCCATATCTAGTTCAACTCTGCTTAGGAAACTGACAAGAACAGTAGCTCCTGTTCAGTCCGATACAGTGTACTTGCTGAGAACAGACGCGAGTGCTACTTGCAGTGGGTATGGCAATTGGAGCACAATAGTGACTCGTCTTACCAGAAAACAACTCTTGCTCCTAGGACAAAAAACTGCATGTGACTCAACTCCATTTAGGACTGGGAAACAAACTCTAGCTCGCCTTACAAGAAACACAATCTGTTTTTGAGAAAAGAGCACTCTTCTACTCTACTGTGTTTCCTAAAGGGCAAGAACAGTGAGCTTGCTCAGAACAAATGAACTGTGCTTCCTCGACACACGAGCCATATCTAGTTCAACTCTGGTTAGGAGACTGACAAGAACAGTAGCTACTCTTCAGTCCAATGCACTGTACTTGCTGGGAACAGACGCGAGTGCTATTTGCACTGTGTATGGCAATGAGAGCGCAATAGTGGCTTTCCTTACCAGAAAACAACTCTTGCTCGTAGGACCAGAAACTGCATGTGATTCAACTCCATTTAGGACTGGGAAACAAACGCTAGCTCGCCTTACAAGAAACACACTCTGCTTTAGAGAAAAGAGCTCTCTTCTACTCTACTGTGTTTCCTATGGGGTCCATACAGTGAGCTTGCTCAAAACAAAAGAACTGTGCTTCCTACACACATGGACCATATCTAGTTCAACTCTGCTTAGGAAACCGACAAGAATAGTAGCTCCTATTCAGTCCAATACACAGTGCTTGCTGGGAACAGATGCGAGTGCTATTTGCACTGTGTATGGCATTTGGAGCACAATAGTGACTCTTCTTACCAGAAAACAACTCTTCCTCGTAGGACCAAAAACTGCCTGTGACTGAACTCCATTTAGGACTGGGAAACAAACGCGAGCTCGCCTTACAAGAAACACACTCTGCTTTAGAGAAAAGAGCACTCTTCTTCTCTACTGTGTTTCCTATAGGGCCAGAACAGTGAGCTTGCTCAGAACATAATAACTCTGCTTCCTTCACACACGGGCCATATCTAGTTCAACTCTGCTTAGGAAAGTGACAAGAACAGTAGCTCCTCTTCAGTCCATTATGCTGTACTTGCAGGGAAGAGACGCGAGTGCTATTTGCACTGTGTATGGCAGTTGGAGCACAATAGTGACTCGTCTTACCAGAAAACAACTCTTGCTCTTAGGACAAAAAACTGCATGTGACTCAACTCCATTTAGGACTGGGAAACAAACGCTAGCTCGCCTTACAAGAAACAGACTCTGCTTTTGAGAAAAGAGCACTCTTCTACTCTACTTTCTTTCCTATGGGGTCCGAACAGTGAGCTTGCTCAGAACAAAAGAACTGTGCTTCCTGCACACACGGGCCATATCTAGTTCAATTCTGCTTAGGAACCTGACAAGAGCAGTAGTTCCTCTTCAGTCCAATACACTGTACTTGCTGGGAACAGACGCCAGGGCTATTTGTCCTGTGTATGACAATGGCTGCGCAATAGTGACTCGTCTTACCAGAAAACAACTCTTGCACGTAGGACCAGAAACTGTATGTGATTCAACTCCATTTAGGACTGGGAAACAAACGCTAGCTCGCCTTACAAGAAACACATTCTGCTTTAGAGAAAAGAGCACTCACCTACTCTACTGTGTATCCTATAGGGCCAGAACAGTGAGCTTGCTCAGAACAAAAGAACTGTGCTTCCTACACACACGGGCCATATCTAGTTCAACTCTGCTTAGGAAACTGACAAGAACAGTAGCTCCTCTTCAGTCCGATACACTGTACTTGCTCGGAACCGACGCGAGTGCTATTTGCACTGTGTATTGCAATGGGAGCTCAATAGTGACTTTCCTACCAGAAAACAACTCTTGCTCGTAGGACCAGAAACTGCATGTGATTCAACTCCATTTAGGACTGGGAAACAAACTCTAGCTTGCCTTACATGAAACACACTCTGCTTTTGAGAAAAGAGCACTCTTCTTCTCTACTGTGTTTCCTATGGGGTCCAAACAGTGAGCTTACTCAGAACAAAAGAACTGTGCTTCCTACACACACGGGCCATATCTAGTTCAACTCTGCTTAGGAAACAGACAAGAACAGTAGCTCCTCTTCAGTCCGATACACTGTACTTCCTGGGAACAGACGCCAGTGCTATTTGCACTGTGTATGGCAATGGGAGCGCAATAGTGACTTTCCTTCCAGAAAACAACTCTTGCTCGTAGGACCAAAAACTGCATGTGATTCAACACCATTTAGGACTGGGAAACAAATGCTCGCACACCTTACAAGAAACACACTCTGCTTTAGAGAAAAGAGAACTCTTGTACACTACTGTGTTTCCTATGGGGTCCAAACAGTGAGCTTGCTCAGAACAAAAGAACTGTGCTTCTTACACACACGGACCATATGTAGTTCAACTCTGCTTAGGAAACTGACAAGAACAGTAGTTCCTATTCAGTCCAATACACTGTACTTGCTGGGAACAGACGCGAGTGCTATTTGTCCTGTGTATGGCAATGGGAGCGCAATAGTGACTCTTCTTACCAGAAAACAACTCTTGCTCATAGGAATAGAAACTGCATGTGATTCAACTCCATTTAGGACTGGGAAACAAACGCTAGCTCGCCTTACAAGAAACACACTCTGCTTTTGAGAAAAGAGCACTCTTCTTCTCTACTGTGTTTCCTATAGGCCCAGAACAGTGAGCTTGCTCAGAACAAAAGAACTGTGCTTCCTAAACACACGGACCATATGTAGTTCAACTCTGCTTAGGAACCTGACAAGAACAGTAGCTCCTCTTCAGACCAATACACTGTATTTGCTGGGAACAGACGTGAGTGCTCTTTGCACTGTGTATGGCAATGAGAGCACAATAGTGAGTTTCCTTACCAGAAAACAACTCTTGCTCCTAGGACAAAAAACTGCATGTCACTCAACTCCATTTAGGACTGGGAAACGAACACTAGCTCGCCTTACAAGAAACACACTCTGCTTTTGAGAAAAGAGCACTCTTCTACTCTACTGTGTTTCCTATGGGGTCCAAACACTGAGCTTGCTCAGAACAAAAGAACTGTGCTTCCTGCACACACGGCCATATCTAGTTCAATTCTGCTTAGGAACCTGACAAGAACAGTAGATCCTCTTCCGTCCAATACACTGTACTTGCTGGGAACAGACGCCAGGGCTATTTGTCCTGTGTATGACAATGGCTGCGCAATAGTGACTCTTCTTACCATAAAACAACTCTTGCACGTAGGACCAGAAACTGTATGTGATTCAACTCCATTTAGGACTGGGAAACAAACGGTAGCTCGCCTTACAAGAAACACATTCTGCTTTAAGAAAAGAGCACTCATCTACTCTACTGTGTTTCCTATAGGGACAGAACAGTGAGCTTGCTCAGAACAAAAGATCTGTGCTTCCTACACACACGGGCCATATCTAGTTCAACTCTGCTTAGGAAACTGACAAGAAGAGTAGCCCCTCTTCAGTCCGATACACTGTACTTGCTGGGAACAGAAGGGAGTGCCATTTACACTGTGTATGGAAATGGGAGCGCAATAGTGACTTTCCTACCAGAAAACAACTCTTGCTCGTAGGACCAGAAACTGCATGTGATTCAACTCCATTTAGGACTAGGAAACAAACGCTAGCTCGCCTTACAAGAAACACACTCTGTTTTGAGAAAAGAGCACTCTTCTTCTCTACTGTGTTTCCTATAGGGCCAGAACAGTGAGCTTGCTCACAACATAAGAACTGTGCTTTCTACACACACGGTCCTTATCTAGTTCAACTCTGCTTAGCAAACTGACAAGAACAGTATGGCTCTTCTTCAGTCCGATACACTGTGCTTACTGGTAACAGACGCGAGTGCTATTTGCATTGTGTATGGCATTTGGATAGCAATAGTGAATCTTCTTACCATAAAACAACTCTTGCTCGTAGGACCAAAAACTCCCTGTGACCAAACTCCATTAAGGACTGGGAAACAAACGCGAGCTCGCCTTTCAAGAAACACGCTCTGCTTTAGAGAAAAGAGCACTCTTCTACTCTACTGTGTTTCCTATAGTGCCAGAACAGTGAGCTTGCTCAGAACATAATAACTGTGCTTCCTACACACACGGGCCATATCTAGTTCAACTCTGCTTAGGAAACTGACAAGAACAGTTGCTCTTCTTCAGTCCAATACACTGTTCTTGCGGGGAAGAGACGCGAGTGCTATTTGCACTGTGTATGTCAATTGGGCACAACAGTGACTCGTCTTACCAGAAAACAACTCTTGCTCGTAGGACAAAAAACTGCATGTGACTCAACTCCATTTTGGAGTAGGAAACAAACTCTAGCTCGCCTTACAAGAAACACACTCTGCTTTTGAGAAAAGAGCACTCTTCTACTCTACTGTGTTTCCTATAGGCCCAGAACAGTGAGCTTGCTCAGAACAAATGAACTGTGCTTCCTCGACACACGGGCCATATCTAGTTCAACTCTGCTTAGGAGACTGACAAGAACAGTAGCTCCTCTTCAGTCCAATACACTGTACTTGCTGGGAACAGACGCGAGTGCTATTTTTCCTGTGTATGGCAAAGAGAGCCCAATAGTGGCTTTCCTTACCAGAAAACAACTCTTGCTCGTAGGACCACAAACTGCATGTGATTCAACGCCATTTAGGACTGGGAAACGAACATTCGCGTGCCTTACAAGAAACACACTCTGCTTTTGAGAAAAGAGCACTCTTCTACTCTACTGTGTTTCCTATGGGGTCCAAACAGTGAGCTTGCTCAGAACAAAAGAACTGTGCTTCCTACACACACCGACCATATGTAGTTCAACTCTGCTTAGGAAACTGACAAGAACAGTAGTTCCTATTCAGTCCAATACACTGTACTTGCTGGGAACAGACGCGAGTGCTATTTTTCCTGTGTATGGCAATGGGAGCGCAATAGTGACTTTCCTTACCAGAAAACAACTCTTGCTCGTAGGACCAGAAACTGCATTTGATTCAACTCCATTTAGGACTGGGAAACAAACGCTAGCTCGCATTACAAAAAACACACTCTGCTTTTGATCAAAGAGCACTGTTCTACTCTACTGTGTTTCCTATGGGGTCCAAACAGTGAGCTTGCTCAGAACAAAGAACTGTGCTTCCTACACACATGGACCATATCTAGTTCAACTCTGCTTAGGAAACTGACAAGAACAGTAGCTCCTATTCAGTCCAATACACTGTGCTTGCTGGGAACAGACACGAGTGCTATTTGCAGTGTGTATGGCATTTGGAGCGCAATAGTGACTCTTCTTACCAGAAAACAACTCTTGCTCGTAGGACCAAAAACTGCCTGTGACTCAATTCCACTTAGGACTGGGAAACAAACGCGAGCTCGCCTTACAAGAAACACACTCTGCTTTAGAGAAAAGAGCACTCTTCTTCTCTACTGTGTTTCCTATAGGGCCAGAACAGTGAGCTTGCTCAGAACATAGTAACTGTGCTTCCTTCACACACGGGCCATATCTATTTCAACTCTGCTTAGGAAACTGACAAGAACAGTAACTCCTCTTCAGTCAAGTACACTGTACTTGCAGGGAAGAGACGCGAGTGCTATTTGCACTGTGTATGGCAATTGGAGCACAATAGTGACTCGTCTTACCAGAAAACAACTCTTGCTCGTAGGACCAAAAACTGCCTGTGACTCAACTCCATTTAGGACTGGGAAACAAACGCTAGCTCGCCTTACAAGAAACACATTCTGCTTTAGAGAAAAGAGCACTCTTCTTCTCTACTGTGTTTCCTATATGGCCAGAACAGTGAGCTTGCTCAGAACATAATAACTGTGCTTCCTACACACACGGGCCATATCTAGTTCAACTCTGCTTAGGAGACTGACAAGAACAGTAGCTCCTCTTCAGTCCAATACACTGTACTTGCGGGGAAGAGACGAGAGTGCTATTTGCACTGTGTATGGCAATTGGAGCACAATAATGACTCGTCTTACCAGAAAACAACTCTTGCTCATAGGAAAAAAAACTGCATGTGACTCAACTCCATTTAGGTCTAGGAAACAAACGCTAGCTCGCCTTTCAAGAAACACACTCTGCTTTAGAGAAAAGAGCACTCTTCTACTCTACTGTGTTTCCTATGGGGTCCGAACAGTGAGCTTTCTCAGAACAAAAGACCTGTGCTTCCTACACACACAGCCATATCTAGTTCAATTCTGCTTAGGAACCTGACAAGAACAGTAGCTCCTCTTCAGTCCAATACACTGTACTGCTGGGAACAGACGCCAGTGCTATTTGTCCTGTGTATGGCAATTGCAGCGCAATAGTGACTATTCTTATCATAAAACAACTCTTGCTCGTAGGACCAGAAACTGCATGTGATTCAACTTCGTTTAGGACTGGGAAACAAATGCTAGCTCGCCTTACATGAAACACTCTCTGCTTTTGAGAAAAGAGCACTCTTCTACTCTACTGTGTTTCCTATGGGGTCCAAACAGTGAGCTTGCTCAGAACAAAGAACTGTGCTTCCTACACACATGGACCATATCTAGTTCAACTCTGCTTAGGAAACTGACAAGGACAGTAGCTCCTCTTCTGTCCAATACACTGTACTTACAAAGAACAGTAGCAAGTGTTGTTTGTACTGTGTATGGCAATAAGAGCGCAATAGTGACTCTTCTTCCCTGAGAACAACTCTTGCTCATAGGACAAGAAACTGCATGTAATTCAACTACATTTAGGACTGGGAAACAAACGCTAGCTCACCTTACAAGAAACACACTCTGCTTTTGAGAAAAGAGCACTCTTCTACTCTACTGTGTTTTCTATAGGGCCAGAAGAGTGAGCTTGCTCAGAACATAAGAAATGTGCTTCCTACACACACGGGCCATATATAGTTCAACTCTGCTTAGGAGACTGACAAGAACAGTAGCTCCTCTTCAGTCCGAATCACTGTACTTGCAGGGAAGAGACGCGAGTGCTATTTGCACTGTGTATGGCAATTGGAGCACAATAGTGACTCGTCTTATCAGAAAACAACTCTTGCTAGTAGGTCAAAAAACTGCACGTGACTCAACTCCATTTAGGTCTGGGAAACAAACGCTAGCTCGCCTTACAAGAAATACACTCTGCTTTAGAGAAAAGAGCACTCTTCTACTCTACTGTGTTTCCTATGGGGTACCGAACAATGAGCTTGCTCAGAACAAAAAAACTGTGCTTCCTACACACACAGCCATATCTAGTTCAATTCTGCTTAGGAAACTGACAAGAACAGTACCTCCTATTCAGTCCAATACACTGTACTGCTGGGAACCGACGCCAGTGCTATTTGTCCCTGTGTATGGCAATGGCAGCACAATAGTGACTATTCTTATCATTAAACAACTCTTGCTCGTAGGACCGGAAACTGCATGTGATTCAACTCCATTTAGGACTGGGAAACAAACGCTAGCTCGCCTTACAAGAAACAAAATCTGCTTTAAAGAAAAGAGCACTCTTCTACTCTACTGTGTTTCCTATAGGGCCAGAACAGTGAGCTGCTCAGAACAAAAGAACTGTGCTTCCTACACACGGGCCAATTCTAGTTCAACTCTGCTTAGGAAACTGACAAGAACAGTAGCTCCTCTTCAGTCCGATACACTGTACTTGCTGGGAACAGACGCGAGTGCTATTTGCACTGTGTATGGCAATGGGAGCGCAATAGTGACTTTCCTTACCAGAAAACAACTCTTGCTCGTAGGACCAGAAACTGCATGTGATTCAACTCCGTTTAGGACTGGCAAACAAATGCTAGCTCGCCTTACATGAAACACTTTCTGCTTTTGAGAAAAGAGCACTCTTCTACTCTACTGTGTTTCCTATGGGGTCCAAACAGTGAGCTTGCTCAGAACAAAGAACTGTGCTTCCTAAACACATGGACCATATCTAGTTCAACTCTGCTTAGGAGACTGACAAGAATAGTAGCTCCTCTTCAGTCCGATACACTGTACTTGCTGGGAACAGACGCGAGTGCTATTTACACTGTGTATGGCAATGGGAGCGCAATAGAGACTTTCCTTACCAGAAAACAACTCTTGCTCGTATGACCTGAAACTGCATGTGATTCAACTCCGTTTAGGACTGGGAAACAAATGCTAGTTCACCTTACATGAAACACTCCCTGCTTTTGAGAAAAGAGCACTCTTCTACTCTACTGTGTTTCCTATGGGGTCCAAACAGTGAGCTTGCTCAGAACAAAAGAACTGTGCTTCCTACACACATGGACCATATCTAGTTCAACTCTGCTTAGGAAACTGACAATAACAGTAGCTCCTCTTCAGTCCGATACACTGTACTTGCTGGGAACAGACGTGAGGGCTATTTGCACTGTGTATGGCAAAGGGAGCGCAATAGTGACTTTCCTTACCAGAAAACAACTCTTGCTCTTAGGACCAGAAACTTCATGTGATTCAACTCCATTTAGGACTGGGAAACAAATGATAGCTTGCCTTACAAAAAACACACTCTGCTTTTGAGAAAAGAGCACTCTTCTACTCTACTGTGTTTCCTATGGGGTCCAAACAGTGAGCTTGCTCAGAACAAAAGAACTGTGCTTCCTGCACACACGGCCATATCTAGTTCAATTCTTCTTCGGAACCTGACAAGAACAGCAGATCCTCTTCAGTCTAATACACTGTACTTGCTGCGAATAGACGCCAGTGCTATTTGTCCTTTGTATGGCAATGGCAGCACAATAGTGACTATTCTTACCATAAAACAACTCTTGCTCGTAGGACAGAAACTGCATGTGATTCCACTCCATTTAGTACTGGGAAACAAACGGTAGCTCGCCTTACAAGAAACACACTCTGCTTTAGAGAAAAGAGCACTCTTCTACTCTACTGTGTTTCCTATGAGGTCCAAACAGTGAGCTTGCTCAGAACATAAGAACTGTGCTTCCTACACACAAGGACTATATGTAGTTAAACTCTGCTTAGGAAACTGACAAGAACAGTAGCTCCTATTCAGTCCAATACACTGTACTTGCTGGGAAAAGACACGAGTGCTATTTGCCCTATGTATGGCAATGGGAGCACAATAGTGACTTTCCTTACCAGAAAACAACTCTTGTTCGTAGGACCACATACTGCATGTGATTCAACTCCATTTAGGACTAGGAAACAAACGCTAGCTCGCCTTACATGAAACGCACTCTGCTTTTGAGAAAAGAGCACTCTGCTACTCTCCTGTTTTTCCTATAGGTCCAGAACAGTGAGCTTGCTCAGATCAAAAGAACTCTGCTTTCTACATACACGGTCCTTATCTAGTTCAACTCTGCTTAGGAAACTGACAAGAACAGTAGCTCCTCTTCAGTCTGATACACTGTACTTGCTGGGAACAGACGCGAGTGCTATTTACACTGTGTATGGCAATGGGAGAGCAATAGTGACTTTCCTTACCAGAAAACAACTCTTGCTCGTAGGACCACACACTGCATGTGATTCAACGCCATTTAGGACTGGGAAACAAATGCTAGCTCACCTTACAAGAAACACACTCTGCTTCTGAGAAAAGAGCACTCTTCTACTCTACTGTGTTTCCTATGGGGTCCAAACAGTGAGCTTGCTCAGAACAAAAGAACTGTGCTTCCTACACACATGGACCATATCTAGTTCAACTCTGCTTAGGAAACTGACAAGAACAGTAGCTCCTCTTCAGTCCAATACACTGTACTTGCGGGGAAGAGACGCGAGTGCTATTTGCACTGTGTATGGCAATTGGAGCACAATAGTGACTCATCTTACCAGAAAACAACTCTTGCTCGTAGGACAAAAAACTGCACGTGACTCAACTCCATTTAGGTCTGGGAAACAAACGCTAGCTCGCCTTACAAGAAATACACTCTGCTTTAGAGAAAAGAGCACTCTTCTACTCTACTGTGTTTCCTATGGGGTCCGAACAGTGAGCTTGCTCAGAACAAAAGAACTGTGCTTCCTACACACACAGCCATATCTAGTTCAATTCTGCTTAGGAAACTGACATGAACAGTAGATCCTCTTCAGTCCAATACACTGTACTGCTGGGAACCGACGCCAGTGCTATTTGTCCTGTGTATGGCAATGGCAGCACAATAGTGACTATTCTTATCATTAAACAACTCTTGCTCGTAGGACCAGAAACTGGATGTGATTCAACTCCATTTAGGACTGGGAAACAAACGCTAGCTCGCCTTACAAGAAACAAAATCTGCTTTAAAGAAAAGAGCACTCTTCTACTCTACTGTGTTTCCTATAGGGCCAGAACAGTGAGCTGCTCAGAACAAAAGAACTGTGCTTCCTACACACGGGCCATATCTAGTTCAACTCTGCTTAGGAAACTGACAAGAACAGTAGCTCCTCTTCAGTCCGATACACTGTACTTGCTGGGAACAGACGCGAGTGCTATTTGCACTGTGTATGGCAATGGGAGCGCAATAGTGACTTTCCTTACCAGAAAACAACTCTTGCTCGTAGGACCAGAAACTGCATGTGATTCAACTCCGTTTAGGACTGGGAAACAAATGCTAGCTCGCCTTACATGAAACACTCTCTGCTTTTAAGAAAAGAGCACTCTTCTACTCTACTGTGTTTCCTATGGGGTCCAAACAGTGAGCTTGCTCAGAACATAAGAACTGTGCTTCCTACACACAAGGACTATATGTAGTTCAACTCTGCTTAGGAAACTGACAAGAACAGTAGCTCCTATTCAGTCCAATACACTGTACTTGCTGGGAAAACACGCGAGTGCTATTTGCCCTGTGTATGGCAATGGGAGCACAATAGTGTCTTTCCTTACCAGAAAACAACTCTTGTTCGTAGGACCACATACTGCATGTGATTCAACTCCATTTAGGACTAGGAAACAAACGCTAGCTCACCTTACATGAAACGCACTCTGATTTTGAGAAAAGAGCACTCTTCTACTCTACTGTGTTTCCTATAGGGCCAGAACAGTGAGCTTGCTCAGATCAAAAGAACTGTGCTTTCTACATACACGGTCCTTATCTAGTTCAACTCTGCTTAGGAAACTGACAAGAACAGTAGCTCCTCTTCAGTCCGATATGCTGTACTTCCTGGGAACAGACGCGAGTGCTATTTGCCCTGTGTATGGCAATGGGAGAGCAATAGTGACTTTCCTTACCAGAAAACAACTCTTGCTCGTAGGACCAGAAACTGCATGTGATTCAACTCCATTTCGGACTGGGAAACAAACACTAGCTCACCTTACAAGAAACATACTCTCCTCTTGAGAAATGAGCACTCTTGTACTCTACTGTGTTTCCTATGGGGTCCGAACAGTGAGCTTGCTCAGAACAAAAAAACTTTGCTTCCTACACACACGGGCCATACCTAGTTCAACTCTGCTTAGGGAACTGACAAGAACAGTAGCTCCTCTTCAGTCCAATACACTGTACTTGCGGGGAAGAGACGCGAGTGCTATTTGCACTGTGTATGGCAATTGGAGCACAATAGTGACTCGTCTTACCAGAAAACAACTCTTGCTCGTAGGACAAAAAACTGCATGTGATTCAACTCCATTTTGGACTGTGAAACAAACGCTAGCTCGCCTTACAAGAAACACACTCTGCTTTTGAGAAAAGAGCACTCTTCTACTCTACTGTTTTTCCTACAGGGTCCAAACAGTGAGCTTGATCAGAACAAAGGAACTGTGCTTCCTAGACACACGGGCCATATCTAGTTCAACTCTGCTTAGGAAACTGACAAGAACAGTAGCTCCTCTTCAGTCCAATACACTGTACTTGCTAAGAACAGACGCGAGTGCTATTTGCACTGTGTATGGCAATGTGAGCACAATAGTGGCTTTCCTTACCAGAAAACAACTCTTGCTTGTAGGACCACACAGTGCATGTGATTCAACGCCATTTAGGACTGGGAAACAAATGCTAGCTCACCTTACAAGAAACACACTCTGCTTCTGAGAAAAGAGCACTCTTCTACTCTACTGTGTTTCCTATGGGGTCCAAACAGTGAGCTTGCTCAGAACAAAAGAACTGTGCTTCCTACACACATGGACCATATCTAGTTCAAATCTGCTTAGGAAACTGACAAGAACAGTAGCTCCTCTTCAGTCCAATACACTGTACATGCGGGGAAGAGACGCGAGTGCTATTTACACTGTGTATGGCAATTGGAGCACAATAGTGACTCGTCTTACCAGAAAACAACTCTTGCTCGTAGGAAAAAAACTGCATGTGACTCAACTCCATTTAGGTCTGGGAAACAAACACTAGCTCGCCTTACAAGAAACACACTCTGCTTTAGAGAAAAGAGCACTCTTCTACTCTACTGTGTTTCCTATGGTGTCCAAACAGTGAGCTTTCTCAGAATAAAAGAACTGTGCTTCCTACACACAGCCATATCTAGTTCAATTCTGCTTAGGAACCTGACAAGAACAGTAGCTCCTCTTCAGTCCAATACACTGTACTGCTGGGAACAGACGCCAGTGCTCTTTGTCCTGTGTATGGCAATGGCAGCACAATAGTGACTATTCTTATCATTAAACAACTCTTGCTCATAGGACCAGAAACTGCATGTGATTCAACTCCATTTAGGACTGGGAAACAAAAGCTAGCTCGCCTTACAAGAAACACACTCTGCTTCTGAGAAAAGAGCACTCTTCTACTCTACTGTGTTTCCTATTGGGTCCAAACAGTGAGCTTGCTCAGAACAAAAGAACTGTGCTTCCTACACACGTCGACCATATCTAGTTCAAATCTGCTTAGGAACCTGACAAGAACAGTAAGTAGATCCTCTTCAGTCAAATACACTGTACTTGCTGGGAAGAGACGCGAGTGCTGTTTGCACTGTGTATGGCAATGAGACCACAAAGTGGCTTTCCTTACCAAAAAACAACTCTTGCTCTAGGACCACACACTGCATGTGATTCAACGCCATTTAGGACTGGGAAACAAATGCTAGCTCGCCTTACAAGAAACACACTCTGCTTCTGAGAAAAGAGCACTCTTCTCCTCTACTGTGTTTCCTATTGGGTCCAAACAGTGAGCTTGCTCAGAACAAAAGAACTGTGCTTCCTACACACGTCGACCATATCTAGTTCAAATCTGCTTAGGAACCTGACAAGAACAGTAGCTCCTCTTCAGTCCAATACACTGTACTGCTGGGAACAGACGCCAGTGCTCTTTGTCCTGTGTATGGCAATGGCAGCGCAATAGTGACTATTCTTATCATTAAACAACTCTTGCTCATAGGACCAGAAACTGCATGTGATTCAACTCCATTTAGGACTGGGAAACAAAACCTAGCTCGCCTTACAAGAAACAAAATCTGCTTTAGAGAAAAGAGCACTCTTCTACTCTACTGTGTTTCCTATACGGCCAGAACAGTGAGCTTGCTCAGAACAAAAGAACTGTGCTTCCTACACACGGGCCATATCTAGTTCAACTCTGCTTAGGAAACTGACAAGAACAGTAGCTCCTCTTCAGTCCGATTCATTGTACTTGCTGGGAACAGAAGCGAGTGCTATTTGCACTGTGTATGGTAATGGGAGCACAATAGTGACTTTCCTTACCAGAAAACAACTCTTGCTCGTAGGACCAGAAACTGCATGTGATTCAACTCCGTTTAGGACTGGGAAACAAATGCTAGCTCCCCTTACATGAAACACTCTCTGCTTTTGAGAAAAGAGCACTCTTCTACTCTACTGTGTTTCCTATGGGGTCCAAACAGTGAGCGTGCTCAGAACAAAGAACTGTGCTTCCTACACACATCGACCATATCTAGTTCAACTCTGCTTAGGAGACTGACAAGAACAGTAGCTCTTCTTCAGTCCGATACACTGTACTTGCTGGTAACAGACGCGAGTGCTTTTTGCACTGTGTGTGGCAATGGGAGCGCAATAGTGACTTTCCTTACCAGAAAACAACTCTTGCTCGTAGGACCAGAAACTGCATGTGATTCAACTCCGTTTAGGACTGGGAAACAAATGCTAGCTCGCTTACATGAAACACTCTCTGCTTTTGAGAAAAGAGCACTCTTGTACTCTACTGTGTTTCCTATGGGGTCCAAACAGTGAGCTTGCTCAGAACAAAGAACTGTGCTTCCTACACACATGAACCATATCTAGTTCAACTCTGCTTAGGAAACTGACAATAACAGTAGCTCCTCTTCAGTCCGATACACTGTACTTGCTGGGAACAGACGCGAGTGCTATTTGCACTGTGTATGGCAAAGGGAGCACAATAGTGACTTTCCTTACCAGAAAACAACTCTTGCTCGTAGGACCAGAAACTGCATGTGATTCAACTCCATTTAGGACTGGGAAACAAACGTTAGCTCGCCTTACAAGAAACACACTCTGCTTTAGAGAAAAGAGCACTCTTCTACTCTACAGTGTTTCCTATGGGGTCCGAATAGTGAGCTTGCTCAGAACAAAAGAACTGTGCTTCCTGCACACACGGCCATATCTAGTTCAATTCTGCTTAGGAACCTGACAAGAACAGTAAGTAGATCCTCTTCAGTCAAATACACTGTACTTGCTGGGAAGAGACGCGAGTGCTGTTTGCACTGTGTATGGCAATGAGAGCACAATAGTGGCTTTCCTTACCAAAAAACAACTCTTGCTCTAGGACCACACACTGCATGTGATTCAACGCCATTTAGGACTGGGAAACAAATGCTAGCTCGCCTTACAAGAAACACACTCTGCTTCTTAGAAAAGAGCACTCTTCTACTCTACTGTGTTTCCTATTGGGTCCAAACAGTGAGCTTGCTCAGAACAAAAGAACTGTGCTTCCTACACACATCGACCATATCTAGTTCATATCTGCTTAGGAAACTGACAAGAACAGTAGCTCCTCTTCATTCCAATACACTGTACATGCGGGGAAGAGACGCGAGTGGTGTTTGCACTGTGTATGGCAATTGGAGCACAATAGTGACTCGTCTTACCAGAAAACAACTCTTGCTCGTAGGACAAAAAACTGCATGTGACTCAACTCCATTTATGACTGGGAACCATCGCTTGGTCGTCTTCCAAGTAACACACTCTGCTTCAGAGAAAAGAGCTCTCTTCTACTCTACTGTGTTTCCTATGGGGTCCGAACAGTGAGCTTTCTCAGAACAAAAGAACTGTGCTTCCTACACACACAGCCATATCTAGTTCAATTCTGCTTAGGAACCTGACAAGAACAGTAGCTCCTCCTCAGTCCAATACACTGTACTGCTGGGAACAGACGCCAGTGCTATTTGTCCTGTGTATGGCAATGGCAGCGCAATAGTGACTATTCTTATCATTAAACAACTCTAGCTAGTAGGACCAGAAACTGCATGTGATTCAACTTCATTTAGGACTGGGAAACAAACGCTAGCTCGCCTTACAAGAAACACAATCTGCTTTAGAGAAAAGAGCACTCTTCTACTCTACTGTGTTTCCTATAGGGCCCGAACAGTGAGCTTGCTCAGAACAAAAGAACTGTGCTTCCTACACACGGGCCATATCTAGTTCAACTCTGCTTAGGAAACTGACAAGAACAGTAGCTCCTCTTCAGTCCGATACACTGTACTTGCTGGGAACAGACGCGAGTGCTATTTGCACTGTGTATGGCAATGGGAGCGCAATAGTGACTTTCCTTACCAGAAAACAACTCTTGCTCGTAGGACCAGAAACTGCATGCGATTCAACTCCGTTTAGGACTGGGAAACAAATGAAGCTCGCCTTACATGAAACAATCTCTGCTTTTGAGAAAAGAGCACTCTTCTTCTCTACTGTGTTTCCTATGGGGTCCAAACAGTGAGGTTGCTCAGAACAAAGAACTGTGCTTCCTACACACATGGGCCACATCTAGTTCAACTCTGCTTAGGAGACTGACAAGAACAGTAGCTCCTCTTCAGTCCAATACACTGTACTTGCTGGGAACAGACGCGAGTGCTATTTGCACTGTGTATGGCAATGGGAGCGCAATAGTGACTTTCCTTACCAGAAAACAACTCTTGCTCGTAGGACAGAAACTGCATTTGATTCCACTCCATTTAGGACTGGGAAACAAACGCTAGCTCGCCTTACAAGAAACACACTATGCTTTAGAGAAAATAGCACTCTTCTACTCTACTGTGTTTCCTATGAGGTCCAAACAGTGAGCTTGCTCAGAACATAAGAACTGTGCTTCCTACACACAAGGACTATATGTAGTTCAACTCTGCTTAGGAAACTGAGAAGAACAGTAGCTCCTCTTCAGTCTGATACACTGTACTTGCTGAGAGCAGACGCGAGTGCTACTTGCACTGTGTATGGGAATTGGAGCACAACAGTGCCTCGTCTTACCGGAAAACAACTCTTGCTCGTAGGACCAAAAACTGCATGTGAATCAACTCCATTTAGGACTGGGAAAAAAACGCTAGCTAGCCTTAAAAGAAACACACTCTGCTTTTGAGAAAAGGGCACTCTTCTACT
The DNA here is from genome assembly GCF_949786415.1 of Peromyscus eremicus. Lineage (NCBI taxonomy): Eukaryota > Metazoa > Chordata > Mammalia > Rodentia > Cricetidae > Peromyscus > Peromyscus eremicus. Next base: position 99,703 of record NW_026734511.1, on the reverse strand, counting down.
CTACTGTGTTTCCTATGGGGTCCAAACAGTGAGCTTGCTCAGAAGAAATGAACTGTGCTTCCTGGACACACGGGCCATATGTAGTTCAACTCAGCTTAGGAGACTGACAGGAACAGTAGCTCCTCTTCAGTCCAATACACTGTACTTGCTGGGAACAGACGCGAGTTTTATTTGCACTGTGTATGGCAATAAGAGCACAATAGTGGTTTTCCTTACCAGAAAACAACTCTTGCTCGTAGGACCACACACTGCAGGTGATTCAATGCCATTTAGGACTGGGAAACAAATGCTAGCTCGCCTTACAAGAAACACACTCTGCTTCTGCGAAAAGAGCACTCTTCTATTCTACTGTGTTTCCTATGGGGTCCAAACAGTGAGCTTGCTCAGAACAAAAGAACTGTGCTTCCTACACACATCGACCATATCTAGTTCAACTCTGCTTAGGAAACTGACAAGAACAGTAGCTCCTCTTCAGTCCAATACACTGTACTTGCGGGGAAGAGACGCGAGTGCTATTTGCACTGTGTATGGCAATTGGAGCACAATAGTGACTCCTCTTACCAGAATACAACTCTTGCTCGTAGGACAAAAAACTGCATGTGACTCAACTCCATTTAGGTCTGGGAAACAAACGTTAGCTCGCCTTACAAGAAACACACTCTGCTTTAGAGAAAAGAGCACTCTTCTACTCTACTGTGTTTCCTATGGGGTCCGAACAGTGAGCTTTCTCAGAACAAAAGAACTGTGCTTCCTACACACACAGCCATATCAGGTTCAATTCTGCTTAGGAACCTGACAAGAACAGTAGCTCCTCTTCAGTCCAATACACTGTACTGCTGGGAACAGACGCCAGTGCTATTTGTCCTGTGTATGGCAATGGCAGTGCAATAGTGACTATTCTTATCATTAAACAACTCTAGCTCGTAGGACCAGAAACTGCATGTGATTCAACTTCATTTAGGACTGGGAAACAAACGCTAGCTCGCCTTACAAGAAACACAATCTGCTTTAGAGAAAAGAGCACTCTTCTACTCTACTGTGTTTCCTATAGGGCCAGAACAGTGAGCTTGCTCAGAACAAAAGAACTGTGCTTCCTACACACGGGCCATATCTAGTTCAACTCTGCTTAGGAAACTGACAAGAACAGTAGCTCCTCTTCAGTCCGATACACTGTACTTGCTGGGAACAGACGCGAGTGCTATTTGCACTGTGTATGGCAATGGGTGCGCAATAGTGACTTTCCTTACCAGAAAACAACTCTTGCTCGTAGGACCAGAAACTGCATGTGATTCAACTCCGTTTAGGACTGGGAAACATATGCTAGCTCGCCTTACATGAAACACTCTCTGCTTTTGAGAAAAGAGCACTCATCTACTCTACTGTGTTTCCTATGGGGTCCAAACAGTGAGCTTGCTCAGAACAAAGAACTGTGCTTCCTACACACATGGACTACATCTAGTTCAACTCTGCTTAGGAGACTGACAAGAACAGTAGCTCCTCTTCAGTCCAATACACTGTACTTGCTGGGAACAGACGAGAGTGCTATTTGCACTGTGTATGGCAATGGGAGCGCAATAGTGACTTTCCTTACCAGAAAACAACTCTTGCTCATAGGACAGAAACTGCATTTTATTCCACTCCATTTAGGACTGGGAAACAAACGCTAGCTCGCCTTACAAGAAACACACTATGCTTTAGAGAAAATAGCACTCTTCTACTCTACTGTGTTTCCTATGAGGTCCAACCAGTGAGCTTGTTCAGAACATAAGAACTGTGCTTCCTACACACAAGGAGTATATGTAGTTCAACTCTGCTTAGGAAACTGACAAGAAGAGTAGCTCCTCTTCAGTCTGATACACTGTACTTGCTGAGAGCAGACACGAGTGCTACTTGCACTGTGTATGGGAATTGGAGCACAATAGTGACTCGTCTTACCAGAAAACAACTCTTGCTCGTAGGACAAAAAACTGCATGTGACTCAACTCCATTTAAGCCTGGGAAACAAACGCTAGCTCGCCTTACAAGAAACACACTCTGCTTTTGAGAAAAGGGCACTCTTCTACTCTACTGTGTTTCCTATAGGGCCAGAACAGTTAGCTTGCTCAGAACAAATGAACTGTGCTTCCTAGACACACGGGCCATATCTAGTTCAACTCTGCTTAGGAGACTGACAAGAACAGTAGCTCCTCTTCAGTCCTATACACTGTACTTGCTGGGAACAGACGCGAGTGCTATTTGCACTGTGTATGGCACTGAGAGCGCAATAGTGGCTTTCCTTACCAGGAAACAACTCTTGCTCGTAGGACCACACACTGCATGTGATTCAACTCCATTTAGGACTGGGAAACAAATGCTAGCTCGCCTTACAAGAAACACACTCTGCTTCTGAGAAAAGAGCACTCTTCTACTCTACTGTGTTTCCTATGGGGTCCAAACAGTGAGCTTGCTCAGAACAAAAGAAATGTGCTTCCTACACACATCGACCATATCTAGGTCAACTCTGCTTTGAAACTGACAAGAACAGTAGCTTCTCTTCAGTCCAATACACTGTACTTGCAGGGAAGAGACGAGAGTGCTATTTGCACTGTGTATGGCAATTGGAGCACAATAGTGACTCGGCTTACCAGAAAACGACTCTTGCTCGTAGGACAAAAAACTGCATGTGACTCAACTCCATTTAGGTCTGGGAAACAAACGCTAGCTTGCCTTACAAGAAACACACTCTGCTTTAGAGAAAAGAGCACTCTTCTACTCTACTGTGTTTCCTATGGGGTTCGAAAAGTGAGCTTGCTCAGAACAAAAGAACTGTGCTTCCTACACACAGGGGCCATATCAAGTTCAACTCTGCTTAGGAAACTGACAAGAACAGTAGCTCCTCTTCAGTCCAATACACTGTACATGCTGGTAACAGACGCCAGTGCTATTTGCCCTGTGTATGTTAATTGGAGCGCAATAGTGACTCTTCTAACCAGAAAACAGCTCTTGCTCGTAGGACCAGAAACTGCATGTGTATTTCAACTCCATTTAGGACTGGGAAACCAATGCTAGCTCGCCTTACAAGAAAAACACTCTGCTTTTGAGAAAAGAGCACTCTTCTACTCTACTGTGTTTCCTATGGGGTTCGAACAGTGAGCTTGCTCAGAACAAAAGAACTGTGCTTCCTACACACACGGGCCATATCAAGTTCAACTTTGCTTAGGAAACTGACAAGAACAGTAGATCCTCTTCAGTCCAATGCACTGTACATGCTGGGAACAGACGCGAATGCTATTTGTACTGTGTACGGAAATAAGTGCACAATAGTGAATCTTCTTACCAAAAAACAACTCTTCCTCATAGGAACAGAAACTGCATTTGATTCAACTCCATTTAGGACTGTGAAACAAACGCTAGCTCGCCTTACAAGAAACACGCTCTGGTTTTGAGAATAGGGCACACATCTACTCTACTGTGTTTCCTATCGGGCACAAACAGTGAGCTTGGTCAGAACAAAAAATCTCTGCTTCCTACACACAGGGGTCATATCTAGTTCAACTCTGCTTAGGAAACTGACAAGAACAGTAGCTCCTCTTCAGTCCAATACACTGTAATTGCTGGGAATAGACGCGAGTGCTATTTGCACTGTGTATGGCAATGGGAGCACAAGAGTGACTTTCCTTAGCAGAAAACAACTCTTGCTCGTAGGACCACAAACTGCATGTGATTCAACTCCATTTAGGACTGGGAAACAAACGCTAGCTCGGATTACAAGAAACACACTCTGCTTTTGAGAAAAGAGCACTGTTCTACTCTACAGTGTTTCCTATGGGGTCCAAACAGTGAGCTTGCTCAGAACAAAAGAACTGTGCTTCCTACACACATGGACCATATCTAGTTCAACTCTGCTTAGGAAACTGACAAGAACAGTAGCTCCTATTCAGTCCAATACACTGTGCTTGCTGGGAACAGACGCGAGTGCTATTTGCACTGTGTATGGCATTTGGAGCACAATAGTGACTCTTCTTACCAGAAAACAACTCTTGCTCGTAGGACCAAAAACTGCATGTGATTCAACTCCATTTAGGACTGGGAAACAAATGCTAGCTCGCCTTACAAGAAACACACTCTGCTTTTGAGAAAAGAGCATTCTTCTACTCTACTGTGCTTCCTATAGGGCCAGAACAGTGAGCTTGCTCAGAAAAAGAGAACTGTGCTTCCTATACACACGGGCCATATGTAGTTCAACTGTGCTTAGGAAACTGACTAGAACAGTAGCCTCTCTTCAGTCTAATACACTGTACTTGCTGGAAACAGACGCGAGTGCTATTTGCACTGTGTATGGCAATGGGAGCGCAATAGTGACTCTTCTTACCAGAAAACAACTCTTGCTCGTAGGACCAAAAACTGCCTGTGACTCAACTCCATTAAGACTGGGAAACAAACGCTAGCTCGCCTTACAAGAAACACACTCTGCTTTAGAGAAAAGAGCACTCTTCTTCTCTACTGTGTTTCCTATATGGCCAGAACAGTGAGCTTGCTCAGAACATAATAACTGTGCTTCCTACACACACGGGCCATATCTAGTTCAACTCTGCTTAGGAAACTGACAAGAACAGTAGCTCTTCTTCAGTCCAATACACTGTACTTGCGGGGAAGAGACGCGAGTGCTATTTGCACTGTGTATGTCAATTGGAGCACAACAGTGACTCGTCTTACCAGAAAACAACTCTTGCTCATAGGACAAAAAACTGCATGTGACTCAACTCCATTTTGGAGTCGGAAACAAACTCTAGCTCCCCTTACAAGAAACACACTCTGCTTTTGAAAAAGAGCACTCTTCTACTCTACTGTGTTTCCTATAGGGCCAGAACAGTGAGCTTGCTCAGAACAAATGAACTGTGCTTCCTCGACACACGGGCCATATCTAGTTCAACTCTGCTTAGGAGACTGACAAGAACAGTAGCTCCTCTTCAGTCCAATACACTGTACTGCTGGGAACAGACGCCAGTGCTATTTGTCCTGTGTATGGCAATGGCAGCACAATAGTGACTATTCTTATCATTAAACAACTCTTGCTCGTAGGACCAGAAACTGGATGTGATTCAACTCCATTTAGGACTGGGAAACAAATGCTAGCTCGCCTTACAAGAAACAAAATCTGCTTTAAAGAAAAGAGCACTCTTCTACTCTACTGTGTTTCCTATAGGGCCAGAACAGTGAGCTGCTCAGAACAAAAGAACTGTGCTTCCTACACACGGGCCATATCTAGTTCAACTCTGCTTAGGATACTGACAAGAACAGTAGCTCCTCTTCAGTCCGATACACTGTACTTGCTGGGAACAGACGGGAGTGCTATTTGCACTGTGTATGGCAATGGGAGCGCAATAGTGACTTTCCTTACCAGAAAACAACTCTTGCTCGTAGGACCAGAAACTGCATGTGATTCAACTCCGTTTAGGACTGGGAAACAAATGCTAGCTCTCCTTACATGAAACACTCTCTGCTTTTGAGAAAAGAGCACTCTTCTACTCTACTGTGTTTCCTATAAGGTCCAAACAGTGAGCTTGCTCAGAACAAAGAACTGTGCTTCCTAAACACATGGACCATGTCTAGTTCAACTCTGCTTAGGAGACTGACAAGAATAGTAGCTCCTCTTCAGTCCTATACACTGTACTTGCTGGGAACAGACGCGAGTGCTATTTACACTGTGTATGGCAATGGGAGCGCAATAGTGACTTTCCTTACCAGAAAACAACTCTTGCTCGTATGACCTGAAACTGCATGTGATTCAACTCCGTTTAGGACTGGGAAACAAATGCTAGCTCGCCTTACATGAAACACTCTCTGCTTTTGAGAAAAGAGCACTCTTCTACTCTACTGTGTTTCCTATGGGGTCCAAACAGTGAGCTTGCTCAGAACAAAGAACTGTGCTTCCTACACACATGGACCATATCTAGTTCAACTCTGCTTAGGAAACTGACAATAACAGTAGCTCCTCTTCATTCCGATACACTGTACTTGCTGGGAACAGACGCGAGTGCTATTTGCACTGTGTATGGCAAAGGGAGCACAATAGTGACTTTCCTTACCAGAAAACAACTCTTGCTCTTAGGACCAGAAACTGCATGTGATTCAACTCCATTTAGGACTGAGAAACAAATGATAGCTTGCCTTACAAAAAACACACTCTGCTTTTGAGAAAAGAGCACTCTTCCACTCTACTGTGTTTCCTATGGGGTCCGAACAGTGAGCTTGCTCAGAACAAAAGAACTGTGATTCCTGCACACACGGCCATATCTAGTTCAATTCTTCTTCGGAACCTGACAAGAACAGCAGATCCTCTTCAGTCCAATACACTGTACTTGCTGCGAATAGACGCCAGTGCTATTTGTCCTGTGTATGGCAATGGCAGCACAATAGTGACTATTCTTACCATAAAACAACTCTTGCTCGTAGGATAGCAACTGCATGTGATTCCACTCCATTTAGGAGTGGGAAACAAACGCTAGCTCGCCTTACAAGAAACACACTCTGCTTTAGAGAAAAGAGCACTCTTCTACTCTACTGTGTTTCCTATGATGTCCAAACAGTGAGCTTGCTCAGAACATAAGAACTGTGCTTCCTACACACAAGGACTATATGCAGTTCAACTCTGCTTAGGAAACTGACAAGAACGGTAGCTCCTATTCAGTCCAATACACTGTACTTGCTGGGAAAAGACGCGAGTGCTATTTGCCCTGTGTATGGCAATGGGAGCACAATAGTGACTTTCCTTACCAGAAAACAACTCTTGTTCGTAGGACCACATACTGCATGTGATTCAACTCCATTTAGGACTAGGAAACAAACGCTAGCTCGCCTTACATGAAACGCACTCTGCTTTTGAGAAAAGAGCACTCTTCTACTCTACAGTGTTTCCTATAGGGCCAGAACAGTGAGCTTGCTCAGATCAAAAGAACTGTGCTTTCTACATACACGGTCCTTATCTAGTTCAACTCTGCTTAGGAAACTGACAAGAACAGTAGCTCCTCTTCAGTCCGATACACTGTACTTGCTGGGAACAGACGCGAGTGCTATTTGCACTGTGTATGGCAATGGGAGAGCAATAGTGACTTTCATTACCAGAAAACAACTCTTGCTCGTAGGACCACACACTGCATGTGATTCAACGCCATTTAGGACTGGGAAACAAATGCTAGCTCACCTTACAAGAAACACACTCTGCTTCTGAGAAAAGAGCACTCTTTACACTACTGTGTTTCCTATGGGGTCCAAACAGTGAGCTTGCTCAGAACAAAAGAACTGTGCTTCCTACACACATGGACCATATCTAGTTCAACTCTGCTTAGGAAACTGACAAGAACAGTAGCTCCTCTTCAGTCCAATACACTGTACTTGCGGGGAAGAGACGCGAGTGCTATTTGCACTGTGTATGGCAATTGGAGCACAATAGTGACTCGTCTTACCAGAAAACAACTCTTGCTCGTAGGACAAAAAACTGCATGTGATTCAACTCCATTTAGGACTGGGAAACAAACGCTAGCTCGCCTTACAAGAAACACACTCTGCTTTTGAGAAAAGAGCACTCTTCTACTCTACTGTGTTTCCTACAGAGTCCAAACAGTGAGCTTGATCAGAACAAATGAACTGTGCTTCCTAGACACACGGGCCATATCTAGTTCAACTCTGCTTAGGAGACTGACAAGAACAGTAGCTCCTCTTCAGTCCAATACACTGTACTTGCTAAGAACAGACGCGAGTGCTATTTGCACTGTGTATGGCAATGAGAGCACAATAGTGGCTTTCCTTACCAGAAAACAACTCTTGCTTGTAGGACCACACAGTGCATGTGATTCAACGCCATTTAGGACTGGGAAACAAATGATAGCTTGCCTTACAAGAACCACACTCTGCTTCTGACAAAAGAGCACAATTCTACTCTACTGTGTTTCCTATGGGGTCCGAACAGTGAGCTTGCTCAGAACAAAAGAACTGTGCTTCCTGCACACATGGCCATATCTAGTTCAATTCTTCTTCGGAACCTGACAAGAACAGCAGATCCTCTTCAGTCTAATACACTGTACTTGCTGCGAATAGACGCCAGTGCTATTTGTCCTGTGTATGGCAATGGCAGCACAATAGTGACTATTCTTACCATAAAACAACTCTTGCTCGTAGGACAAAAAACTGCATGTGACTCAACTCCATTTAGGTCTGGGAAACAAACACTAACTCGCCTTACAAGAAACACACTCTGCTTTTGAGAAAAGAGCACTCTTCTACTCTACTGTGTTTCCTATAGGGCCAGAACAGTGAGCTTGCTCACAACATAAGAACTGTGCTTCCTACACAAAGGGACCATATCTAGTTCAACTCTGCTTAAGAAACTGACAAGAACAGTATGGCTCCTCTTCAGTCCGATACACTGTGCTTACTGGGAACAGACGCGAGTGCTATTTGCACTGTGTATGGCATTTGGAGCGCAATAGTGACTCTTCTTACCAGAAAACAACTCTTGCTCTTAGGACCAAAAACTCCCTGTGACCAAACTCCATTTAGGACTGGGAAACAAACGCGAGCTCGCCTTACAAGAAAGACACTCTGCTTTAGAGAAAAGAGCACTCTTCTACTCTACTGTGTTTCCTATAGTGCCAGAACAGTGAGCTTGCTCAGAACATAATAACTGTGCTTCCTACACACACGGGCCATATCTAGTTCAACTCTGCTTAGGAAACTGACAACAACAGTAGCTCTTCTTCAGTCCAATACACTGTACTTGCGGGGAAGAGACGCGAGTGCTATTTGCACTGTGTATGTCAATTGGAGCACAACAGTGACTCGTCTTACCAGAAAACAACTCTTGCTCATAGGACAAAAAACTGCATGTGACTCAACTCCATTTTGGAGTCGGAAACAAACTCTAGCTCCCCTTACAAGAAACACACTCTGCTTTTGAAAAAGAGCACTCTTCTACTCTACTGTGTTTCCTATAGGGCCAGAACAGTGAGCTTGCTCAGAACAAATGAACTGTGCTTCCTCGACACACGGGCCATATCTAGTTCAACTCTGCTTAGGAGACTGACAAGAACAGTAGCTCCTCTTCAGTCCAATACACTGTACTTGCTGGGAACAGACGCGAGTGCTATTTGCACTGTGTATGGCAATGAGAGCGCAATAGTGGCTTTCCTTACCAGAAAACAGCTCTTGCTCGTAGGAGCACACACTGCATGTGATTCAACGCCATTTAGGACTGGGAAACAAATGCTAGACCGCCTTACAAGAAACACACTCTGCTTCTGAGAAAAGAGCACTCTTCTACTCTACTGTGTTTCCTATGGGGTCCAAACAGTGAGCTTGCTCAGAACAAAAGAACTGTGCTTCCTACACACATGGACCATATCTAGTTCAACTCTGCTTAGGAAACTGACAAGAACAGTAGCTCCTCTTCAGTCCAATACACTGTACTTGCGGGGAAGAGACGCCAGTGCTATTTGCACTGTGTATGGCAATTGGAGCACAATAGTGACTCGTCTTACCAGAAAACAACTCTTGCTCGTAGGACAAAAAACTGCACGAGACTCAACTCCATTTAGGTCTGGGAAACAAACGCTAGCTCGCCTTACAAGAAATACACTCTGCTTTAGAGAAAAGAGCACTCTTCTACTCTACTGTGTTTCCTATGGGGTCCGAACAGTGAGCTTGCTCAGAACAAAAGAACTGTGCTTCCTACACACACAGCCATATCTAGTTCAATTCTTCTTCGGAACCTGACAAGAACAGCAGATCCTCTTCAGTCTAATACACTGTACTTGCTGCGAATAGACGCCAGTGCTATTTGTCCTGTGTATGGCAATGGCAGCACAATAGTGACTATTCTTACCATAAAACAACTCTTGCTCGTAGGACAAAAAACTGCATGTGACTCAACTCCATTTAGGTCTGGGAAACAAACACTAGCTCGCCTTACAAGAAACACACTCTGCTTTAGAGAAAAGAGCACTCTTCTACTCTACTGTGTTTCCTATGGTGTCCAAACAGTGAGCTTTCTCAGAACAAAAGAACTGTGCTTCCTACACACAGCCATATCTAGTTCAATTCTGCTTAGGAAACTGACAAGAACAGTAGCTCCTCTTCAGTCCAATACACTGTACTGCTGGGAACAGACGCCAGTGCTCTTTGTCCTGTGTATGGCAATGGCAGCGCAATAGGGACTATTCTTATCATTAAACAACTCTTGCTCATAGGACCAGAAACTGCATGTGATTCAACTCCATTTAGTTATGGGAAACAAAAGCTAGCTCGCCTTACAAGAAACACAATCTGCTTTAGAGAAAAGAGCACTCTTCTACTCTACTGTGTTTCCTAATGGGCCAGAACAGTGAGCTTGCTCAGAACAAAAGAACTGTGCTTCCTACACACGGGCCATATCTAGTTCAACTCTGCTTAGGAAACTGACAAGAACAGTAGCTCCTCCTCACTCCGATTCACTGTACTTGCTGGTAACAGAAGCGAGTGCAATTTGCACTGTGTATGACAATGGGAGCGCAATAGTGACTTTCCTTACCAGAAAACAACTCTTGCTCCTAGGACCAGAAACTGCATGTGATTCAACTCCGTTTAGGACTGGGAAACAAATGCTAGCTCCCCTTACATGAAACACTCTCTGCTTTTGAGAAAAGAGCACTCTTCTACTCTACTGTGTTTCCTATGGGGTCCAAAGAGTGAGCGTGCTCAGAACAAAGAACTGTGCTTCCTACACACATGGACCATATCTAGTTCAACTCTGCTTAGGAGACTGACAAGAACAGTAGCTCCTCTTCAGTCCGATACACTGTACTTGCTGGGAACAGACGCGAGTGCTATATGCACTGTGTGTGGCAATGGGAGCGCAAAAGTGACTTTCCTTACCAGAAAACAACTCTTGCTCGTAGGACCAGAAACTGCATGTGATTCAACTCTGTTTAGGACTGGGAAACAAATGCTAGCTCGCTTACATGAAACACTCTCTGCTTTTGAGAAAAGAGCACTCTTCTACTCTACTGTGTTTCCTATGGGGTGCAAACAGTGAGCTTGCTCAGAACAAAGAACTGTGCTTCCTACACACATGAACCATATCTAGTTCAACTCTGCTTAGGAAACTGACAATAACAGTAGCTCCTCTTCAGTCTGATACACTGTACTTGCTGGGAACAAACGCGAGTGCTATTTGCACTATGTATGGCAAAGGGAGCACAATAGTGACTTTCCTTACCAGAAAACAACTCTTGCTCTAGGACCACACACTGCATGTGATTCAACGCCATTTAGGACTGGGAAACAAATGCTAGCTCGCCTTACAAGAAACACACTCTGCTTTAGAGAAAAGAGCACCCTTCTACTCTACTGTGTTTCCTATGGGGTCCGAACAGTGAGCTTGCTCAGAACAAAAGAACTGTGCTTCCTGCACACACGGCCATATCTACTTCAATTCTGCTTAGGAAACTGACAAGAACAGTAGATCCTCTTCAGTCAAATACACTGTACTTGCTGGGAAGAGACGCGAGTGCTGTTTGCACTGTGTATGGCAATGAGAGCACAATAGTGGCTTTCCTTACCAGAAAACAACTCTTGCTCTAGGACCACACACTGCATGTGATTCAACGCCATTTAGGACTGGGAAACAAATGCTAGCTCGCCTTACAAGAAACACACTCTGCTTCTGAGAAAAGAGCACTCTTCTACTCTACTGTGTTTCCTATTGGGTCCAAACAGTGAGCTTGCTCAGAACAAAAGAACTGTGCTTCCTACACACATCGACCATATCTAGTTCAACTCTGCTTAGGAAACTGACAAGAACAGTAGCTCCTCTTCAGTCCAATACACTGTACATGCGGGGAAGAGACGCGAGTGCTATTTGCACTGTGTATGGCAATTGGAGCACAATAGTGACTCGTCTTACCAGCAAACAACTCTTGCTCGTAGGACAAAAAACTGCATGTGACTCAACTCCATTTAGGTCTGGGAAACAAAAGTTAGCTCGCCTTACAAGAAACACACTCTGCTTTAGAGAAAAGAGCACTCTTCTACTCTACTGTGTTTCCTATGGGGTCCGAACAGTGAGCTTTCTCAGAACAAAAGAACTGTGCTTCCTACACACACAGCCATATCTAGTTCAATTCTGCTTAGGAACCTGACAAGAACAGTAGCTCCTCTTCAGTCCAATACACTGTACTGCTGGGAACAGACGCCAGTGCTATTTGTCCTGTGTATGGCAATGGCAGCGCAATAGTGACTATTCTTATCATTAAACAACTCTAGCTCGTAGGACCAGAAACTGCATGTGATTCAACTTCATTTAGGACTGGGAAACAAACGCTAGCTCGCCTTACAAGAAACACAATCTGCTTTAGAGAAAAGAGCACTCTTCTACTCTACTGTGTTTCCTAATGGGCCAGAACAGTGAGCTTGCTCAGAACAAAAGAACTGTGCTTCCTACACACGGGCCATATCTAGTTCAACTCTGCTTAGGAAACTGACAAGAACAGTAGCTCCTCTTCAGTCCGATACACTGTACTTGCTGGGAACAGACGCGAGTGCTATTTGCACTGTGTATGGCAATGGGAGCGCAATAGTGACTTTCCTTACCAGAAAACAACTCTTGCTCGTAGGACCAGAAACTGCATGTGATTCAACTCCGTTTAGGACTGGGAAACAAATGCTAGCTCGCCTTACATGAAACACTCTCTGCTTTTGAGAAAAGAGCACTCTTCTACTCTACTGTGTTTCCTATGGGGTCCAAACAGTGAGCTTGCTCAGAACAAAGAACTGTGCTTCCTACACACATGGACCACATGTAGTTCAACTCTGCTTAGGATACCGACAAGAACAGTAGCTCCTCTTCAGTCCAATACACTGTACTGCTGGGAACAGACGCCAGTGCTATTTGTCCTGTGTATGGCAATGGCAGCGCAATAGTGACTATTCTTATCATTAAACAACTCTAGCTCGTAGGACCAGAAACTGCATGTGATTCAACTTCATTTAGGACTGGGAAACAAACGCTAGCTCGCCTTACAAGAAACACAATCTGCTTTAGAGAAAAGTGCACTCTTCTACTCTACTTTGTTTCCTAATGGGCCAGAACAGTGAGCTTGCTCAGAACAAAAGAACTGTGCTTCCTACACACGGGCCATATCTAGTTCAACTCTGCTTAGGAAACTGACAAGAACAGTAGCTCCTCTTCAGTCCGATACACTGTACTTGCTGGGAACAGACGCGAGTGTTTTTTGCACTGTGTATGGCAATGGGAGCGCAATAGTGACTTTCCTTACCAGAAAACAACTCTTGCTCGTAGGAACAGAAACTGCATGTGATTCAACTCCGTTTAGGACTGGGAAACAAATGCTAGCTCGCCTTACATGAAACACTCTCTGCTTTTGAGAAAAGAGCACTCTTCTACTCTACTGTGTTTCCTATGGGGTCCAAACAGTGAGCTTGCTCAGAACAAAGAACTGTGCTTCCTACACACATGGACCACATGTAGTTCAACTCTGCTTAGGAGACTGACAAGAACAGTAGCTCCTCTTCAGTCCAATACACTGTACTTGCTGGGAACAGACGCGAGTTCTATTTGCACTGTGTATGGCAATAAGAGCACAATAGTGGCTTTCCTTACCAGAAAACAACTCTTGCTCGTAGGACCACACACTGCATGTGATTCAACGCCATTTAGGACTGGGAAACAAATGCTAGCTCGCCTTACAAGAAACACACTCTGCTTCTGAGAAAAGAGCACACTTCTACTCTACTGTGTTTCCTATGGGGTCCAAACAGTGAGCTTCTCAGAACAAAAGAACTGTGCTTCCTACACACATGGACCATATCTAGTTCAACTCTGCTTAGGAAACTGCAAGAACAGTAGCTCCTCTTCAGTCCAATACACTGTACTTGCGGGGAAGAGACGCGAGGGCTATTTGCACTGTGTATGGCAATTGGAGCACAATAGGGACTCATCTTACCAGAATACAACTCTTGCTGATAGGACAAAAAACTGCATGTGACTCAACTCCATTTAGGTCTGGGAAACAAACGTTAGCTCGCCTTACAAGAAACACACTCTGCTTTAGAGAAAAGAGCACTCTTCTACTCTACTGTGTTTCCTATGGGGTCCGAACAGTGAGCTTTCTCAGAACAAAAGAACTGTGCTTCCTACACACACAGCCATATCTAGTTCAATTCTGCTTAGGTACCTGACAAGAACAGTAGCTCCTCTTCAGTCCAATACACTGTACTGCTGGGAACAGACGCCAGTGCTATTTGTCCTGTGTATGGCAATGGCAGCGCAATAGTGACTATTCTTATCATTAAACAACTCTAGCTCGTAGGACCAGAAACTGCATGTGATTCAACTTCATTTAGGACTGGGAAACAAACGCTAGCTCGCCTTTCAAGAAACACAATCTACTTTAGAGAAAAGAGCACTCTTCTACTCTACTGTGTTTCCTAATGGGCCAGAACAGTGAGCTTGCTCAGAACAAAAGAACTGTGCTTCCTACACACGGGCCATATCTAGTTCAACTCTGCTTAGGAAACTGACAAGAACAGTAGCTCCTCTTCAGTCCGATACACTGTACTTGCTGGGAACCGACGCGAGTGCTATTTGCACTGTGTATGGCAATGGGAGCGCAATAGTGACTTTCCTTACCAGAAAACAACTCTTGCTCGTAGGACCAGAAACTGCATGTGATTCAACTCCGTTTAGGACTGGGAAACAAATGCTAGCTCGCCTTACATGAAACACTCTCTGCTTTTGAGAAAAGAGCACTCTTCTACTCTACTGTGTTTCCTATGGGGTCCAAACAGTGAGCTTGCTCAGAACAAAGAACTGTGCTTCCTACACACATGGACCACATGTAGTTCAACTCTGCTTAGGAGACTGACAAGAACAGTAGCTCCTCTTCAGTCCAATACACTGTACTGCTGGTAACAGACGCCAGTGCTATTTGTCCTGTGTATGGCAATGGCAGCGCAATAGTGACTATTCTTATCATTAAACAACTCTAGCTCGTAGGACCAGAAACTGCATGTGATTCAACTTCATTTAGGACTGGGAAACAAACGCTAGCTCGCCTTACAAGAAACACAATCTGCTTTAGAGAAAAGAGCACTCTTCTACTCTACTGTGTTTCCTAATGGGCCAGAACAGTGAGCTTGCTCAGAACAAAAGAACTGTGCTTCCTACACACGGGCCATATCTAGTTCAACTCTGCTTAGGAAACTGACAAGAACAGTAGCTCCTCTTCAGTCCGATACACTGTACTTGCTGGGAACAGACGCGAGTGCTTTTTGCACTGTGTATGGCAATGGGAGCGCAATAGTGACTTTCCTTACCAGAAAACAACTCTTGCTCGTAGGACCAAAAACTGCATGTGATTCAACTCTGTTTAGGACTGGGAAACAAATGCTAGCTCGCCTTACATGAAACACTCTCTGCTTTTGAGAAAAGAGCACTCTTCTACTCTACTGTGTTTCCTATGGGGTCCAAACAGTGAGCTTGCTCAGAACAAAGAACTGTGCTTCCTACACACATGGACCACATGTAGTTCAACTCTGCTTAGGAGACTGACGAGAACAGTAGCTCCTCTTCAGTCCAATACACTGTACTTGCTGGGAACAGACGCGAGTGCTATTTGCACTGTGTATGGCAATAAGAGCACAATAGTGGCTTTCCTTACCAGAAAACAACTCTTGCTCGTAGAACCACACACTGCATGTGATTCAACGCCATTTAGGACTGGGAAACAAATGCTAGCTCGCCTTACAAGAAACACACTCTGCTTCTGAGAAAAGAGCACACTTCTACTCTACTGTGTTTCCTATGGGGTCCAAAAAGTGAGCTTGCTCAGAACAAAAGAACTGTGCTTCCTACACACATCGACCATATCTAGTTCAACTCTGCTTAGGAAACTGCAAGAACAGTAGCTCCTCTTCAGTCCAATACACTGTACTTGCGGGGAAGAGACGCGAGTGCTATTTGAACTGTGTATGGCAATTGGAGCACAATAGGGACTCGTCTTACCAGAATACAACTCTTGCTGGTAGGACAAAAAACTGCATGTGACTCAACTCCATTTAGGTCTGGGAAACAAACGTTAGCTCGCCTTACAAGAAACACACTCTGCTTTAGAGAAAAGAGCACTCATCTACTCTACTGTGTTTCCTATGGGGTCCGAACAGTGAGCTTTCTCAGAACAAAAGAACTGTGCTTCCTACACACACAGCCATATCTAGTTCAATTCTGCTTAGGAACCTGACAAGAACAGTAGCTCCTCTTCAGTCCAATACACTGTACTGCTGGGAACAGACGCCAGTGCTATTTGTCCTGTGTATGGCAATGGCAGCGCAATAGTGACTATTCTTATCATTAAACAACTCTAGCTCATAGGACCAGAAACTGCATGTGATTCAACTTCATTTAGGACCGGGAAACAAACGCTAGCTCGTCTTTCAAGAAACACAATCTGCTTTAGAGAAAAGAGCACTCTTCTACTCTACTGTGTTTCCTAATGGGCCAGAACAGTGAGCTTGCTCAGAACAAAAGAACTGTGCTTCCTACACACGGGCCATATCTAGTTCAACTCTGCTTAGGAATCTGACAAGAACAGTAGCTCCTCTTCAGTCCGATACACTGTACTTGCTGGGAACAGACGCGAGTGCTATTTGCACTGTGTATGGCAATGGGAGCGCAATAGTGACTTTCCTTACCAGAAAACAACTCTTGCTCGTAGGACCAGAAACTGCATGTGATTCAACTCCGTTTAGGACTGGGAAACAAATGCTAGCTCGCCTTACATGAAACACTCTCTGCTTTTGAGAAAAGAGCACTCTTCTACTCTACTGTGTTTCCTATGGGGTCCAAACAGTGAGCTTGCTCAGAACAAAGAACTGTGCTTCCTACACACATGGACCACATGTAGTTCAACTCTGCTTAGGAGACTGACAAGAACAGTAGCTCCTCTTCAGTCCAATACACTGTACTGCTGGGAACAGACGCCAGTGCTATTTGTCCTGTGTATGGCAATGGCAGAGCAATAGTGACTATTCTTATCATTAAACAACTCTAGCTCGTAGGACCAGAAACTGCATGTGGTTCAACTTCATTTAGGACTGGGAAACAAACGCTAGCTCGCCTTACAAGAAACACAATCTGCTTTAGAGAAAAGAGCACTTTTCTACAGTACTGTATTTCCTAAAGGGCCAGAACAGTGTGCTTGCTCAGAACAAAAGAACTGTGCTTCCTACACACGGGCCATATCTAGTTCAACTCTGCTTAGGAAACTGACAAGAACAGTAGCTCCTCTTCAGTCCTATACACTGTACTTGCTGGGAACAGACGCGAGTGCTATTTGCACTGTGTATGGCAATGGGAGCACAATAGTGACTTTCCTTACCAGAAAACAACTCTTGCTCATAGGACAGAAACTGCATTTTATGCCACTCCATTTAGGACTGGGAAACAAACGCTAGCTCGCCTTACAAGAAACACACTCTGCTTTAGAGAAAATAGCACTCTTTTACTCTACTGTTTTTCTATGAGGTCCAAACAGTGAGCTTGTTCAGAACATAAGAACTGTGCTTTCTACACACAAGGACTATATGTAGTTCAACTCTGCTTAGGAAACTGACAAGAACAGTAGCTCCTCTTCATTCTGATACACTGTACTTGCTGAGAGCAGACGCGAGTGCTACTTGCACTGTGTATCGGAATTGGAGCACAATAGTGACTCGTCTTACCAGAAAACAACTCTTGCTCATAGGACAAAAAACTGCATGTGACTCAACTCCATTTAGGACTGGGAAACAAACGCTAGCTCGCCTTACAAGAAACACACTCTGCTTCTGAGAAAAGAGCACTCTTCTACTCTACTGTGTTTCCTATGGGGTCCAAACAGTGAGCTTGCACAGAACAAAAGAAATGTGCTTCCTACACACATCGACCATATCTAGGTCAACTCTGCTTTGAAACTGACAAGAACAGTAGCTTCTCTTCAGTCCAATACACTGTACTTGCAGGGAAGAGACGAGAGTGCTATTTGCACTGTGTATGGCAATTGGAGCACAATAGTGACTCGTCTTACCAGAAAACAACTCTTGCTCGTAGGACAAAAAACTGCATGTGACTCAACTCCATTTAGGTCTGGGAAACAAACGCTAGCTCGCCTTACAAGAAACACACTCTGCTTTAGAGAAAAGAGCACTCTTCTACTCTACTGTGTTTCCTAATGGGCCAGAACAGTGAGCTTGCTCAGAACAAAAGAACTGTGCTTCCTACACACGGGCCATATCTAGTTCAACTCTGCTTAGGAAACTGACAAGAACAGTAGCTCCTCTTCAGTCCGATACACTGTACTTGCTGGGAACAGACGCGAGTGCTATTTGCACTGTGTATGGCAATGGGAGCGCAATAGTGACTTTCCTTACCAGAAAACAACTCTTGCTCGTAGGACCAGAAACTGCATGTGATTCAACTCCGTTTAGGACTGGGAAACAAATGCTAGCTCGCCTTACATGAAACACTCTCTGCTTTTGAGAAAAGAGCACTCTTCTACTCTACTGTGTTTCCTATGGGGTCCAAACAGTGAGCTTGCTCAGAACAAAGAACTGTGCTTCCTACACACATGGACCACATGTAGTTCAACTCTGCTTAGGATACCGACAAGAACAGTAGCTCCTCTTCAGTCCAATACACTGTACTGCTGGGAACAGACGCCAGTGCTATTTGTCCTGTGTATGGCAATGGCAGCGCAATAGTGACTATTCTTATCATTAAACAACTCTAGCTCGTAGGACCAGAAACTGCATGTGATTCAACTTCATTTAGGACTGGGAAACAAACGCTAGCTCGCCTTACAAGAAACACAATCTGCTTTAGAGAAAAGTGCACTCTTCTACTCTACTTTGTTTCCTAATGGGCCAGAACAGTGAGCTTGCTCAGAACAAAAGAACTGTGCTTCCTACACACGGGCCATATCTAGTTCAACTCTGCTTAGGAAACTGACAAGAACAGTAGCTCCTCTTCAGTCCGATACACTGTACTTGCTGGGAACAGACGCGAGTGTTTTTTGCACTGTGTATGGCAATGGGAGCGCAATAGTGACTTTCCTTACCAGAAAACAACTCTTGCTCGTAGGAACAGAAACTGCATGTGATTCAACTCCGTTTAGGACTGGGAAACAAATGCTAGCTCGCCTTACATGAAACACTCTCTGCTTTTGAGAAAAGAGCACTCTTCTACTCTACTGTGTTTCCTATGGGGTCCAAACAGTGAGCTTGCTCAGAACAAAGAACTGTGCTTCCTACACACATGGACCACATGTAGTTCAACTCTGCTTAGGAGACTGACAAGAACAGTAGCTCCTCTTCAGTCCAATACACTGTACTTGCTGGGAACAGACGCGAGTTCTATTTGCACTGTGTATGGCAATAAGAGCACAATAGTGGCTTTCCTTACCAGAAAACAACTCTTGCTCGTAGGACCACACACTGCATGTGATTCAACGCCATTTAGGACTGGGAAACAAATGCTAGCTCGCCTTACAAGAAACACACTCTGCTTCTGAGAAAAGAGCACACTTCTACTCTACTGTGTTTCCTATGGGGTCCAAACAGTGAGCTTCTCAGAACAAAAGAACTGTGCTTCCTACACACATGGACCATATCTAGTTCAACTCTGCTTAGGAAACTGCAAGAACAGTAGCTCCTCTTCAGTCCAATACACTGTACTTGCGGGGAAGAGACGCGAGGGCTATTTGCACTGTGTATGGCAATTGGAGCACAATAGGGACTCATCTTACCAGAATACAACTCTTGCTGATAGGACAAAAAACTGCATGTGACTCAACTCCATTTAGGTCTGGGAAACAAACGTTAGCTCGCCTTACAAGAAACACACTCTGCTTTAGAGAAAAGAGCACTCTTCTACTCTACTGTGTTTCCTATGGGGTCCGAACAGTGAGCTTTCTCAGAACAAAAGAACTGTGCTTCCTACACACACAGCCATATCTAGTTCAATTCTGCTTAGGTACCTGACAAGAACAGTAGCTCCTCTTCAGTCCAATACACTGTACTGCTGGGAACAGACGCCAGTGCTATTTGTCCTGTGTATGGCAATGGCAGCGCAATAGTGACTATTCTTATCATTAAACAACTCTAGCTCGTAGGACCAGAAACTGCATGTGATTCAACTTCATTTAGGACTGGGAAACAAACGCTAGCTCGCCTTTCAAGAAACACAATCTACTTTAGAGAAAAGAGCACTCTTCTACTCTACTGTGTTTCCTAATGGGCCAGAACAGTGAGCTTGCTCAGAACAAAAGAACTGTGCTTCCTACACACGGGCCATATCTAGTTCAACTCTGCTTAGGAAACTGACAAGAACAGTAGCTCCTCTTCAGTCCGATACACTGTACTTGCTGGGAACCGACGCGAGTGCTATTTGCACTGTGTATGGCAATGGGAGCGCAATAGTGACTTTCCTTACCAGAAAACAACTCTTGCTCGTAGGACCAGAAACTGCATGTGATTCAACTCCGTTTAGGACTGGGAAACAAATGCTAGCTCGCCTTACATGAAACACTCTCTGCTTTTGAGAAAAGAGCACTCTTCTACTCTACTGTGTTTCCTATGGGGTCCAAACAGTGAGCTTGCTCAGAACAAAGAACTGTGCTTCCTACACACATGGACCACATGTAGTTCAACTCTGCTTAGGAGACTGACAAGAACAGTAGCTCCTCTTCAGTCCAATACACTGTACTGCTGGTAACAGACGCCAGTGCTATTTGTCCTGTGTATGGCAATGGCAGCGCAATAGTGACTATTCTTATCATTAAACAACTCTAGCTCGTAGGACCAGAAACTGCATGTGATTCAACTTCATTTAGGACTGGGAAACAAACGCTAGCTCGCCTTACAAGAAACACAATCTGCTTTAGAGAAAAGAGCACTCTTCTACTCTACTGTGTTTCCTAATGGGCCAGAACAGTGAGCTTGCTCAGAACAAAAGAACTGTGCTTCCTACACACGGGCCATATCTAGTTCAACTCTGCTTAGGAAACTGACAAGAACAGTAGCTCCTCTTCAGTCCGATACACTGTACTTGCTGGGAACAGACGCGAGTGCTTTTTGCACTGTGTATGGCAATGGGAGCGCAATAGTGACTTTCCTTACCAGAAAACAACTCTTGCTCGTAGGACCAAAAACTGCATGTGATTCAACTCTGTTTAGGACTGGGAAACAAATGCTAGCTCGCCTTACATGAAACACTCTCTGCTTTTGAGAAAAGAGCACTCTTCTACTCTACTGTGTTTCCTATGGGGTCCAAACAGTGAGCTTGCTCAGAACAAAGAACTGTGCTTCCTACACACATGGACCACATGTAGTTCAACTCTGCTTAGGAGACTGACGAGAACAGTAGCTCCTCTTCAGTCCAATACACTGTACTTGCTGGGAACAGACGCGAGTGCTATTTGCACTGTGTATGGCAATAAGAGCACAATAGTGGCTTTCCTTACCAGAAAACAACTCTTGCTCGTAGAACCACACACTGCATGTGATTCAACGCCATTTAGGACTGGGAAACAAATGCTAGCTCGCCTTACAAGAAACACACTCTGCTTCTGAGAAAAGAGCACACTTCTACTCTACTGTGTTTCCTATGGGGTCCAAAAAGTGAGCTTGCTCAGAACAAAAGAACTGTGCTTCCTACACACATCGACCATATCTAGTTCAACTCTGCTTAGGAAACTGCAAGAACAGTAGCTCCTCTTCAGTCCAATACACTGTACTTGCGGGGAAGAGACGCGAGTGCTATTTGAACTGTGTATGGCAATTGGAGCACAATAGGGACTCGTCTTACCAGAATACAACTCTTGCTGGTAGGACAAAAAACTGCATGTGACTCAACTCCATTTAGGTCTGGGAAACAAACGTTAGCTCGCCTTACAAGAAACACACTCTGCTTTAGAGAAAAGAGCACTCATCTACTCTACTGTGTTTCCTATGGGGTCCGAACAGTGAGCTTTCTCAGAACAAAAGAACTGTGCTTCCTACACACACAGCCATATCTAGTTCAATTCTGCTTAGGAACCTGACAAGAACAGTAGCTCCTCTTCAGTCCAATACACTGTACTGCTGGGAACAGACGCCAGTGCTATTTGTCCTGTGTATGGCAATGGCAGCGCAATAGTGACTATTCTTATCATTAAACAACTCTAGCTCATAGGACCAGAAACTGCATGTGATTCAACTTCATTTAGGACCGGGAAACAAACGCTAGCTCGTCTTTCAAGAAACACAATCTGCTTTAGAGAAAAGAGCACTCTTCTACTCTACTGTGTTTCCTAATGGGCCAGAACAGTGAGCTTGCTCAGAACAAAAGAACTGTGCTTCCTACACACGGGCCATATCTAGTTCAACTCTGCTTAGGAATCTGACAAGAACAGTAGCTCCTCTTCAGTCCGATACACTGTACTTGCTGGGAACAGACGCGAGTGCTATTTGCACTGTGTATGGCAATGGGAGCGCAATAGTGACTTTCCTTACCAGAAAACAACTCTTGCTCGTAGGACCAGAAACTGCATGTGATTCAACTCCGTTTAGGACTGGGAAACAAATGCTAGCTCGCCTTACATGAAACACTCTCTGCTTTTGAGAAAAGAGCACTCTTCTACTCTACTGTGTTTCCTATGGGGTCCAAACAGTGAGCTTGCTCAGAACAAAGAACTGTGCTTCCTACACACATGGACCACATGTAGTTCAACTCTGCTTAGGAGACTGACAAGAACAGTAGCTCCTCTTCAGTCCAATACACTGTACTGCTGGGAACAGACGCCAGTGCTATTTGTCCTGTGTATGGCAATGGCAGAGCAATAGTGACTATTCTTATCATTAAACAACTCTAGCTCGTAGGACCAGAAACTGCATGTGGTTCAACTTCATTTAGGACTGGGAAACAAACGCTAGCTCGCCTTACAAGAAACACAATCTGCTTTAGAGAAAAGAGCACTTTTCTACAGTACTGTATTTCCTAAAGGGCCAGAACAGTGTGCTTGCTCAGAACAAAAGAACTGTGCTTCCTACACACGGGCCATATCTAGTTCAACTCTGCTTAGGAAACTGACAAGAACAGTAGCTCCTCTTCAGTCCTATACACTGTACTTGCTGGGAACAGACGCGAGTGCTATTTGCACTGTGTATGGCAATGGGAGCACAATAGTGACTTTCCTTACCAGAAAACAACTCTTGCTCATAGGACAGAAACTGCATTTTATGCCACTCCATTTAGGACTGGGAAACAAACGCTAGCTCGCCTTACAAGAAACACACTCTGCTTTAGAGAAAATAGCACTCTTTTACTCTACTGTTTTTCTATGAGGTCCAAACAGTGAGCTTGTTCAGAACATAAGAACTGTGCTTTCTACACACAAGGACTATATGTAGTTCAACTCTGCTTAGGAAACTGACAAGAACAGTAGCTCCTCTTCATTCTGATACACTGTACTTGCTGAGAGCAGACGCGAGTGCTACTTGCACTGTGTATCGGAATTGGAGCACAATAGTGACTCGTCTTACCAGAAAACAACTCTTGCTCATAGGACAAAAAACTGCATGTGACTCAACTCCATTTAGGACTGGGAAACAAACGCTAGCTCGCCTTACAAGAAACACACTCTGCTTCTGAGAAAAGAGCACTCTTCTACTCTACTGTGTTTCCTATGGGGTCCAAACAGTGAGCTTGCACAGAACAAAAGAAATGTGCTTCCTACACACATCGACCATATCTAGGTCAACTCTGCTTTGAAACTGACAAGAACAGTAGCTTCTCTTCAGTCCAATACACTGTACTTGCAGGGAAGAGACGAGAGTGCTATTTGCACTGTGTATGGCAATTGGAGCACAATAGTGACTCGTCTTACCAGAAAACAACTCTTGCTCGTAGGACAAAAAACTGCATGTGACTCAACTCCATTTAGGTCTGGGAAACAAACGCTAGCTCGCCTTACAAGAAACACACTCTGCTTTAGAGAAAAGAGCACTCTTCTACTCTACTGTGTTTCCTATGGGGTCCGAACAGTGAGCTTTCTCAGAACAAAAGAACTGTGCTTCCTACACACACAGCCATATCTAGTTCAATTTTGCTTAGGAACCTGACAAGAACAGTAGCTCCTCTTCAGTCCAATACACTGTACTGCTGGGAACAGACGCCAGTGCTATTTTCCTGTGTATGGCAATGGCAGCGCAATAGTGACTATTCTTATCATAAAACAACTCTTGCTCGTAGGACAAGAAACTGCATGTGATTCACCTCCATTTAAGACTGGGAAACAAACGCTAGCTCGCCTTACAAGAAACACATTCTGCTTTAGAGAAAAGAGCACTCTTCTACTCTACTGTGTTTCCAATATGGCCAGAACAGTGAGCTTGCTTAGAACAAAAGAACTGTGCTTCCTACACACGGGCCATATCTAGTTCAAATCTGCTTAGGAAACTGACAAGAACAGTAGCTCCTATTCAGTCCGATACACTGTACTTGCTGGGAACAGACGCGAGTGCTATTTGCACTGTGTACGGCAATAAGTGCACAATAGTGAATCTTCTTACCAGAAAACTACTCTTCCTCGTAGGAACAGAAACTGCATTTGATTCAACTCCATTTAGGACTGAGAAACAAACGCTAGCTCGCCTTACAAGAAACACGCTCTGCTTTTGAGAATAGGGCACACATCTACTCTACTGTGTTTCCTATCGGGCCCAAACAGTGAGCTTGCTCAGAACAAAAGAACTGTGCTTCCTACACACACGGGTCATATCTAGTTCAACTCTGCTTAGGAAACTAACAAGAACAGTAGATCCTCTTCAGTCCAATACACTGTAATTGCTGGGAACAGACGCGAGTGCTATTTGCACTGTGTATGGCAATGGGAGCACAATAGTGACTTTCCTTACCAGAAAAAACTCTTGCTCATAGGACCAGAAACTGCATGTGATTCAACTCCATTTAGGACTGGGAAACAAACACTAGCTCGCCTTACAAGAAACACACTCTTCTTTTCAGGAAAGAGCACTCTTCTACTCTATTTTGTTTCCTAGAGGGCCAGAACAGTGAGCTTGCTGAGAACAAAAAAACTGTGCTTCCTACACACAGGGGCCATATCTAGATCAACTCTGCTTAGGAAACTGACAAGAACAGTAGCTCCTCTTCAGTCCAATACACTGTACATGCTGGGAACAGAAGCCAGTGCTATTTGCCCTGTGTATGATAACTGGAGCGCAATAGTAACTCTTCTTACCAGTAAACAACTCTTGCTCGTAGGACCAGAAACTGCATGTGATTCAACTGCATTTAGGACTTGGAAACCAAAGCTAGCTCGCCTTACAAGAAACACACTCTGCTTTGGAGAAAAGAGCACTCTTCTACTCTACTGTGTTTCCTATGGGGTCCGAACAGTGAGCTTGCTCAGAACAAAAGAACTGTGCTTCCTACACACACGGCCATATCTAGTTCAACTCTGCTTAAGAAACTGACAAGAACAGTAGATCCTCTTCAGTCCAACACACTGTACATGCTGGGAATAGACGCCAGTGCTATTTGCCCTGTGTATGACAATGGGAGCGCAATGGTGACTCTTCTTACCAGAAAACAACTCTTGCTCATAGGACCGCAAACTGCATGTGATTCAACTCCATTTAGGACTGGGAAACAAACGCTAGATCGCCTTACGAGAAACACACTCTGCTTTTGAGAAAAGAGCACTCGTCTACTCTACTGTGATTCCTATAGGGCCAAAACAGTGAGCTTGCTCAGAACAAAAGAAATGTGCTTCCTACACACATGGCCATATCTAGTTCAATTTTGCTTAGGAAACTAACAAGAATAGTAGATCCTCTTCAGTCCAATACACTGTACTTGCTGGGAGCAGACGCCAGTGCTATTTGCCCTGTGTATGATAATTGGAGCGCAATAGTGACTCTTCTTACCAGAAAACAACTCTTGCTCGTAGGACCAGAAAATGCATGTGATTCAACTGCATTTAGGACTGGGAAACCAAAGCTAGCTCGCCTTACAAGAAACACACTCTGCTTTTGAGAAAAGAGCACTCTTCTACTCTACTGTGTTTCCTATGTGGTCCTAACAGTGAGCTTGCTCAGAACAAAAGAACTGTGCTTCCTACACACACGGGCCATATCTAGTTCAACTCTGCTTAGGAAACTAACAAGAACAGTAGCTCCTCTTCAGTCCAATACACTGTACTTGCGGGGAACAGACGCGAGTGCTATTTGCACTGGGTATGGCAATGGGAGCGCAATAGTGACTCTTCTTACCAGAAAGCATCTCTTGCTCGTAGGACCAGAAACTGCATGGGATTCAACTCGATTTCTTACTGGGAAACAAACACACTCTGCTTTTGAGTAAAGAGCACTCTTCTACTCTACTGAGTTTCCTATGGGATCTGAACAGTGAGCTTGCTAAGAACAAAAGAATTGTGCTTCCTACACACACGGGCCATATCTATTTCTACTCTTTAGGAAACTGACAAGAACATAGCTCCTCTTCAGTCCAATACACTGTACTTGCTGGGAACAGACGCCAGTGCTATTTGCACTGTGTATGACAATGGGAGCGCAATAGTGACTCTTCTTACCAGAAAAAAACTGTTGCTCGTAGGACCAGAAATTACATGTGATTCAACTCCATTTAGGACTGGGAAACAAACGCTAGCTCGCCTTACAAGAAACACACTCTGCTCTTGAGAAAAGGGCACTCTTCTACTCTACTGGGTTTCCTATGGGGTCTGAAGAGTGAGCTTGCTTAAAACCAAAGAACTGTGCTTACTACACACATGGGTCATATCTAGTTTAACTGTGCTTAGGAAACTGACAAGAACAGTAGCTCCTCTTCAGTCCAATATACTGTACTTGCTGGCAACACATGCGAGTGCTATTTGCACTGTGTATGACAATGGGAGCGCAATAGTGACTTTCTTTACTAGAAAGGAACTCTTGCTTGTAGAACCAAATAATGCATGTGATTCAACTCCATTTAGGACTGGGAAACAAACGCTAGCTCGCCTTAAAGTAACACACTCTGCTTTTGAGGAAGGAGCACTCTTCTACTCTACTGTGTTTCCTTTAGCACCAGAAGACTGAGCTTGCTCAGAACAAAAGAACTGTGCTTCCTACACACACGGGCATATCTAGTTCAATTCTGCTTAGGAAACTGACAAGAACAGTAGATCCTCTTCAGTCCAATACACTGTACTTGGTGGGAACAGACGCGAGACCTATTTGTACTGTGTGTGGCAATGGGAGCACAATAGTGACTTTCCTTACCAGAAAACAACTCTTGCTCGTAGGACCAAAAACTGCATGTGATTCAACTCCATTTAGGACTGGGAAACAAACGCTAGATCGCCGTACAGAAACATACTCTGCTTTTGAGAAATAGCACTCTCCTACTCTACTGTGATTCCTATAGGGCCAAAACAGTGAGCTTTCTCAGAACAAAAGAAATGTGCTTCCTACACACACGGCCATATCTAGCTCAGTTTTGCTTAGGAAACTAACAAGTAGTAGATCCTCTTCAGTCCAATACACTGTACTTGCTGGGAGCAGACGCCAGTGCTATTTGCCCTGTGTATGATAATTGGAGCGCAATAGTGACTCTTCTTACCAGAAAACAACTCTTGCTCGTAGGACCAGAAACTGCATGTGATTCAACTGCATTTAGGACTGGGAAACCAAAGCTAGCTCACGTTACAAGAAACACACTTTGCTTTTGAGAAAAGAGCACTCTTCTACTCTACTGTGTTTCCTATGGGTTCTGAACAGTGAGCTTGCTCAGAACAAAAGAACTGTACTTCCTACACACACGGCCATATCTAGTTCAACTCTGCTTAGGAAACTGACAAGAACAGTAGCTCCTCTTCACTCCAATACACTGTACTTGCTGGGAACAGACGCGAGTGCTATTTGCACTGTGTATGGCAATGGGAGTGCAATAGTGACTCTTCTTACCAGAAAACATCTCTTGCTCGTAGCACCAGAAACTGCATGGGATTCAACTCGATTTCTTACTGGGAAACAAACACTACCTCGCATTACAAGAAACACACTCTGCTTTTGAGAAAAGAGCACTCTTCTAATCTACTGTGTTTCCTATGGGATCTGAACAGTGAGCTTGCTAAGAACAAAAGAATTGTGCTTCCTACACACACGGGCCATATCAAGTTCTACTCTGCTTAGGCAACTGACAAGAACATTAGCTCCTATTCAGTCCAATACACTGTACTTGCTGGGAACAGACGCCAGTGCTATTTGCACTGTGTATGACAATGGGAGCGCAATAGTGACTCTTCTTACCAGAAAACAACTGTTACACGTACGACCAGAATTTGCATGTGATTCAACTCCATTTAGGACTGGGAAAAAAACGCTAGCTCGCCTTACAAGAAACACACTCTGCTTTTGAGAAAAGATCACTCTTCTACTCTACTGTGTTTCCTATAGGGCCAGAACAGTGAGCTTGCATAGAACAAAAGGACTGTGTTTCCTACACACACGGGCCATATCTAGTTCAACTCTGCTTAGGAAACTAACGAAAACAGTAACTCCTCTTTAGTCCAATACACTGTACTTGATGGGAACAGACGCGAGTGCTATTTGCACTGTGTACGGCAATGGATGCACAATAGTGACTCTTCTTACCAGAAAACAACTCTTGCTCTTAGGACCTGAAACTGCATTTGATTCAACTCCATTTAGGACTGGGAAACAAATGCTAGATCGCCTTACAAGAAACACACTCTGCTTTTGAGAAAAGAGCACTCTTCTACTCTACTGTGTTTCCTATGGGGTCCAAACAGAGAACTTGCTCAGAACAAAAGTACTGTGCTTCCTACACCCGGGCCATATCTAGTTCAACTCTGCTTAGGAAACTGACAAGAGAAGTAGCTCCTCTTCAGTCCAATACACTGTACTTGCTGGCAACACATGTGAGTGCTATTTGCACTGTGTATGGCAATGGGAGCGCAATTGTGACTCTTCGCACCACAAAACAACTCTTGCTCATAGGACCAGAAACTGCATGTGATTCAACTCCATTTAGGACTGGGAAACAAATGCTAGCTCACCTTACAAGAAACACACTCTGCTTTTGAGAAAAGAGCACTCTTCTACTCTACTGTGTTTCCTATGGGGTTCGAAAAGTGAGCTTGCTCAGAACAAAAGAACTGTGTTTCCTACACACACGGGCCATATCAAGTTCAACTCTGCTTAGGAAACTGACAAGAACAGCAGCTCCTCTTCAGTCCAATACACTGTACTTGCTGGGAACAGACGCGAATGCTATTTGCACTGTGTACCGCAATAAGTACACAATAGTGAATCTTCTTACCAGAAAACAACTCTTCCTCGTAGGAACAGAAACTGCATTTGATTCAACTCCATTTAGGACAGGGAAACAAACACTAGCTCGCCTTACAAGAAACACACTCTTCTTTTGAGGAAAGAGCAGTCTTCTTCTCTATTTTGTTTCCTATAGGGCCAGAACAATGAGCTTGCTGAGAACAAAAAAACTGTGCTTCCTACACACAGGGGCCATATCTAGTTCAACTCTGCTTAGGAAACTGACAAGAACAGTAGCTCCTCTTCAGTCCAATACACTGTACATGCTGGGAACAGACGCCAGTGCTATTTGCCCTGTGTATGATAATTGGAGCGCAATAGTGACTCTTCTAACCAGAAAACAGCTCTTGCTAGTAGGACCAGAAACTGCATGTGTATTTCAACTCCATTTAGGACTGGGAAACAAATGCTAGCTCGCCTTACAAGAAACACACTCTGCTTTTGAGAAAAGAGCACTCTTCTACTCTACTGTGTTTCCTATGGGGTTCGAACAGTGAGCTTGCTCAGAACAAAAGAACTGTGCTTCCTACACACACGGGCCATATCAAGTTCAACTTTGCTTAGGAAACTGACAAGAACAGTAGATCCTCTTCAGTCCAATACACTGTACATGCTGGGAACAGACGCGAATGCTATTTGTACTGTGTATGGCAATAAGTGCACAATAGTGAATCTTCTTACCAAAAAACAACTCTTCCTCCTAGGAACAGAAACTGCGTTTGATTCAACTCCATTTAGGACTATGAAACAAACGCTAGCTCGCCTTACAAGAAACACGCTCTGCTTTTGAGAATAGGGCACACATCTACTCTACTGTGTTTCCTATCGGGCACAAACAGTGAGCTTGGTCAGAACAAAAGATCTCTGCTTCCTACACACAGGGGTCATATCTAGTTCAACTCTGCTTAGGAAACTGACAAGAACAGTAGCTCCTCTTCAGTCCAATACACTGTAATTGCTGGGAACAGACGCGAGTGCTATTTGCACTGTGTATGGCAATGGGAGCACAAGAGTGACTTTCCTTAGCAGAAAAAAACTCTTGCTCATAGGACCAGAAACTGCATGTGATTCAACTCCATTTAGGACTAGGCAACAAACACTAGCTCGCCTTACAAGAAACACACTCTTCTTTTGAGGAAAGAGCTCTCTTCTACTCTATTTTGTTTCCTATAAGGCCAGAACAGTGAGCTTGCTGAGAAAAAAAAAACTGTGCTTCCTACACAGGGGCCATATCTAGTTCAACTCTGCTTAGGAAACTGACAAGAACAGTAGCTCCTCTTCATTCCAATACACTGTACATGCTGGGAACAGACGCCAGTGCTATTTGCCCTGAGTATGACAATGGGAGCGCAAAAGTGACTCTTCTTACTAGAAAAAACTCTTGCTCGTAGGACCAGAAACTGCATGTGATTCAACTCCATTTAGGACTGGGAAACAAATGCTAGCTCGCCTTACAAGAAACACACTCTGCTTTTGAGAAAAGAGCATTCTTCTACTCTACTGTGCTTCCTATAGGGCCAGAACATTGAGCTTGCTCAGAAAAAGAGAACTGTGCTTCCTATACACACGGGCCATATGTAGTTCAATTCTGCTTAGAAAACTGACAAGAACAGTAGCCTCTCTTCAGTCCAATACACTGTACTTGCTGGAAACAGACGCGAGTGCTATTTGCACTGTGTATGGCAATGGGAGCGCAATAGTGACTCTTCTTACCAGAAAACATTTCTTGCGCGTAGGACCAGAAACTGCATGGGATTCAACTCGATTTCTTCCTGGGAAACAAACACTACCTCGCCTTACGAGAAACACACCCTGCTTTTGAGAAAAGAGCACTCTTCTACTCTACTGTGTTTCCTATGGGATCTGAACAGTGAGCTTGCTCAGAACAAAGAATTGTGCTTCCTACACACATGGGCCATATCTAGTTCTACTCTGCTTAGGCCCCTGACAAGAACATTAGCTCCTCTGCAGTCCAATACACTGTACTTGCTGGGAACAGACGCCAGTGCTATTTGCACTGTGTATGACAATGGGAGCACAATAGTGACTCTTCTTACCAGAAAACAACTCTTGCTCGTAGGACCAGAAATTGCATGTGATTCAACTCCATTTAGGACTGGGAAAAAAACGCTAGATCGCCTTAAAAGAAACACACTCTGCTTTTGAGAAAAGAGCACTCTTCTACTCTACTGTGTTTCCTATGGGGTCCAAACAGAGAACTTGCTCAGAACAAAAGTATTGTGCTTCCTAAACCCGGGCCATATCTACTTCAACTCTGCTTAGGAAACAGACAAGAGAAGTTGATCCTCTTCAGTCCAATACACTGTACTTGCTGGCAACACATGCGAGTGCTATTTGCACTGTGTATGCCAATGGGAGCACAATAGTGACTTTCCTTACCAGAAAGCAACTCTTGCTCGTAGGACCAAAAACTGCATGTGATTCAACTTTATTTAGGACTGGGAAACAAATGCTAGCTCGCCTTACAAGTAACACACTCTGCTTTTGAGGAAGGAGCACTCTTCTACTCTACTGTGTTTCCTTTAGCGCCAAAACAGTGAGCTTGCTCAGAACAAAAGAACTGTGCTTCCTACACACATGGCCATATCTAGTGCAATTGTGCTTAGGAAACTGACAAGAACAGTAGATCCTCTTCAGTCCAATACAGTGTACTTGCTGGGAACAGACGCGAGTGCTATATGCACTGTGTATGACAATGGGAGCACAATTGTGACTCTTCATACCACAAAACAACTCTTGCTCGTAGGACCAGACTGCATGTGATTCAACTCCATTTAGGACTGGGAAAGAAACGCCAGCTCGCCTTACAAGAAACAGACTCTGCTTTTGAGAAAAGAGCACTCTTCTTCTCTACTGTGTTTCCTATGGGGTCCAAACAGAGAACTTGCTCAGAACAAAAGTACTGTGCTTCCTACACCCGGGCCATATTAGTTCAACTCTGCTTAGGAAACTGACAAGAGAAGTAGCTCCTCTTCAGTCCAATACACTGTACCTGCTGGCAACAGATGCGAGTGCTATTTGCACTGTGTATGACAATGGGAGCACAATAGTGACTTTCCTTACCAGAAAGCAACTCTTGCTCGTAGGACCAAAAACAGCATGTGATTCAACTCCATTTAGGACTGGGAAACAAACGCTACCTCGCCTTACAAGTAACACACTCTGCTTTTGATGAAGGAGCACTCTTCTACTCTATGGTGTTTCCTTTAGCGCCAGAACAGTGAGCTTGCTCAGAACAAAAGAACTGTGCTTCCTACACACACAGCCATATCTAGTTCAATTCTGCTTAGGAAACTGACAAGAACAGTAGATCCTCTTCAGTCCAATACACAGTACTTGCTGGGAACAGACGCGAGTGCTATTTGCACTGTGTATGACAATGGGAGCGCAATTGTGACTCTTCATACCACAAAACAACTCTTGCTCATAGGACCAGAAACTGCATGTGATTCAACTCCATTTAGGATTGGGAAACAAACGCTAGCTCACCTTACAAGAAACACACTCTGCTTTTGAGAAAAGAGCACTCTTCTACTCTACTGTGTTTCCTATGGGGTCCGAACAATGAGCTTGCTCAGAACAAAAAACTGTGCTTCCTACACACACAGCCATATCTAGTTCAATTCTGCTTAGGAAACTGACAAGAACAGTACCTCCTATTCAGTCCAATACACTGTACTGCTGGGAACCGACGCCAGTGCTATTTGTCCTGTGTATGGCAATGGCAGCACAATAGTGACTATTCTTATCATTAAACAACTCTTGCTCGTAGGACCGGAAACTGCATGTGATTCAACTCCATTTAGGACTGGGAAACAAACGCTAGCTCGCCTTACAAGAAACAAAATCTGCTTTAAAGAAAAGAGCACTCTTCTACTCTACTGTGTTTCCTATAGGGCCAGAACAGTGAGCTGCTCAGAACAAAAGAACTGTGCTTCCTACACACGGGCCAATTCTAGTTCAACTCTGCTTAGGAAACTGACAAGAACAGTAGCTCCTCTTCAGTCCGATACACTGTACTTGCTGGGAACAGACGCGAGTGCTATTTGCACTGTGTATGGCAATGGGAGCGCAATAGTGACTTTCCTTACCAGAAAACAACTCTTGCTCGTAGGACCAGAAACTGCATGTGATTCAACTCCGTTTAGGACTGGCAAACAAATGCTAGCTCGCCTTACATGAAACACTTTCTGCTTTTGAGAAAAGAGCACTCTTCTACTCTACTGTGTTTCCTATGGGGTCCAAACAGTGAGCTTGCTCAGAACAAAGAACTGTGCTTCCTAAACACATGGACCATATCTAGTTCAACTCTGCTTAGGAGACTGACAAGAATAGTAGCTCCTCTTCAGTCCGATACACTGTACTTGCTGGGAACAGACGCGAGTGCTATTTACACTGTGTATGGCAATGGGAGCGCAATAGAGACTTTCCTTACCAGAAAACAACTCTTGCTCGTATGACCTGAAACTGCATGTGATTCAACTCCGTTTAGGACTGGGAAACAAATGCTAGTTCACCTTACATGAAACACTCCCTGCTTTTGAGAAAAGAGCACTCTTCTACTCTACTGTGTTTCCTATGGGGTCCAAACAGTGAGCTTGCTCAGAACAAAAGAACTGTGCTTCCTACACACATGGACCATATCTAGTTCAACTCTGCTTAGGAAACTGACAATAACAGTAGCTCCTCTTCAGTCCGATACACTGTACTTGCTGGGAACAGACGTGAGGGCTATTTGCACTGTGTATGGCAAAGGGAGCGCAATAGTGACTTTCCTTACCAGAAAACAACTCTTGCTCTTAGGACCAGAAACTTCATGTGATTCAACTCCATTTAGGACTGGGAAACAAATGATAGCTTGCCTTACAAAAAACACACTCTGCTTTTGAGAAAAGAGCACTCTTCTACTCTACTGTGTTTCCTATGGGGTCCAAACAGTGAGCTTGCTCAGAACAAAAGAACTGTGCTTCCTGCACACACGGCCATATCTAGTTCAATTCTTCTTCGGAACCTGACAAGAACAGCAGATCCTCTTCAGTCTAATACACTGTACTTGCTGCGAATAGACGCCAGTGCTATTTGTCCTTTGTATGGCAATGGCAGCACAATAGTGACTATTCTTACCATAAAACAACTCTTGCTCGTAGGACAGAAACTGCATGTGATTCCACTCCATTTAGTACTGGGAAACAAACGGTAGCTCGCCTTACAAGAAACACACTCTGCTTTAGAGAAAAGAGCACTCTTCTACTCTACTGTGTTTCCTATGAGGTCCAAACAGTGAGCTTGCT
The DNA here is from genome assembly GCF_949786415.1 of Peromyscus eremicus. NCBI lineage: Eukaryota > Metazoa > Chordata > Mammalia > Rodentia > Cricetidae > Peromyscus > Peromyscus eremicus. The sequence goes on along the minus strand of NW_026734511.1, from coordinate 64,973 downwards.
CAGAACATAAGAACTGTGCTTCCTACACACAAGGACTATATGTAGTTAAACTCTGCTTAGGAAACTGACAAGAACAGTAGCTCCTATTCAGTCCAATACACTGTACTTGCTGGGAAAAGACACGAGTGCTATTTGCCCTATGTATGGCAATGGGAGCACAATAGTGACTTTCCTTACCAGAAAACAACTCTTGTTCGTAGGACCACATACTGCATGTGATTCAACTCCATTTAGGACTAGGAAACAAACGCTAGCTCGCCTTACATGAAACGCACTCTGCTTTTGAGAAAAGAGCACTCTGCTACTCTCCTGTTTTTCCTATAGGTCCAGAACAGTGAGCTTGCTCAGATCAAAAGAACTCTGCTTTCTACATACACGGTCCTTATCTAGTTCAACTCTGCTTAGGAAACTGACAAGAACAGTAGCTCCTCTTCAGTCTGATACACTGTACTTGCTGGGAACAGACGCGAGTGCTATTTACACTGTGTATGGCAATGGGAGAGCAATAGTGACTTTCCTTACCAGAAAACAACTCTTGCTCGTAGGACCACACACTGCATGTGATTCAACGCCATTTAGGACTGGGAAACAAATGCTAGCTCACCTTACAAGAAACACACTCTGCTTCTGAGAAAAGAGCACTCTTCTACTCTACTGTGTTTCCTATGGGGTCCAAACAGTGAGCTTGCTCAGAACAAAAGAACTGTGCTTCCTACACACATGGACCATATCTAGTTCAACTCTGCTTAGGAAACTGACAAGAACAGTAGCTCCTCTTCAGTCCAATACACTGTACTTGCGGGGAAGAGACGCGAGTGCTATTTGCACTGTGTATGGCAATTGGAGCACAATAGTGACTCATCTTACCAGAAAACAACTCTTGCTCGTAGGACAAAAAACTGCACGTGACTCAACTCCATTTAGGTCTGGGAAACAAACGCTAGCTCGCCTTACAAGAAATACACTCTGCTTTAGAGAAAAGAGCACTCTTCTACTCTACTGTGTTTCCTATGGGGTCCGAACAGTGAGCTTGCTCAGAACAAAAGAACTGTGCTTCCTACACACACAGCCATATCTAGTTCAATTCTGCTTAGGAAACTGACATGAACAGTAGATCCTCTTCAGTCCAATACACTGTACTGCTGGGAACCGACGCCAGTGCTATTTGTCCTGTGTATGGCAATGGCAGCACAATAGTGACTATTCTTATCATTAAACAACTCTTGCTCGTAGGACCAGAAACTGGATGTGATTCAACTCCATTTAGGACTGGGAAACAAACGCTAGCTCGCCTTACAAGAAACAAAATCTGCTTTAAAGAAAAGAGCACTCTTCTACTCTACTGTGTTTCCTATAGGGCCAGAACAGTGAGCTGCTCAGAACAAAAGAACTGTGCTTCCTACACACGGGCCATATCTAGTTCAACTCTGCTTAGGAAACTGACAAGAACAGTAGCTCCTCTTCAGTCCGATACACTGTACTTGCTGGGAACAGACGCGAGTGCTATTTGCACTGTGTATGGCAATGGGAGCGCAATAGTGACTTTCCTTACCAGAAAACAACTCTTGCTCGTAGGACCAGAAACTGCATGTGATTCAACTCCGTTTAGGACTGGGAAACAAATGCTAGCTCGCCTTACATGAAACACTCTCTGCTTTTAAGAAAAGAGCACTCTTCTACTCTACTGTGTTTCCTATGGGGTCCAAACAGTGAGCTTGCTCAGAACATAAGAACTGTGCTTCCTACACACAAGGACTATATGTAGTTCAACTCTGCTTAGGAAACTGACAAGAACAGTAGCTCCTATTCAGTCCAATACACTGTACTTGCTGGGAAAACACGCGAGTGCTATTTGCCCTGTGTATGGCAATGGGAGCACAATAGTGTCTTTCCTTACCAGAAAACAACTCTTGTTCGTAGGACCACATACTGCATGTGATTCAACTCCATTTAGGACTAGGAAACAAACGCTAGCTCACCTTACATGAAACGCACTCTGATTTTGAGAAAAGAGCACTCTTCTACTCTACTGTGTTTCCTATAGGGCCAGAACAGTGAGCTTGCTCAGATCAAAAGAACTGTGCTTTCTACATACACGGTCCTTATCTAGTTCAACTCTGCTTAGGAAACTGACAAGAACAGTAGCTCCTCTTCAGTCCGATATGCTGTACTTCCTGGGAACAGACGCGAGTGCTATTTGCCCTGTGTATGGCAATGGGAGAGCAATAGTGACTTTCCTTACCAGAAAACAACTCTTGCTCGTAGGACCAGAAACTGCATGTGATTCAACTCCATTTCGGACTGGGAAACAAACACTAGCTCACCTTACAAGAAACATACTCTCCTCTTGAGAAATGAGCACTCTTGTACTCTACTGTGTTTCCTATGGGGTCCGAACAGTGAGCTTGCTCAGAACAAAAAAACTTTGCTTCCTACACACACGGGCCATACCTAGTTCAACTCTGCTTAGGGAACTGACAAGAACAGTAGCTCCTCTTCAGTCCAATACACTGTACTTGCGGGGAAGAGACGCGAGTGCTATTTGCACTGTGTATGGCAATTGGAGCACAATAGTGACTCGTCTTACCAGAAAACAACTCTTGCTCGTAGGACAAAAAACTGCATGTGATTCAACTCCATTTTGGACTGTGAAACAAACGCTAGCTCGCCTTACAAGAAACACACTCTGCTTTTGAGAAAAGAGCACTCTTCTACTCTACTGTTTTTCCTACAGGGTCCAAACAGTGAGCTTGATCAGAACAAAGGAACTGTGCTTCCTAGACACACGGGCCATATCTAGTTCAACTCTGCTTAGGAAACTGACAAGAACAGTAGCTCCTCTTCAGTCCAATACACTGTACTTGCTAAGAACAGACGCGAGTGCTATTTGCACTGTGTATGGCAATGTGAGCACAATAGTGGCTTTCCTTACCAGAAAACAACTCTTGCTTGTAGGACCACACAGTGCATGTGATTCAACGCCATTTAGGACTGGGAAACAAATGCTAGCTCACCTTACAAGAAACACACTCTGCTTCTGAGAAAAGAGCACTCTTCTACTCTACTGTGTTTCCTATGGGGTCCAAACAGTGAGCTTGCTCAGAACAAAAGAACTGTGCTTCCTACACACATGGACCATATCTAGTTCAAATCTGCTTAGGAAACTGACAAGAACAGTAGCTCCTCTTCAGTCCAATACACTGTACATGCGGGGAAGAGACGCGAGTGCTATTTACACTGTGTATGGCAATTGGAGCACAATAGTGACTCGTCTTACCAGAAAACAACTCTTGCTCGTAGGAAAAAAACTGCATGTGACTCAACTCCATTTAGGTCTGGGAAACAAACACTAGCTCGCCTTACAAGAAACACACTCTGCTTTAGAGAAAAGAGCACTCTTCTACTCTACTGTGTTTCCTATGGTGTCCAAACAGTGAGCTTTCTCAGAATAAAAGAACTGTGCTTCCTACACACAGCCATATCTAGTTCAATTCTGCTTAGGAACCTGACAAGAACAGTAGCTCCTCTTCAGTCCAATACACTGTACTGCTGGGAACAGACGCCAGTGCTCTTTGTCCTGTGTATGGCAATGGCAGCACAATAGTGACTATTCTTATCATTAAACAACTCTTGCTCATAGGACCAGAAACTGCATGTGATTCAACTCCATTTAGGACTGGGAAACAAAAGCTAGCTCGCCTTACAAGAAACACACTCTGCTTCTGAGAAAAGAGCACTCTTCTACTCTACTGTGTTTCCTATTGGGTCCAAACAGTGAGCTTGCTCAGAACAAAAGAACTGTGCTTCCTACACACGTCGACCATATCTAGTTCAAATCTGCTTAGGAACCTGACAAGAACAGTAAGTAGATCCTCTTCAGTCAAATACACTGTACTTGCTGGGAAGAGACGCGAGTGCTGTTTGCACTGTGTATGGCAATGAGACCACAAAGTGGCTTTCCTTACCAAAAAACAACTCTTGCTCTAGGACCACACACTGCATGTGATTCAACGCCATTTAGGACTGGGAAACAAATGCTAGCTCGCCTTACAAGAAACACACTCTGCTTCTGAGAAAAGAGCACTCTTCTACTCTACTGTGTTTCCTATTGGGTCCAAACAGTGAGCTTGCTCAGAACAAAAGAACTGTGCTTCCTACACACGTCGACCATATCTAGTTCAAATCTGCTTAGGAACCTGACAAGAACAGTAGCTCCTCTTCAGTCCAATACACTGTACTGCTGGGAACAGACGCCAGTGCTCTTTGTCCTGTGTATGGCAATGGCAGCGCAATAGTGACTATTCTTATCATTAAACAACTCTTGCTCATAGGACCAGAAACTGCATGTGATTCAACTCCATTTAGGACTGGGAAACAAAACCTAGCTCGCCTTACAAGAAACAAAATCTGCTTTAGAGAAAAGAGCACTCTTCTACTCTACTGTGTTTCCTATACGGCCAGAACAGTGAGCTTGCTCAGAACAAAAGAACTGTGCTTCCTACACACGGGCCATATCTAGTTCAACTCTGCTTAGGAAACTGACAAGAACAGTAGCTCCTCTTCAGTCCGATTCATTGTACTTGCTGGGAACAGAAGCGAGTGCTATTTGCACTGTGTATGGTAATGGGAGCACAATAGTGACTTTCCTTACCAGAAAACAACTCTTGCTCGTAGGACCAGAAACTGCATGTGATTCAACTCCGTTTAGGACTGGGAAACAAATGCTAGCTCCCCTTACATGAAACACTCTCTGCTTTTGAGAAAAGAGCACTCTTCTACTCTACTGTGTTTCCTATGGGGTCCAAACAGTGAGCGTGCTCAGAACAAAGAACTGTGCTTCCTACACACATCGACCATATCTAGTTCAACTCTGCTTAGGAGACTGACAAGAACAGTAGCTCTTCTTCAGTCCGATACACTGTACTTGCTGGTAACAGACGCGAGTGCTTTTTGCACTGTGTGTGGCAATGGGAGCGCAATAGTGACTTTCCTTACCAGAAAACAACTCTTGCTCGTAGGACCAGAAACTGCATGTGATTCAACTCCGTTTAGGACTGGGAAACAAATGCTAGCTCGCTTACATGAAACACTCTCTGCTTTTGAGAAAAGAGCACTCTTGTACTCTACTGTGTTTCCTATGGGGTCCAAACAGTGAGCTTGCTCAGAACAAAGAACTGTGCTTCCTACACACATGAACCATATCTAGTTCAACTCTGCTTAGGAAACTGACAATAACAGTAGCTCCTCTTCAGTCCGATACACTGTACTTGCTGGGAACAGACGCGAGTGCTATTTGCACTGTGTATGGCAAAGGGAGCACAATAGTGACTTTCCTTACCAGAAAACAACTCTTGCTCGTAGGACCAGAAACTGCATGTGATTCAACTCCATTTAGGACTGGGAAACAAACGTTAGCTCGCCTTACAAGAAACACACTCTGCTTTAGAGAAAAGAGCACTCTTCTACTCTACAGTGTTTCCTATGGGGTCCGAATAGTGAGCTTGCTCAGAACAAAAGAACTGTGCTTCCTGCACACACGGCCATATCTAGTTCAATTCTGCTTAGGAACCTGACAAGAACAGTAAGTAGATCCTCTTCAGTCAAATACACTGTACTTGCTGGGAAGAGACGCGAGTGCTGTTTGCACTGTGTATGGCAATGAGAGCACAATAGTGGCTTTCCTTACCAAAAAACAACTCTTGCTCTAGGACCACACACTGCATGTGATTCAACGCCATTTAGGACTGGGAAACAAATGCTAGCTCGCCTTACAAGAAACACACTCTGCTTCTTAGAAAAGAGCACTCTTCTACTCTACTGTGTTTCCTATTGGGTCCAAACAGTGAGCTTGCTCAGAACAAAAGAACTGTGCTTCCTACACACATCGACCATATCTAGTTCATATCTGCTTAGGAAACTGACAAGAACAGTAGCTCCTCTTCATTCCAATACACTGTACATGCGGGGAAGAGACGCGAGTGGTGTTTGCACTGTGTATGGCAATTGGAGCACAATAGTGACTCGTCTTACCAGAAAACAACTCTTGCTCGTAGGACAAAAAACTGCATGTGACTCAACTCCATTTATGACTGGGAACCATCGCTTGGTCGTCTTCCAAGTAACACACTCTGCTTCAGAGAAAAGAGCTCTCTTCTACTCTACTGTGTTTCCTATGGGGTCCGAACAGTGAGCTTTCTCAGAACAAAAGAACTGTGCTTCCTACACACACAGCCATATCTAGTTCAATTCTGCTTAGGAACCTGACAAGAACAGTAGCTCCTCCTCAGTCCAATACACTGTACTGCTGGGAACAGACGCCAGTGCTATTTGTCCTGTGTATGGCAATGGCAGCGCAATAGTGACTATTCTTATCATTAAACAACTCTAGCTAGTAGGACCAGAAACTGCATGTGATTCAACTTCATTTAGGACTGGGAAACAAACGCTAGCTCGCCTTACAAGAAACACAATCTGCTTTAGAGAAAAGAGCACTCTTCTACTCTACTGTGTTTCCTATAGGGCCCGAACAGTGAGCTTGCTCAGAACAAAAGAACTGTGCTTCCTACACACGGGCCATATCTAGTTCAACTCTGCTTAGGAAACTGACAAGAACAGTAGCTCCTCTTCAGTCCGATACACTGTACTTGCTGGGAACAGACGCGAGTGCTATTTGCACTGTGTATGGCAATGGGAGCGCAATAGTGACTTTCCTTACCAGAAAACAACTCTTGCTCGTAGGACCAGAAACTGCATGCGATTCAACTCCGTTTAGGACTGGGAAACAAATGAAGCTCGCCTTACATGAAACAATCTCTGCTTTTGAGAAAAGAGCACTCTTCTTCTCTACTGTGTTTCCTATGGGGTCCAAACAGTGAGGTTGCTCAGAACAAAGAACTGTGCTTCCTACACACATGGGCCACATCTAGTTCAACTCTGCTTAGGAGACTGACAAGAACAGTAGCTCCTCTTCAGTCCAATACACTGTACTTGCTGGGAACAGACGCGAGTGCTATTTGCACTGTGTATGGCAATGGGAGCGCAATAGTGACTTTCCTTACCAGAAAACAACTCTTGCTCGTAGGACAGAAACTGCATTTGATTCCACTCCATTTAGGACTGGGAAACAAACGCTAGCTCGCCTTACAAGAAACACACTATGCTTTAGAGAAAATAGCACTCTTCTACTCTACTGTGTTTCCTATGAGGTCCAAACAGTGAGCTTGCTCAGAACATAAGAACTGTGCTTCCTACACACAAGGACTATATGTAGTTCAACTCTGCTTAGGAAACTGAGAAGAACAGTAGCTCCTCTTCAGTCTGATACACTGTACTTGCTGAGAGCAGACGCGAGTGCTACTTGCACTGTGTATGGGAATTGGAGCACAACAGTGCCTCGTCTTACCGGAAAACAACTCTTGCTCGTAGGACCAAAAACTGCATGTGAATCAACTCCATTTAGGACTGGGAAAAAAACGCTAGCTAGCCTTAAAAGAAACACACTCTGCTTTTGAGAAAAGGGCACTCTTCTACTCTACTGTGTTTCCTATGGGGTCCAAACAGTGAGCTTGCTCAGAAGAAATGAACTGTGCTTCCTGGACACACGGGCCATATGTAGTTCAACTCAGCTTAGGAGACTGACAGGAACAGTAGCTCCTCTTCAGTCCAATACACTGTACTTGCTGGGAACAGACGCGAGTTTTATTTGCACTGTGTATGGCAATAAGAGCACAATAGTGGTTTTCCTTACCAGAAAACAACTCTTGCTCGTAGGACCACACACTGCAGGTGATTCAATGCCATTTAGGACTGGGAAACAAATGCTAGCTCGCCTTACAAGAAACACACTCTGCTTCTGCGAAAAGAGCACTCTTCTATTCTACTGTGTTTCCTATGGGGTCCAAACAGTGAGCTTGCTCAGAACAAAAGAACTGTGCTTCCTACACACATCGACCATATCTAGTTCAACTCTGCTTAGGAAACTGACAAGAACAGTAGCTCCTCTTCAGTCCAATACACTGTACTTGCGGGGAAGAGACGCGAGTGCTATTTGCACTGTGTATGGCAATTGGAGCACAATAGTGACTCCTCTTACCAGAATACAACTCTTGCTCGTAGGACAAAAAACTGCATGTGACTCAACTCCATTTAGGTCTGGGAAACAAACGTTAGCTCGCCTTACAAGAAACACACTCTGCTTTAGAGAAAAGAGCACTCTTCTACTCTACTGTGTTTCCTATGGGGTCCGAACAGTGAGCTTTCTCAGAACAAAAGAACTGTGCTTCCTACACACACAGCCATATCAGGTTCAATTCTGCTTAGGAACCTGACAAGAACAGTAGCTCCTCTTCAGTCCAATACACTGTACTGCTGGGAACAGACGCCAGTGCTATTTGTCCTGTGTATGGCAATGGCAGTGCAATAGTGACTATTCTTATCATTAAACAACTCTAGCTCGTAGGACCAGAAACTGCATGTGATTCAACTTCATTTAGGACTGGGAAACAAACGCTAGCTCGCCTTACAAGAAACACAATCTGCTTTAGAGAAAAGAGCACTCTTCTACTCTACTGTGTTTCCTATAGGGCCAGAACAGTGAGCTTGCTCAGAACAAAAGAACTGTGCTTCCTACACACGGGCCATATCTAGTTCAACTCTGCTTAGGAAACTGACAAGAACAGTAGCTCCTCTTCAGTCCGATACACTGTACTTGCTGGGAACAGACGCGAGTGCTATTTGCACTGTGTATGGCAATGGGTGCGCAATAGTGACTTTCCTTACCAGAAAACAACTCTTGCTCGTAGGACCAGAAACTGCATGTGATTCAACTCCGTTTAGGACTGGGAAACATATGCTAGCTCGCCTTACATGAAACACTCTCTGCTTTTGAGAAAAGAGCACTCATCTACTCTACTGTGTTTCCTATGGGGTCCAAACAGTGAGCTTGCTCAGAACAAAGAACTGTGCTTCCTACACACATGGACTACATCTAGTTCAACTCTGCTTAGGAGACTGACAAGAACAGTAGCTCCTCTTCAGTCCAATACACTGTACTTGCTGGGAACAGACGAGAGTGCTATTTGCACTGTGTATGGCAATGGGAGCGCAATAGTGACTTTCCTTACCAGAAAACAACTCTTGCTCATAGGACAGAAACTGCATTTTATTCCACTCCATTTAGGACTGGGAAACAAACGCTAGCTCGCCTTACAAGAAACACACTATGCTTTAGAGAAAATAGCACTCTTCTACTCTACTGTGTTTCCTATGAGGTCCAACCAGTGAGCTTGTTCAGAACATAAGAACTGTGCTTCCTACACACAAGGAGTATATGTAGTTCAACTCTGCTTAGGAAACTGACAAGAAGAGTAGCTCCTCTTCAGTCTGATACACTGTACTTGCTGAGAGCAGACACGAGTGCTACTTGCACTGTGTATGGGAATTGGAGCACAATAGTGACTCGTCTTACCAGAAAACAACTCTTGCTCGTAGGACAAAAAACTGCATGTGACTCAACTCCATTTAAGCCTGGGAAACAAACGCTAGCTCGCCTTACAAGAAACACACTCTGCTTTTGAGAAAAGGGCACTCTTCTACTCTACTGTGTTTCCTATAGGGCCAGAACAGTTAGCTTGCTCAGAACAAATGAACTGTGCTTCCTAGACACACGGGCCATATCTAGTTCAACTCTGCTTAGGAGACTGACAAGAACAGTAGCTCCTCTTCAGTCCTATACACTGTACTTGCTGGGAACAGACGCGAGTGCTATTTGCACTGTGTATGGCACTGAGAGCGCAATAGTGGCTTTCCTTACCAGGAAACAACTCTTGCTCGTAGGACCACACACTGCATGTGATTCAACTCCATTTAGGACTGGGAAACAAATGCTAGCTCGCCTTACAAGAAACACACTCTGCTTCTGAGAAAAGAGCACTCTTCTACTCTACTGTGTTTCCTATGGGGTCCAAACAGTGAGCTTGCTCAGAACAAAAGAAATGTGCTTCCTACACACATCGACCATATCTAGGTCAACTCTGCTTTGAAACTGACAAGAACAGTAGCTTCTCTTCAGTCCAATACACTGTACTTGCAGGGAAGAGACGAGAGTGCTATTTGCACTGTGTATGGCAATTGGAGCACAATAGTGACTCGGCTTACCAGAAAACGACTCTTGCTCGTAGGACAAAAAACTGCATGTGACTCAACTCCATTTAGGTCTGGGAAACAAACGCTAGCTTGCCTTACAAGAAACACACTCTGCTTTAGAGAAAAGAGCACTCTTCTACTCTACTGTGTTTCCTATGGGGTTCGAAAAGTGAGCTTGCTCAGAACAAAAGAACTGTGCTTCCTACACACAGGGGCCATATCAAGTTCAACTCTGCTTAGGAAACTGACAAGAACAGTAGCTCCTCTTCAGTCCAATACACTGTACATGCTGGTAACAGACGCCAGTGCTATTTGCCCTGTGTATGTTAATTGGAGCGCAATAGTGACTCTTCTAACCAGAAAACAGCTCTTGCTCGTAGGACCAGAAACTGCATGTGTATTTCAACTCCATTTAGGACTGGGAAACCAATGCTAGCTCGCCTTACAAGAAAAACACTCTGCTTTTGAGAAAAGAGCACTCTTCTACTCTACTGTGTTTCCTATGGGGTTCGAACAGTGAGCTTGCTCAGAACAAAAGAACTGTGCTTCCTACACACACGGGCCATATCAAGTTCAACTTTGCTTAGGAAACTGACAAGAACAGTAGATCCTCTTCAGTCCAATGCACTGTACATGCTGGGAACAGACGCGAATGCTATTTGTACTGTGTACGGAAATAAGTGCACAATAGTGAATCTTCTTACCAAAAAACAACTCTTCCTCATAGGAACAGAAACTGCATTTGATTCAACTCCATTTAGGACTGTGAAACAAACGCTAGCTCGCCTTACAAGAAACACGCTCTGGTTTTGAGAATAGGGCACACATCTACTCTACTGTGTTTCCTATCGGGCACAAACAGTGAGCTTGGTCAGAACAAAAAATCTCTGCTTCCTACACACAGGGGTCATATCTAGTTCAACTCTGCTTAGGAAACTGACAAGAACAGTAGCTCCTCTTCAGTCCAATACACTGTAATTGCTGGGAATAGACGCGAGTGCTATTTGCACTGTGTATGGCAATGGGAGCACAAGAGTGACTTTCCTTAGCAGAAAACAACTCTTGCTCGTAGGACCACAAACTGCATGTGATTCAACTCCATTTAGGACTGGGAAACAAACGCTAGCTCGGATTACAAGAAACACACTCTGCTTTTGAGAAAAGAGCACTGTTCTACTCTACAGTGTTTCCTATGGGGTCCAAACAGTGAGCTTGCTCAGAACAAAAGAACTGTGCTTCCTACACACATGGACCATATCTAGTTCAACTCTGCTTAGGAAACTGACAAGAACAGTAGCTCCTATTCAGTCCAATACACTGTGCTTGCTGGGAACAGACGCGAGTGCTATTTGCACTGTGTATGGCATTTGGAGCACAATAGTGACTCTTCTTACCAGAAAACAACTCTTGCTCGTAGGACCAAAAACTGCATGTGATTCAACTCCATTTAGGACTGGGAAACAAATGCTAGCTCGCCTTACAAGAAACACACTCTGCTTTTGAGAAAAGAGCATTCTTCTACTCTACTGTGCTTCCTATAGGGCCAGAACAGTGAGCTTGCTCAGAAAAAGAGAACTGTGCTTCCTATACACACGGGCCATATGTAGTTCAACTGTGCTTAGGAAACTGACTAGAACAGTAGCCTCTCTTCAGTCTAATACACTGTACTTGCTGGAAACAGACGCGAGTGCTATTTGCACTGTGTATGGCAATGGGAGCGCAATAGTGACTCTTCTTACCAGAAAACAACTCTTGCTCGTAGGACCAAAAACTGCCTGTGACTCAACTCCATTAAGACTGGGAAACAAACGCTAGCTCGCCTTACAAGAAACACACTCTGCTTTAGAGAAAAGAGCACTCTTCTTCTCTACTGTGTTTCCTATATGGCCAGAACAGTGAGCTTGCTCAGAACATAATAACTGTGCTTCCTACACACACGGGCCATATCTAGTTCAACTCTGCTTAGGAAACTGACAAGAACAGTAGCTCTTCTTCAGTCCAATACACTGTACTTGCGGGGAAGAGACGCGAGTGCTATTTGCACTGTGTATGTCAATTGGAGCACAACAGTGACTCGTCTTACCAGAAAACAACTCTTGCTCATAGGACAAAAAACTGCATGTGACTCAACTCCATTTTGGAGTCGGAAACAAACTCTAGCTCCCCTTACAAGAAACACACTCTGCTTTTGAAAAAGAGCACTCTTCTACTCTACTGTGTTTCCTATAGGGCCAGAACAGTGAGCTTGCTCAGAACAAATGAACTGTGCTTCCTCGACACACGGGCCATATCTAGTTCAACTCTGCTTAGGAGACTGACAAGAACAGTAGCTCCTCTTCAGTCCAATACACTGTACTGCTGGGAACAGACGCCAGTGCTATTTGTCCTGTGTATGGCAATGGCAGCACAATAGTGACTATTCTTATCATTAAACAACTCTTGCTCGTAGGACCAGAAACTGGATGTGATTCAACTCCATTTAGGACTGGGAAACAAATGCTAGCTCGCCTTACAAGAAACAAAATCTGCTTTAAAGAAAAGAGCACTCTTCTACTCTACTGTGTTTCCTATAGGGCCAGAACAGTGAGCTGCTCAGAACAAAAGAACTGTGCTTCCTACACACGGGCCATATCTAGTTCAACTCTGCTTAGGATACTGACAAGAACAGTAGCTCCTCTTCAGTCCGATACACTGTACTTGCTGGGAACAGACGGGAGTGCTATTTGCACTGTGTATGGCAATGGGAGCGCAATAGTGACTTTCCTTACCAGAAAACAACTCTTGCTCGTAGGACCAGAAACTGCATGTGATTCAACTCCGTTTAGGACTGGGAAACAAATGCTAGCTCTCCTTACATGAAACACTCTCTGCTTTTGAGAAAAGAGCACTCTTCTACTCTACTGTGTTTCCTATAAGGTCCAAACAGTGAGCTTGCTCAGAACAAAGAACTGTGCTTCCTAAACACATGGACCATGTCTAGTTCAACTCTGCTTAGGAGACTGACAAGAATAGTAGCTCCTCTTCAGTCCTATACACTGTACTTGCTGGGAACAGACGCGAGTGCTATTTACACTGTGTATGGCAATGGGAGCGCAATAGTGACTTTCCTTACCAGAAAACAACTCTTGCTCGTATGACCTGAAACTGCATGTGATTCAACTCCGTTTAGGACTGGGAAACAAATGCTAGCTCGCCTTACATGAAACACTCTCTGCTTTTGAGAAAAGAGCACTCTTCTACTCTACTGTGTTTCCTATGGGGTCCAAACAGTGAGCTTGCTCAGAACAAAGAACTGTGCTTCCTACACACATGGACCATATCTAGTTCAACTCTGCTTAGGAAACTGACAATAACAGTAGCTCCTCTTCATTCCGATACACTGTACTTGCTGGGAACAGACGCGAGTGCTATTTGCACTGTGTATGGCAAAGGGAGCACAATAGTGACTTTCCTTACCAGAAAACAACTCTTGCTCTTAGGACCAGAAACTGCATGTGATTCAACTCCATTTAGGACTGAGAAACAAATGATAGCTTGCCTTACAAAAAACACACTCTGCTTTTGAGAAAAGAGCACTCTTCCACTCTACTGTGTTTCCTATGGGGTCCGAACAGTGAGCTTGCTCAGAACAAAAGAACTGTGATTCCTGCACACACGGCCATATCTAGTTCAATTCTTCTTCGGAACCTGACAAGAACAGCAGATCCTCTTCAGTCCAATACACTGTACTTGCTGCGAATAGACGCCAGTGCTATTTGTCCTGTGTATGGCAATGGCAGCACAATAGTGACTATTCTTACCATAAAACAACTCTTGCTCGTAGGATAGAAACTGCATGTGATTCCACTCCATTTAGGAGTGGGAAACAAACGCTAGCTCGCCTTACAAGAAACACACTCTGCTTTAGAGAAAAGAGCACTCTTCTACTCTACTGTGTTTCCTATGATGTCCAAACAGTGAGCTTGCTCAGAACATAAGAACTGTGCTTCCTACACACAAGGACTATATGCAGTTCAACTCTGCTTAGGAAACTGACAAGAACGGTAGCTCCTATTCAGTCCAATACACTGTACTTGCTGGGAAAAGACGCGAGTGCTATTTGCCCTGTGTATGGCAATGGGAGCACAATAGTGACTTTCCTTACCAGAAAACAACTCTTGTTCGTAGGACCACATACTGCATGTGATTCAACTCCATTTAGGACTAGGAAACAAACGCTAGCTCGCCTTACATGAAACGCACTCTGCTTTTGAGAAAAGAGCACTCTTCTACTCTACAGTGTTTCCTATAGGGCCAGAACAGTGAGCTTGCTCAGATCAAAAGAACTGTGCTTTCTACATACACGGTCCTTATCTAGTTCAACTCTGCTTAGGAAACTGACAAGAACAGTAGCTCCTCTTCAGTCCGATACACTGTACTTGCTGGGAACAGACGCGAGTGCTATTTGCACTGTGTATGGCAATGGGAGAGCAATAGTGACTTTCATTACCAGAAAACAACTCTTGCTCGTAGGACCACACACTGCATGTGATTCAACGCCATTTAGGACTGGGAAACAAATGCTAGCTCACCTTACAAGAAACACACTCTGCTTCTGAGAAAAGAGCACTCTTTACACTACTGTGTTTCCTATGGGGTCCAAACAGTGAGCTTGCTCAGAACAAAAGAACTGTGCTTCCTACACACATGGACCATATCTAGTTCAACTCTGCTTAGGAAACTGACAAGAACAGTAGCTCCTCTTCAGTCCAATACACTGTACTTGCGGGGAAGAGACGCGAGTGCTATTTGCACTGTGTATGGCAATTGGAGCACAATAGTGACTCGTCTTACCAGAAAACAACTCTTGCTCGTAGGACAAAAAACTGCATGTGATTCAACTCGATTTAGGACTGGGAAACAAACGCTAGCTCGCCTTACAAGAAACACACTCTGCTTTTGAGAAAAGAGCACTCTTCTACTCTACTGTGTTTCCTACAGAGTCCAAACAGTGAGCTTGATCAGAACAAATGAACTGTGCTTCCTAGACACACGGGCCATATCTAGTTCAACTCTGCTTAGGAGACTGACAAGAACAGTAGCTCCTCTTCAGTCCAATACACTGTACTTGCTAAGAACAGACGCGAGTGCTATTTGCACTGTGTATGGCAATGAGAGCACAATAGTGGCTTTCCTTACCAGAAAACAACTCTTGCTTGTAGGACCACACAGTGCATGTGATTCAACGCCATTTAGGACTGGGAAACAAATGATAGCTTGCCTTACAAGAACCACACTCTGCTTCTGACAAAAGAGCACAATTCTACTCTACTGTGTTTCCTATGGGGTCCGAACAGTGAGCTTGCTCAGAACAAAAGAACTGTGCTTCCTGCACACATGGCCATATCTAGTTCAATTCTTCTTCGGAACCTGACAAGAACAGCAGATCCTCTTCAGTCTAATACACTGTACTTGCTGCGAATAGACGCCAGTGCTATTTGTCCTGTGTATGGCAATGGCAGCACAATAGTGACTATTCTTACCATAAAACAACTCTTGCTCGTAGGACAAAAAACTGCATGTGACTCAACTCCATTTAGGTCTGGGAAACAAACACTAACTCGCCTTACAAGAAACACACTCTGCTTTTGAGAAAAGAGCACTCTTCTACTCTACTGTGTTTCCTATAGGGCCAGAACAGTGAGCTTGCTCACAACATAAGAACTGTGCTTCCTACACAAAGGGACCATATCTAGTTCAACTCTGCTTAAGAAACTGACAAGAACAGTATGGCTCCTCTTCAGTCCGATACACTGTGCTTACTGGGAACAGACGCGAGTGCTATTTGCACTGTGTATGGCATTTGGAGCGCAATAGTGACTCTTCTTACCAGAAAACAACTCTTGCTCTTAGGACCAAAAACTCCCTGTGACCAAACTCCATTTAGGACTGGGAAACAAACGCGAGCTCGCCTTACAAGAAAGACACTCTGCTTTAGAGAAAAGAGCACTCTTCTACTCTACTGTGTTTCCTATAGTGCCAGAACAGTGAGCTTGCTCAGAACATAATAACTGTGCTTCCTACACACACGGGCCATATCTAGTTCAACTCTGCTTAGGAAACTGACAACAACAGTAGCTCTTCTTCAGTCCAATACACTGTACTTGCGGGGAAGAGACGCGAGTGCTATTTGCACTGTGTATGTCAATTGGAGCACAACAGTGACTCGTCTTACCAGAAAACAACTCTTGCTCATAGGACAAAAAACTGCATGTGACTCAACTCCATTTTGGAGTCGGAAACAAACTCTAGCTCCCCTTACAAGAAACACACTCTGCTTTTGAAAAAGAGCACTCTTCTACTCTACTGTGTTTCCTATAGGGCCAGAACAGTGAGCTTGCTCAGAACAAATGAACTGTGCTTCCTCGACACACGGGCCATATCTAGTTCAACTCTGCTTAGGAGACTGACAAGAACAGTAGCTCCTCTTCAGTCCAATACACTGTACTTGCTGGGAACAGACGCGAGTGCTATTTGCACTGTGTATGGCAATGAGAGCGCAATAGTGGCTTTCCTTACCAGAAAACAGCTCTTGCTCGTAGGAGCACACACTGCATGTGATTCAACGCCATTTAGGACTGGGAAACAAATGCTAGACCGCCTTACAAGAAACACACTCTGCTTCTGAGAAAAGAGCACTCTTCTACTCTACTGTGTTTCCTATGGGGTCCAAACAGTGAGCTTGCTCAGAACAAAAGAACTGTGCTTCCTACACACATGGACCATATCTAGTTCAACTCTGCTTAGGAAACTGACAAGAACAGTAGCTCCTCTTCAGTCCAATACACTGTACTTGCGGGGAAGAGACGCCAGTGCTATTTGCACTGTGTATGGCAATTGGAGCACAATAGTGACTCGTCTTACCAGAAAACAACTCTTGCTCGTAGGACAAAAAACTGCACGAGACTCAACTCCATTTAGGTCTGGGAAACAAACGCTAGCTCGCCTTACAAGAAATACACTCTGCTTTAGAGAAAAGAGCACTCTTCTACTCTACTGTGTTTCCTATGGGGTCCGAACAGTGAGCTTGCTCAGAACAAAAGAACTGTGCTTCCTACACACACAGCCATATCTAGTTCAATTCTTCTTCGGAACCTGACAAGAACAGCAGATCCTCTTCAGTCTAATACACTGTACTTGCTGCGAATAGACGCCAGTGCTATTTGTCCTGTGTATGGCAATGGCAGCACAATAGTGACTATTCTTACCATAAAACAACTCTTGCTCGTAGGACAAAAAACTGCATGTGACTCAACTCCATTTAGGTCTGGGAAACAAACACTAGCTCGCCTTACAAGAAACACACTCTGCTTTAGAGAAAAGAGCACTCTTCTACTCTACTGTGTTTCCTATGGTGTCCAAACAGTGAGCTTTCTCAGAACAAAAGAACTGTGCTTCCTACACACAGCCATATCTAGTTCAATTCTGCTTAGGAAACTGACAAGAACAGTAGCTCCTCTTCAGTCCAATACACTGTACTGCTGGGAACAGACGCCAGTGCTCTTTGTCCTGTGTATGGCAATGGCAGCGCAATAGGGACTATTCTTATCATTAAACAACTCTTGCTCATAGGACCAGAAACTGCATGTGATTCAACTCCATTTAGTTATGGGAAACAAAAGCTAGCTCGCCTTACAAGAAACACAATCTGCTTTAGAGAAAAGAGCACTCTTCTACTCTACTGTGTTTCCTAATGGGCCAGAACAGTGAGCTTGCTCAGAACAAAAGAACTGTGCTTCCTACACACGGGCCATATCTAGTTCAACTCTGCTTAGGAAACTGACAAGAACAGTAGCTCCTCCTCACTCCGATTCACTGTACTTGCTGGTAACAGAAGCGAGTGCAATTTGCACTGTGTATGACAATGGGAGCGCAATAGTGACTTTCCTTACCAGAAAACAACTCTTGCTCCTAGGACCAGAAACTGCATGTGATTCAACTCCGTTTAGGACTGGGAAACAAATGCTAGCTCCCCTTACATGAAACACTCTCTGCTTTTGAGAAAAGAGCACTCTTCTACTCTACTGTGTTTCCTATGGGGTCCAAAGAGTGAGCGTGCTCAGAACAAAGAACTGTGCTTCCTACACACATGGACCATATCTAGTTCAACTCTGCTTAGGAGACTGACAAGAACAGTAGCTCCTCTTCAGTCCGATACACTGTACTTGCTGGGAACAGACGCGAGTGCTATATGCACTGTGTGTGGCAATGGGAGCGCAAAAGTGACTTTCCTTACCAGAAAACAACTCTTGCTCGTAGGACCAGAAACTGCATGTGATTCAACTCTGTTTAGGACTGGGAAACAAATGCTAGCTCGCTTACATGAAACACTCTCTGCTTTTGAGAAAAGAGCACTCTTCTACTCTACTGTGTTTCCTATGGGGTGCAAACAGTGAGCTTGCTCAGAACAAAGAACTGTGCTTCCTACACACATGAACCATATCTAGTTCAACTCTGCTTAGGAAACTGACAATAACAGTAGCTCCTCTTCAGTCTGATACACTGTACTTGCTGGGAACAAACGCGAGTGCTATTTGCACTATGTATGGCAAAGGGAGCACAATAGTGACTTTCCTTACCAGAAAACAACTCTTGCTCTAGGACCACACACTGCATGTGATTCAACGCCATTTAGGACTGGGAAACAAATGCTAGCTCGCCTTACAAGAAACACACTCTGCTTTAGAGAAAAGAGCACCCTTCTACTCTACTGTGTTTCCTATGGGGTCCGAACAGTGAGCTTGCTCAGAACAAAAGAACTGTGCTTCCTGCACACACGGCCATATCTACTTCAATTCTGCTTAGGAAACTGACAAGAACAGTAGATCCTCTTCAGTCAAATACACTGTACTTGCTGGGAAGAGACGCGAGTGCTGTTTGCACTGTGTATGGCAATGAGAGCACAATAGTGGCTTTCCTTACCAGAAAACAACTCTTGCTCTAGGACCACACACTGCATGTGATTCAACGCCATTTAGGACTGGGAAACAAATGCTAGCTCGCCTTACAAGAAACACACTCTGCTTCTGAGAAAAGAGCACTCTTCTACTCTACTGTGTTTCCTATTGGGTCCAAACAGTGAGCTTGCTCAGAACAAAAGAACTGTGCTTCCTACACACATCGACCATATCTAGTTCAACTCTGCTTAGGAAACTGACAAGAACAGTAGCTCCTCTTCAGTCCAATACACTGTACATGCGGGGAAGAGACGCGAGTGCTATTTGCACTGTGTATGGCAATTGGAGCACAATAGTGACTCGTCTTACCAGCAAACAACTCTTGCTCGTAGGACAAAAAACTGCATGTGACTCAACTCCATTTAGGTCTGGGAAACAAAAGTTAGCTCGCCTTACAAGAAACACACTCTGCTTTAGAGAAAAGAGCACTCTTCTACTCTACTGTGTTTCCTATGGGGTCCGAACAGTGAGCTTTCTCAGAACAAAAGAACTGTGCTTCCTACACACACAGCCATATCTAGTTCAATTCTGCTTAGGAACCTGACAAGAACAGTAGCTCCTCTTCAGTCCAATACACTGTACTGCTGGGAACAGACGCCAGTGCTATTTGTCCTGTGTATGGCAATGGCAGCGCAATAGTGACTATTCTTATCATTAAACAACTCTAGCTCGTAGGACCAGAAACTGCATGTGATTCAACTTCATTTAGGACTGGGAAACAAACGCTAGCTCGCCTTACAAGAAACACAATCTGCTTTAGAGAAAAGAGCACTCTTCTACTCTACTGTGTTTCCTAATGGGCCAGAACAGTGAGCTTGCTCAGAACAAAAGAACTGTGCTTCCTACACACGGGCCATATCTAGTTCAACTCTGCTTAGGAAACTGACAAGAACAGTAGCTCCTCTTCAGTCCGATACACTGTACTTGCTGGGAACAGACGCGAGTGCTATTTGCACTGTGTATGGCAATGGGAGCGCAATAGTGACTTTCCTTACCAGAAAACAACTCTTGCTCGTAGGACCAGAAACTGCATGTGATTCAACTCCGTTTAGGACTGGGAAACAAATGCTAGCTCGCCTTACATGAAACACTCTCTGCTTTTGAGAAAAGAGCACTCTTCTACTCTACTGTGTTTCCTATGGGGTCCAAACAGTGAGCTTGCTCAGAACAAAGAACTGTGCTTCCTACACACATGGACCACATGTAGTTCAACTCTGCTTAGGATACCGACAAGAACAGTAGCTCCTCTTCAGTCCAATACACTGTACTGCTGGGAACAGACGCCAGTGCTATTTGTCCTGTGTATGGCAATGGCAGCGCAATAGTGACTATTCTTATCATTAAACAACTCTAGCTCGTAGGACCAGAAACTGCATGTGATTCAACTTCATTTAGGACTGGGAAACAAACGCTAGCTCGCCTTACAAGAAACACAATCTGCTTTAGAGAAAAGTGCACTCTTCTACTCTACTTTGTTTCCTAATGGGCCAGAACAGTGAGCTTGCTCAGAACAAAAGAACTGTGCTTCCTACACACGGGCCATATCTAGTTCAACTCTGCTTAGGAAACTGACAAGAACAGTAGCTCCTCTTCAGTCCGATACACTGTACTTGCTGGGAACAGACGCGAGTGTTTTTTGCACTGTGTATGGCAATGGGAGCGCAATAGTGACTTTCCTTACCAGAAAACAACTCTTGCTCGTAGGAACAGAAACTGCATGTGATTCAACTCCGTTTAGGACTGGGAAACAAATGCTAGCTCGCCTTACATGAAACACTCTCTGCTTTTGAGAAAAGAGCACTCTTCTACTCTACTGTGTTTCCTATGGGGTCCAAACAGTGAGCTTGCTCAGAACAAAGAACTGTGCTTCCTACACACATGGACCACATGTAGTTCAACTCTGCTTAGGAGACTGACAAGAACAGTAGCTCCTCTTCAGTCCAATACACTGTACTTGCTGGGAACAGACGCGAGTTCTATTTGCACTGTGTATGGCAATAAGAGCACAATAGTGGCTTTCCTTACCAGAAAACAACTCTTGCTCGTAGGACCACACACTGCATGTGATTCAACGCCATTTAGGACTGGGAAACAAATGCTAGCTCGCCTTACAAGAAACACACTCTGCTTCTGAGAAAAGAGCACACTTCTACTCTACTGTGTTTCCTATGGGGTCCAAACAGTGAGCTTCTCAGAACAAAAGAACTGTGCTTCCTACACACATGGACCATATCTAGTTCAACTCTGCTTAGGAAACTGCAAGAACAGTAGCTCCTCTTCAGTCCAATACACTGTACTTGCGGGGAAGAGACGCGAGGGCTATTTGCACTGTGTATGGCAATTGGAGCACAATAGGGACTCATCTTACCAGAATACAACTCTTGCTGATAGGACAAAAAACTGCATGTGACTCAACTCCATTTAGGTCTGGGAAACAAACGTTAGCTCGCCTTACAAGAAACACACTCTGCTTTAGAGAAAAGAGCACTCTTCTACTCTACTGTGTTTCCTATGGGGTCCGAACAGTGAGCTTTCTCAGAACAAAAGAACTGTGCTTCCTACACACACAGCCATATCTAGTTCAATTCTGCTTAGGTACCTGACAAGAACAGTAGCTCCTCTTCAGTCCAATACACTGTACTGCTGGGAACAGACGCCAGTGCTATTTGTCCTGTGTATGGCAATGGCAGCGCAATAGTGACTATTCTTATCATTAAACAACTCTAGCTCGTAGGACCAGAAACTGCATGTGATTCAACTTCATTTAGGACTGGGAAACAAACGCTAGCTCGCCTTTCAAGAAACACAATCTACTTTAGAGAAAAGAGCACTCTTCTACTCTACTGTGTTTCCTAATGGGCCAGAACAGTGAGCTTGCTCAGAACAAAAGAACTGTGCTTCCTACACACGGGCCATATCTAGTTCAACTCTGCTTAGGAAACTGACAAGAACAGTAGCTCCTCTTCAGTCCGATACACTGTACTTGCTGGGAACCGACGCGAGTGCTATTTGCACTGTGTATGGCAATGGGAGCGCAATAGTGACTTTCCTTACCAGAAAACAACTCTTGCTCGTAGGACCAGAAACTGCATGTGATTCAACTCCGTTTAGGACTGGGAAACAAATGCTAGCTCGCCTTACATGAAACACTCTCTGCTTTTGAGAAAAGAGCACTCTTCTACTCTACTGTGTTTCCTATGGGGTCCAAACAGTGAGCTTGCTCAGAACAAAGAACTGTGCTTCCTACACACATGGACCACATGTAGTTCAACTCTGCTTAGGAGACTGACAAGAACAGTAGCTCCTCTTCAGTCCAATACACTGTACTGCTGGTAACAGACGCCAGTGCTATTTGTCCTGTGTATGGCAATGGCAGCGCAATAGTGACTATTCTTATCATTAAACAACTCTAGCTCGTAGGACCAGAAACTGCATGTGATTCAACTTCATTTAGGACTGGGAAACAAACGCTAGCTCGCCTTACAAGAAACACAATCTGCTTTAGAGAAAAGAGCACTCTTCTACTCTACTGTGTTTCCTAATGGGCCAGAACAGTGAGCTTGCTCAGAACAAAAGAACTGTGCTTCCTACACACGGGCCATATCTAGTTCAACTCTGCTTAGGAAACTGACAAGAACAGTAGCTCCTCTTCAGTCCGATACACTGTACTTGCTGGGAACAGACGCGAGTGCTTTTTGCACTGTGTATGGCAATGGGAGCGCAATAGTGACTTTCCTTACCAGAAAACAACTCTTGCTCGTAGGACCAAAAACTGCATGTGATTCAACTCTGTTTAGGACTGGGAAACAAATGCTAGCTCGCCTTACATGAAACACTCTCTGCTTTTGAGAAAAGAGCACTCTTCTACTCTACTGTGTTTCCTATGGGGTCCAAACAGTGAGCTTGCTCAGAACAAAGAACTGTGCTTCCTACACACATGGACCACATGTAGTTCAACTCTGCTTAGGAGACTGACGAGAACAGTAGCTCCTCTTCAGTCCAATACACTGTACTTGCTGGGAACAGACGCGAGTGCTATTTGCACTGTGTATGGCAATAAGAGCACAATAGTGGCTTTCCTTACCAGAAAACAACTCTTGCTCGTAGAACCACACACTGCATGTGATTCAACGCCATTTAGGACTGGGAAACAAATGCTAGCTCGCCTTACAAGAAACACACTCTGCTTCTGAGAAAAGAGCACACTTCTACTCTACTGTGTTTCCTATGGGGTCCAAAAAGTGAGCTTGCTCAGAACAAAAGAACTGTGCTTCCTACACACATCGACCATATCTAGTTCAACTCTGCTTAGGAAACTGCAAGAACAGTAGCTCCTCTTCAGTCCAATACACTGTACTTGCGGGGAAGAGACGCGAGTGCTATTTGAACTGTGTATGGCAATTGGAGCACAATAGGGACTCGTCTTACCAGAATACAACTCTTGCTGGTAGGACAAAAAACTGCATGTGACTCAACTCCATTTAGGTCTGGGAAACAAACGTTAGCTCGCCTTACAAGAAACACACTCTGCTTTAGAGAAAAGAGCACTCATCTACTCTACTGTGTTTCCTATGGGGTCCGAACAGTGAGCTTTCTCAGAACAAAAGAACTGTGCTTCCTACACACACAGCCATATCTAGTTCAATTCTGCTTAGGAACCTGACAAGAACAGTAGCTCCTCTTCAGTCCAATACACTGTACTGCTGGGAACAGACGCCAGTGCTATTTGTCCTGTGTATGGCAATGGCAGCGCAATAGTGACTATTCTTATCATTAAACAACTCTAGCTCATAGGACCAGAAACTGCATGTGATTCAACTTCATTTAGGACCGGGAAACAAACGCTAGCTCGTCTTTCAAGAAACACAATCTGCTTTAGAGAAAAGAGCACTCTTCTACTCTACTGTGTTTCCTAATGGGCCAGAACAGTGAGCTTGCTCAGAACAAAAGAACTGTGCTTCCTACACACGGGCCATATCTAGTTCAACTCTGCTTAGGAATCTGACAAGAACAGTAGCTCCTCTTCAGTCCGATACACTGTACTTGCTGGGAACAGACGCGAGTGCTATTTGCACTGTGTATGGCAATGGGAGCGCAATAGTGACTTTCCTTACCAGAAAACAACTCTTGCTCGTAGGACCAGAAACTGCATGTGATTCAACTCCGTTTAGGACTGGGAAACAAATGCTAGCTCGCCTTACATGAAACACTCTCTGCTTTTGAGAAAAGAGCACTCTTCTACTCTACTGTGTTTCCTATGGGGTCCAAACAGTGAGCTTGCTCAGAACAAAGAACTGTGCTTCCTACACACATGGACCACATGTAGTTCAACTCTGCTTAGGAGACTGACAAGAACAGTAGCTCCTCTTCAGTCCAATACACTGTACTGCTGGGAACAGACGCCAGTGCTATTTGTCCTGTGTATGGCAATGGCAGAGCAATAGTGACTATTCTTATCATTAAACAACTCTAGCTCGTAGGACCAGAAACTGCATGTGGTTCAACTTCATTTAGGACTGGGAAACAAACGCTAGCTCGCCTTACAAGAAACACAATCTGCTTTAGAGAAAAGAGCACTTTTCTACAGTACTGTATTTCCTAAAGGGCCAGAACAGTGTGCTTGCTCAGAACAAAAGAACTGTGCTTCCTACACACGGGCCATATCTAGTTCAACTCTGCTTAGGAAACTGACAAGAACAGTAGCTCCTCTTCAGTCCTATACACTGTACTTGCTGGGAACAGACGCGAGTGCTATTTGCACTGTGTATGGCAATGGGAGCACAATAGTGACTTTCCTTACCAGAAAACAACTCTTGCTCATAGGACAGAAACTGCATTTTATGCCACTCCATTTAGGACTGGGAAACAAACGCTAGCTCGCCTTACAAGAAACACACTCTGCTTTAGAGAAAATAGCACTCTTTTACTCTACTGTTTTTCTATGAGGTCCAAACAGTGAGCTTGTTCAGAACATAAGAACTGTGCTTTCTACACACAAGGACTATATGTAGTTCAACTCTGCTTAGGAAACTGACAAGAACAGTAGCTCCTCTTCATTCTGATACACTGTACTTGCTGAGAGCAGACGCGAGTGCTACTTGCACTGTGTATCGGAATTGGAGCACAATAGTGACTCGTCTTACCAGAAAACAACTCTTGCTCATAGGACAAAAAACTGCATGTGACTCAACTCCATTTAGGACTGGGAAACAAACGCTAGCTCGCCTTACAAGAAACACACTCTGCTTCTGAGAAAAGAGCACTCTTCTACTCTACTGTGTTTCCTATGGGGTCCAAACAGTGAGCTTGCACAGAACAAAAGAAATGTGCTTCCTACACACATCGACCATATCTAGGTCAACTCTGCTTTGAAACTGACAAGAACAGTAGCTTCTCTTCAGTCCAATACACTGTACTTGCAGGGAAGAGACGAGAGTGCTATTTGCACTGTGTATGGCAATTGGAGCACAATAGTGACTCGTCTTACCAGAAAACAACTCTTGCTCGTAGGACAAAAAACTGCATGTGACTCAACTCCATTTAGGTCTGGGAAACAAACGCTAGCTCGCCTTACAAGAAACACACTCTGCTTTAGAGAAAAGAGCACTCTTCTACTCTACTGTGTTTCCTATGGGGTCCGAACAGTGAGCTTTCTCAGAACAAAAGAACTGTGCTTCCTACACACACAGCCATATCTAGTTCAATTTTGCTTAGGAACCTGACAAGAACAGTAGCTCCTCTTCAGTCCAATACACTGTACTGCTGGGAACAGACGCCAGTGCTATTTTCCTGTGTATGGCAATGGCAGCGCAATAGTGACTATTCTTATCATAAAACAACTCTTGCTCGTAGGACAAGAAACTGCATGTGATTCACCTCCATTTAAGACTGGGAAACAAACGCTAGCTCGCCTTACAAGAAACACATTCTGCTTTAGAGAAAAGAGCACTCTTCTACTCTACTGTGTTTCCAATATGGCCAGAACAGTGAGCTTGCTTAGAACAAAAGAACTGTGCTTCCTACACACGGGCCATATCTAGTTCAAATCTGCTTAGGAAACTGACAAGAACAGTAGCTCCTATTCAGTCCGATACACTGTACTTGCTGGGAACAGACGCGAGTGCTATTTGCACTGTGTACGGCAATAAGTGCACAATAGTGAATCTTCTTACCAGAAAACTACTCTTCCTCGTAGGAACAGAAACTGCATTTGATTCAACTCCATTTAGGACTGAGAAACAAACGCTAGCTCGCCTTACAAGAAACACGCTCTGCTTTTGAGAATAGGGCACACATCTACTCTACTGTGTTTCCTATCGGGCCCAAACAGTGAGCTTGCTCAGAACAAAAGAACTGTGCTTCCTACACACACGGGTCATATCTAGTTCAACTCTGCTTAGGAAACTGACAAGAACAGTAGATCCTCTTCAGTCCAATACACTGTAATTGCTGGGAACAGACGCGAGTGCTATTTGCACTGTGTATGGCAATGGGAGCACAATAGTGACTTTCCTTACCAGAAAAAACTCTTGCTCATAGGACCAGAAACTGCATGTGATTCAACTCCATTTAGGACTGGGAAACAAACACTAGCTCGCCTTACAAGAAACACACTCTTCTTTTCAGGAAAGAGCACTCTTCTACTCTATTTTGTTTCCTAGAGGGCCAGAACAGTGAGCTTGCTGAGAACAAAAAAACTGTGCTTCCTACACACAGGGGCCATATCTAGATCAACTCTGCTTAGGAAACTGACAAGAACAGTAGCTCCTCTTCAGTCCAATACACTGTACATGCTGGGAACAGAAGCCAGTGCTATTTGCCCTGTGTATGATAACTGGAGCGCAATAGTAACTCTTCTTACCAGTAAACAACTCTTGCTCGTAGGACCAGAAACTGCATGTGATTCAACTGCATTTAGGACTTGGAAACCAAAGCTAGCTCGCCTTACAAGAAACACACTCTGCTTTGGAGAAAAGAGCACTCTTCTACTCTACTGTGTTTCCTATGGGGTCCGAACAGTGAGCTTGCTCAGAACAAAAGAACTGTGCTTCCTACACACACGGCCATATCTAGTTCAACTCTGCTTAAGAAACTGACAAGAACAGTAGATCCTCTTCAGTCCAACACACTGTACATGCTGGGAATAGACGCCAGTGCTATTTGCCCTGTGTATGACAATGGGAGCGCAATGGTGACTCTTCTTACCAGAAAACAACTCTTGCTCATAGGACCGCAAACTGCATGTGATTCAACTCCATTTAGGACTGGGAAACAAACGCTAGATCGCCTTACGAGAAACACACTCTGCTTTTGAGAAAAGAGCACTCGTCTACTCTACTGTGATTCCTATAGGGCCAAAACAGTGAGCTTGCTCAGAACAAAAGAAATGTGCTTCCTACACACATGGCCATATCTAGTTCAATTTTGCTTAGGAAACTAACAAGAATAGTAGATCCTCTTCAGTCCAATACACTGTACTTGCTGGGAGCAGACGCCAGTGCTATTTGCCCTGTGTATGATAATTGGAGCGCAATAGTGACTCTTCTTACCAGAAAACAACTCTTGCTCGTAGGACCAGAAAATGCATGTGATTCAACTGCATTTAGGACTGGGAAACCAAAGCTAGCTCGCCTTACAAGAAACACACTCTGCTTTTGAGAAAAGAGCACTCTTCTACTCTACTGTGTTTCCTATGTGGTCCTAACAGTGAGCTTGCTCAGAACAAAAGAACTGTGCTTCCTACACACACGGGCCATATCTAGTTCAACTCTGCTTAGGAAACTAACAAGAACAGTAGCTCCTCTTCAGTCCAATACACTGTACTTGCGGGGAACAGACGCGAGTGCTATTTGCACTGGGTATGGCAATGGGAGCGCAATAGTGACTCTTCTTACCAGAAAGCATCTCTTGCTCGTAGGACCAGAAACTGCATGGGATTCAACTCGATTTCTTACTGGGAAACAAACACACTCTGCTTTTGAGTAAAGAGCACTCTTCTACTCTACTGAGTTTCCTATGGGATCTGAACAGTGAGCTTGCTAAGAACAAAAGAATTGTGCTTCCTACACACACGGGCCATATCTATTTCTACTCTTTAGGAAACTGACAAGAACATAGCTCCTCTTCAGTCCAATACACTGTACTTGCTGGGAACAGACGCCAGTGCTATTTGCACTGTGTATGACAATGGGAGCGCAATAGTGACTCTTCTTACCAGAAAAAAACTGTTGCTCGTAGGACCAGAAATTACATGTGATTCAACTCCATTTAGGACTGGGAAACAAACGCTAGCTCGCCTTACAAGAAACACACTCTGCTCTTGAGAAAAGGGCACTCTTCTACTCTACTGGGTTTCCTATGGGGTCTGAAGAGTGAGCTTGCTTAAAACCAAAGAACTGTGCTTACTACACACATGGGTCATATCTAGTTTAACTGTGCTTAGGAAACTGACAAGAACAGTAGCTCCTCTTCAGTCCAATATACTGTACTTGCTGGCAACACATGCGAGTGCTATTTGCACTGTGTATGACAATGGGAGCGCAATAGTGACTTTCTTTACTAGAAAGGAACTCTTGCTTGTAGAACCAAATAATGCATGTGATTCAACTCCATTTAGGACTGGGAAACAAACGCTAGCTCGCCTTAAAGTAACACACTCTGCTTTTGAGGAAGGAGCACTCTTCTACTCTACTGTGTTTCCTTTAGCACCAGAAGACTGAGCTTGCTCAGAACAAAAGAACTGTGCTTCCTACACACACGGGCATATCTAGTTCAATTCTGCTTAGGAAACTGACAAGAACAGTAGATCCTCTTCAGTCCAATACACTGTACTTGGTGGGAACAGACGCGAGACCTATTTGTACTGTGTGTGGCAATGGGAGCACAATAGTGACTTTCCTTACCAGAAAACAACTCTTGCTCGTAGGACCAAAAACTGCATGTGATTCAACTCCATTTAGGACTGGGAAACAAACGCTAGATCGCCGTACAGAAACATACTCTGCTTTTGAGAAATAGCACTCTCCTACTCTACTGTGATTCCTATAGGGCCAAAACAGTGAGCTTTCTCAGAACAAAAGAAATGTGCTTCCTACACACACGGCCATATCTAGCTCAGTTTTGCTTAGGAAACTAACAAGTAGTAGATCCTCTTCAGTCCAATACACTGTACTTGCTGGGAGCAGACGCCAGTGCTATTTGCCCTGTGTATGATAATTGGAGCGCAATAGTGACTCTTCTTACCAGAAAACAACTCTTGCTCGTAGGACCAGAAACTGCATGTGATTCAACTGCATTTAGGACTGGGAAACCAAAGCTAGCTCACGTTACAAGAAACACACTTTGCTTTTGAGAAAAGAGCACTCTTCTACTCTACTGTGTTTCCTATGGGTTCTGAACAGTGAGCTTGCTCAGAACAAAAGAACTGTACTTCCTACACACACGGCCATATCTAGTTCAACTCTGCTTAGGAAACTGACAAGAACAGTAGCTCCTCTTCACTCCAATACACTGTACTTGCTGGGAACAGACGCGAGTGCTATTTGCACTGTGTATGGCAATGGGAGTGCAATAGTGACTCTTCTTACCAGAAAACATCTCTTGCTCGTAGCACCAGAAACTGCATGGGATTCAACTCGATTTCTTACTGGGAAACAAACACTACCTCGCATTACAAGAAACACACTCTGCTTTTGAGAAAAGAGCACTCTTCTAATCTACTGTGTTTCCTATGGGATCTGAACAGTGAGCTTGCTAAGAACAAAAGAATTGTGCTTCCTACACACACGGGCCATATCAAGTTCTACTCTGCTTAGGCAACTGACAAGAACATTAGCTCCTATTCAGTCCAATACACTGTACTTGCTGGGAACAGACGCCAGTGCTATTTGCACTGTGTATGACAATGGGAGCGCAATAGTGACTCTTCTTACCAGAAAACAACTGTTACACGTACGACCAGAATTTGCATGTGATTCAACTCCATTTAGGACTGGGAAAAAAACGCTAGCTCGCCTTACAAGAAACACACTCTGCTTTTGAGAAAAGATCACTCTTCTACTCTACTGTGTTTCCTATAGGGCCAGAACAGTGAGCTTGCATAGAACAAAAGGACTGTGTTTCCTACACACACGGGCCATATCTAGTTCAACTCTGCTTAGGAAACTAACGAAAACAGTAACTCCTCTTTAGTCCAATACACTGTACTTGATGGGAACAGACGCGAGTGCTATTTGCACTGTGTACGGCAATGGATGCACAATAGTGACTCTTCTTACCAGAAAACAACTCTTGCTCTTAGGACCTGAAACTGCATTTGATTCAACTCCATTTAGGACTGGGAAACAAATGCTAGATCGCCTTACAAGAAACACACTCTGCTTTTGAGAAAAGAGCACTCTTCTACTCTACTGTGTTTCCTATGGGGTCCAAACAGAGAACTTGCTCAGAACAAAAGTACTGTGCTTCCTACACCCGGGCCATATCTAGTTCAACTCTGCTTAGGAAACTGACAAGAGAAGTAGCTCCTCTTCAGTCCAATACACTGTACTTGCTGGCAACACATGTGAGTGCTATTTGCACTGTGTATGGCAATGGGAGCGCAATTGTGACTCTTCGCACCACAAAACAACTCTTGCTCATAGGACCAGAAACTGCATGTGATTCAACTCCATTTAGGACTGGGAAACAAATGCTAGCTCACCTTACAAGAAACACACTCTGCTTTTGAGAAAAGAGCACTCTTCTACTCTACTGTGTTTCCTATGGGGTTCGAAAAGTGAGCTTGCTCAGAACAAAAGAACTGTGTTTCCTACACACACGGGCCATATCAAGTTCAACTCTGCTTAGGAAACTGACAAGAACAGCAGCTCCTCTTCAGTCCAATACACTGTACTTGCTGGGAACAGACGCGAATGCTATTTGCACTGTGTACCGCAATAAGTACACAATAGTGAATCTTCTTACCAGAAAACAACTCTTCCTCGTAGGAACAGAAACTGCATTTGATTCAACTCCATTTAGGACAGGGAAACAAACACTAGCTCGCCTTACAAGAAACACACTCTTCTTTTGAGGAAAGAGCAGTCTTCTTCTCTATTTTGTTTCCTATAGGGCCAGAACAATGAGCTTGCTGAGAACAAAAAAACTGTGCTTCCTACACACAGGGGCCATATCTAGTTCAACTCTGCTTAGGAAACTGACAAGAACAGTAGCTCCTCTTCAGTCCAATACACTGTACATGCTGGGAACAGACGCCAGTGCTATTTGCCCTGTGTATGA
Organism: Peromyscus eremicus; assembly: GCF_949786415.1. NCBI lineage: Eukaryota > Metazoa > Chordata > Mammalia > Rodentia > Cricetidae > Peromyscus > Peromyscus eremicus. Next base: position 33,555 of record NW_026734511.1, on the reverse strand, counting down.
TAATTGGAGCGCAATAGTGACTCTTCTAACCAGAAAACAGCTCTTGCTAGTAGGACCAGAAACTGCATGTGTATTTCAACTCCATTTAGGACTGGGAAACAAATGCTAGCTCGCCTTACAAGAAACACACTCTGCTTTTGAGAAAAGAGCACTCTTCTACTCTACTGTGTTTCCTATGGGGTTCGAACAGTGAGCTTGCTCAGAACAAAAGAACTGTGCTTCCTACACACACGGGCCATATCAAGTTCAACTTTGCTTAGGAAACTGACAAGAACAGTAGATCCTCTTCAGTCCAATACACTGTACATGCTGGGAACAGACGCGAATGCTATTTGTACTGTGTATGGCAATAAGTGCACAATAGTGAATCTTCTTACCAAAAAACAACTCTTCCTCCTAGGAACAGAAACTGCGTTTGATTCAACTCCATTTAGGACTATGAAACAAACGCTAGCTCGCCTTACAAGAAACACGCTCTGCTTTTGAGAATAGGGCACACATCTACTCTACTGTGTTTCCTATCGGGCACAAACAGTGAGCTTGGTCAGAACAAAAGATCTCTGCTTCCTACACACAGGGGTCATATCTAGTTCAACTCTGCTTAGGAAACTGACAAGAACAGTAGCTCCTCTTCAGTCCAATACACTGTAATTGCTGGGAACAGACGCGAGTGCTATTTGCACTGTGTATGGCAATGGGAGCACAAGAGTGACTTTCCTTAGCAGAAAAAAACTCTTGCTCATAGGACCAGAAACTGCATGTGATTCAACTCCATTTAGGACTAGGCAACAAACACTAGCTCGCCTTACAAGAAACACACTCTTCTTTTGAGGAAAGAGCTCTCTTCTACTCTATTTTGTTTCCTATAAGGCCAGAACAGTGAGCTTGCTGAGAAAAAAAAAACTGTGCTTCCTACACAGGGGCCATATCTAGTTCAACTCTGCTTAGGAAACTGACAAGAACAGTAGCTCCTCTTCATTCCAATACACTGTACATGCTGGGAACAGACGCCAGTGCTATTTGCCCTGAGTATGACAATGGGAGCGCAAAAGTGACTCTTCTTACTAGAAAAAACTCTTGCTCGTAGGACCAGAAACTGCATGTGATTCAACTCCATTTAGGACTGGGAAACAAATGCTAGCTCGCCTTACAAGAAACACACTCTGCTTTTGAGAAAAGAGCATTCTTCTACTCTACTGTGCTTCCTATAGGGCCAGAACATTGAGCTTGCTCAGAAAAAGAGAACTGTGCTTCCTATACACACGGGCCATATGTAGTTCAATTCTGCTTAGAAAACTGACAAGAACAGTAGCCTCTCTTCAGTCCAATACACTGTACTTGCTGGAAACAGACGCGAGTGCTATTTGCACTGTGTATGGCAATGGGAGCGCAATAGTGACTCTTCTTACCAGAAAACATTTCTTGCGCGTAGGACCAGAAACTGCATGGGATTCAACTCGATTTCTTCCTGGGAAACAAACACTACCTCGCCTTACGAGAAACACACCCTGCTTTTGAGAAAAGAGCACTCTTCTACTCTACTGTGTTTCCTATGGGATCTGAACAGTGAGCTTGCTCAGAACAAAGAATTGTGCTTCCTACACACATGGGCCATATCTAGTTCTACTCTGCTTAGGCCCCTGACAAGAACATTAGCTCCTCTGCAGTCCAATACACTGTACTTGCTGGGAACAGACGCCAGTGCTATTTGCACTGTGTATGACAATGGGAGCACAATAGTGACTCTTCTTACCAGAAAACAACTCTTGCTCGTAGGACCAGAAATTGCATGTGATTCAACTCCATTTAGGACTGGGAAAAAAACGCTAGATCGCCTTAAAAGAAACACACTCTGCTTTTGAGAAAAGAGCACTCTTCTACTCTACTGTGTTTCCTATGGGGTCCAAACAGAGAACTTGCTCAGAACAAAAGTATTGTGCTTCCTAAACCCGGGCCATATCTACTTCAACTCTGCTTAGGAAACAGACAAGAGAAGTTGATCCTCTTCAGTCCAATACACTGTACTTGCTGGCAACACATGCGAGTGCTATTTGCACTGTGTATGCCAATGGGAGCACAATAGTGACTTTCCTTACCAGAAAGCAACTCTTGCTCGTAGGACCAAAAACTGCATGTGATTCAACTTTATTTAGGACTGGGAAACAAATGCTAGCTCGCCTTACAAGTAACACACTCTGCTTTTGAGGAAGGAGCACTCTTCTACTCTACTGTGTTTCCTTTAGCGCCAAAACAGTGAGCTTGCTCAGAACAAAAGAACTGTGCTTCCTACACACATGGCCATATCTAGTGCAATTGTGCTTAGGAAACTGACAAGAACAGTAGATCCTCTTCAGTCCAATACAGTGTACTTGCTGGGAACAGACGCGAGTGCTATATGCACTGTGTATGACAATGGGAGCACAATTGTGACTCTTCATACCACAAAACAACTCTTGCTCGTAGGACCAGACTGCATGTGATTCAACTCCATTTAGGACTGGGAAAGAAACGCCAGCTCGCCTTACAAGAAACAGACTCTGCTTTTGAGAAAAGAGCACTCTTCTTCTCTACTGTGTTTCCTATGGGGTCCAAACAGAGAACTTGCTCAGAACAAAAGTACTGTGCTTCCTACACCCGGGCCATATTAGTTCAACTCTGCTTAGGAAACTGACAAGAGAAGTAGCTCCTCTTCAGTCCAATACACTGTACCTGCTGGCAACAGATGCGAGTGCTATTTGCACTGTGTATGACAATGGGAGCACAATAGTGACTTTCCTTACCAGAAAGCAACTCTTGCTCGTAGGACCAAAAACAGCATGTGATTCAACTCCATTTAGGACTGGGAAACAAACGCTACCTCGCCTTACAAGTAACACACTCTGCTTTTGATGAAGGAGCACTCTTCTACTCTATGGTGTTTCCTTTAGCGCCAGAACAGTGAGCTTGCTCAGAACAAAAGAACTGTGCTTCCTACACACACAGCCATATCTAGTTCAATTCTGCTTAGGAAACTGACAAGAACAGTAGATCCTCTTCAGTCCAATACACAGTACTTGCTGGGAACAGACGCGAGTGCTATTTGCACTGTGTATGACAATGGGAGCGCAATTGTGACTCTTCATACCACAAAACAACTCTTGCTCATAGGACCAGAAACTGCATGTGATTCAACTCCATTTAGGATTGGGAAACAAACGCTAGCTCACCTTACAAGAAACACACTCTGCTTTTGAGAAAAGAGCACTCTTCTACTGAATTGTGTTTTCTATAGGGCCAGAACAATGAGCTTACTCAGAACAAAAGAACTGTGCTTCCTACATACACAGGCCATATCTAGTTCTACTCTGCTTAGGAAACTGAGAAGAACGGTAGCTCCTTTTCAGTCCAATACACTGTACTTACTGGGAACAGACGGGAGGGCTATTTGCACTGTGTATGGCAATGGGAGCGCAATAGTGACTTTCCTTACCAGAAAACAACTCTTGCTCGTAGGACCAGAAACTGCATTGGATTCAACTCCATTTAGGACTGGAAAACAAACGCTAGCTCGCCATACAAGAAACACACTCTGCTTTTGAGAAAAGAGCACTCTTCTACTCTACTGTGTTTCCTATGGGATCTGAACAGTGAGCTTGCTCAGAACAAAAAAACTTTGCTTCCTACACACAGGGCCATATCTAGTTCAAGTCTGCTTAGGAACCTGACAAGAACAGTAGATCCTCTTCTATCCAATACACTGTACTTGCTGCGAACAGACAGGAGTGCGATTTGCACTGTGTATGGCAATGGGAGCGCAATAGTGACTTTCCTTACCAGAAAACAACTCTTGCTCATAGGACCAGAAACTGCATGTGATTCAACTCCATTTAGGTGTGGGAAACAAACGCTAGCTCGCCTTACAAGAAACACACTCTGCTTTTGATAAAAGAGCACTCTTTTACTCTACTGTGTTTCCTATGAGGGCGAAAGAATGAGCTTGCTCAGAACAAAAGAACTGTGCTTCCTACACACATGGACCATATCTAGTTCAACTCTGCTTAGGAAACTGACAAGAACAGTAGCTCATATTCAGTCCAATACACTGTACTTGCTGGGAACAGACGCGAGAGCTATTTGCACTGTGTATGGCATTTGGAGCACAATAGTGAGTCTTCTTACCATAAAACAACTCTTGCTCGTAGGACCAAAAACTGCATGTGATTCAACTCCATTTAGGACTGGGAAACAAACGCGAGCTTGCCTTACAAAAAAAACACTCTGCTTTAGATAAAAGAGCACTCTTCTACTCTACTGTGTTTCCTATAGGGCCAGAACAGTGAGCTTGCTCAGAACATAAGAAGTGTGCTTCCTGCACACACGGGACATATCTAGTTCAACTCTGCTTAGGAAACTGACAAGAACAGTAACTCCTCTTCAGTCCGATACACTGTACTTGCTGAGAACAGACGCGAGTGCTATTTGCACTGTGTATGGCAATTGGAGCAAAATAGTGACTCGTCTTACCAGAAAACAACTCTTGCTCGTAGGACAAAAAACTGCATGTGACTCAACTCCATTTAAAACTGGGAAACAAACTCTATCTCGACTTACAAGAAACACACTCTGCTTTTGAGAAAAGAGCACTCTTCTTCTCTTCTGTGTTTCCTATAGGGCCAGAACAGTGAGCTTGCTCAGAACAAAAGAACTGTGCTTCCTACACACAGGGGCCATATCTAGTTCAACTCTGCTTTGGAAACTGAGAAGAGCAGTCTCTCCTCTTCTGTCCAATACACTGTACTTGCTGGGAAGACAAGGGAGTGCTATTTGCACTGTGTATGGCAATGGGAGCGTAATAGTGACTTTCCTTACCAGAAAACAACTCTTGCTCGTAGCACCACAAACTGCATGTGATTCAACTCCATTTAGGACTAGGAAACAAACGCTAGCTCGCCTTACAAGAAACACACTCTGCTTTTGAGAAAAGAGCACGCTTCTACTCTACTGTGTTTCCTATGGGGACCGAACAGTGAGCTTTCTCAGAACAAAAGAACTGTGATTCCTACACAAACGGCTATATCTAGTTCAACACTGCTTAGGAAACTGACAAGAACAGTAGATCCTCTTCAGTCCAATACACTCTACTTGCTGGGAACAGACGCGAGTGCTATTTGCACTGTGTAGGGCAATTGGAGCACAATAGTGACTTTCCTTACCGGAAAACAACTCTTGCTCCTAGGACCAGAAACTGCATGTGATTCAACTCCATTTCAGACTGGGAAAGAAACGCTAGCTCGCCTTACAAGAAATACACTCTGGTTTAGAGAAAAGAGCACTTTCTACTCTACTGTGTTTCCTATGGGGTCCAAACAGTGAGCTTGCTCAGAACAAAAGAACTGTGCTTCCTACACACTTGAACCATATGTAGTTCAACTCTGCTTAGGAAACTAACAAGAACAGTAGCTCTTCTTCAGTCCGATACACTTTACTTGCTGAGAACAGACGCGAGTGCTATTTGCACTGTGTATGGCAATGGGGCACAATAGTGACTCGTCTTACCAGAAAACAACTCTTGCTCGTAGGACAAAAAACTGCATGTGACTCAACTCCATTTAGGACTGGGAAACAAACTCTATCTCGCCTTACAAGAAACACAATCTGCTTTTGAGAAAAGAGCACTCTTCTACTCAATTGTGTTTCCTATTGGGCCAGAACAATGAGCTTACTCAGAACAAAAGAACTGTGCTTCCTACATACACGGGCCATATCTAGTTCAACTCTGCTTAGGAAACTGAGAAGAACGGTAGCTCCTTTTCAGTCCAATACACTGTACTTACTGGGAACAGACGGGAGGGCTATTTGCACTGTGTATGGCAATGGGAGCGCAATAGTGACTTTCCTTACCAGAAAACAACTCTTGCTCATAGGATCACAACCTGCATTGGATTCAACTCCATTTAGGACTGGAAAACAAACGCTAGCTCGCATCACATGAAACACACCCTGCTTTTGAGAAAAGAGAACTCTTCTACTCTACTGTGTTTCCTACAGGGCCAGAACAGTGAGCTTGCTCAGAACATAATAACTGTGCTTCCTACACACACGGGCCATATCTAGTTCCACTCTGCTTAGGAAACTGACAAGAACAGTAGCTCCTCTTCAGTCTGATACACTGTACTTGCTGAGAACAGACGCGAGTGCTATTTGCACTGTGTATGGCAATTGGAGCACAATAGTGACTTTCCTTACCAGAAAACAACTCTTGCTCGTAGACCAGAAACTGCATGTGATTCAACTCCATTTAGGACTGGGAAACAAACGCTACCTCGCCTTACAAGAAACACACTATGCTTTAGAAAAAAGAGCACTCTTCTACTCTACTGTGTTTCCTATGAGGTTCGAACAGTGAGCTTGCTCAGAACAAAAGAACTGTGCTTCCTACACACTCGGACCATATGTATTTCAACTCTGCTTAGGAAACTGACAAGAACAGTAGTTCCTATTCAGTCCAATACACTGTACTTGCTGGGTACTGACGCGAGTACTATTTGCACTGTGTATGGTAATTGGAGCACAATAGTGACTTTCCTTACCAGAAAACAACTCTTGCTCGTAGCACCACAAACTGCATGTGATTCAACTCCATTTAGGACTAGGATACAAACGCTAGCTCGCCTTACAAGAAACACACTCTGCTTTTGAGAAAAGAGCACTCTTCTACTCTACTGTGTTTCCTATAGGGCCAGAACAGTGAGCTTGCTCAGAACAAAAGAACTGTGCTTCCTACACACACGGGCCATATCTAGTTCAATTCTGCTTAGGAAACTAACAAGAACAGTGGAACCGCTTCAGTCCAATACACTGTACATGCTGGGAACAGACGCCAGTGCTATTTGCACTGTGTATGGCAATGGGAGCACAATAGTGACTTTCCTTACCAGAAATAAACTCTTGCTCGTAAGGACGAGAAACTGCATGTGATTCAACTCCATTTAGGACTGGGAAACAAACGCTAGCTCGCCTTTCAAGAAACACACTCTGCTTTTGAGAAAAGAGCACTCTTCTACTCTACTGTGTTTCCTATAGGGCCAGAACAGAGAGCTTGCTCAGAACAAAAGAACTGTGCTTCCTACATACAGGGCCATATCTAGTTCAACACTGCTTAGGAAACTGACAAGAACAGTAGATCCTCTTCAGTCCAATACACTGTACTTGCTGGGAACAGACGCGAGTGCTATTTGCACTGTGTAGGGCAATTGAAGCACAATAGTGACTTTCCTTACCAGAAAACAACTCTTGCTCATAGGACCAGAAACTGCATGTGATTCAACTCCATTTCAGACTGGGAAACAAACGCTAGCTCGACTTACAAAAAAAACACTCTGCTTTAGATAAAAGAGCACTCTTCTACTCTACTGTGTTTCCTATAGGGCCAGAACAGTGAGCTTGCTCAGAACATAAGAAGTGTGCTTCCTACACACACGGGACATATGTAGTTCAACTCTGCTTAGGAAACTTACAAGAACAGTAACTCCTCTTCAGTCCGATACACTGTACTTGCTGAGAACAGACGCGAGTGCTATTTGCACTGTGTATGGCAATTGGAGCACAATAGTGACTCGTCTTACCAGAAAACAACTCTTGCTCGTAGGACAAAAAACTGCATGTGACTCAACTCCATTTAGGACTGGGAAACAAACTCTATCTCGACTTACAAGAAACACACTCTGCTTTTGAGAAAAGAGCACTCTTCTACTCAATTGTGTTTCCTATAGGGCCAGAACAATGAGCTTACTCAGAACAAGAGAACTGTGCTTCCTACATACATGGGCCATATCTAGTTCAACTCTGCTTGGAAACTGAGAAGAGCAGTCTCTCCTCTTCAGTCCAATACACTGTACCTGCTGGGAAGACAAGGGAGTGCTATTTGCACTGTGTATGGCAAAGGGAGCGCAATTATGACTTTCCTTACCAGAAAACAACTCTTGCTCATAGCACCACAAACTGCATGTGATTCAACTCCATTTAGGACTAGGAAACAAACGCTAGCTCGCCTTACAAGAAACACACTCTGCTTTTGAGAAAAGAGCATGCTTCTACTCTACTGCGTTTCCTATGGGGTCCAAACAGTGAGCTTGCTCAGAACAAAAGAACTGTGCTTCCTACACAAATGGACCATATCTAGTTCAACTCTGCTTAGGAAACTGACAAGAACAGTAGCTCCTATTCAATCCAATACACTGTACTTTCTGGGAACAGATGCGAGTGCTATTTGCACTGTGTATGGCATTTGGAGCGCAATAGTGACTCTTCTTACCAGAAAACAACTCTTGCTCATAGGACCAAAAACTGCATGTGACTCAACTCCATTTAGGACCGGGAATCAAACGCGAGCTTGCCTTACAAGAAACACGCTCTGCTTTAGAGTAAAGAACACTCTTCTACTCTGCGGTGTTTCCTACAGGGCCAGAACAGTGAGCTTGCTCAGAACATAATAACTGTGCTTCCTACACACACGGGCCATATCTAGTTCCACTCTGCTTAGGAAACTGACAAGAACAGTAGCTCCTCTTCAGTCTGATACACTGTACTTGCTGAGAACAGACGCGAGTGCTATTTGCACTGTGTATGGCAATTGGAGCACAATAGTGACTCGTCTTACCAGAAAACAACTCTTGCTCGTAGGACAAAAAACTGCATGTGACTCAACTCCATTTAGGACTGGGAAACAAACTCTAGCTCGCCTTACAAGAAACACACTCTGCTTTTGAGAAAAGAGCACTCTTCTACTCTACTGTGTTTCCTATAGGGCCAGAACAGTGAGCTTGCTCAGAACAAATAAACTGTGCTTCCTAGACACACGGGCCATATCTAGTTCAACTCTGCATAGGAAACTGAGAAGAACAGTAGCTCCTCTTCAGTCGAATACACTGTACTTGCTGGGAACAGACGCCAGGGCTATTTGCACTGTGTATGGCAATGGGAGTGCAATAGTGACTTTCCTTACCAGAAAACAACTCTTGCTCGTAGGACCCGAAACTGCATGTGATTCAACTCCATTTAGGACTGGGAAACAAACGCTAGCTCGCCTTACAAGAAACACACTCTGCTTTAGAGAAAAAAGCACTCTTCTACTCTACTGTGTTTCCTAGGGGTCAAAACAGAGAGCTTGCTCAGAAAAAAAGAACTGTGCTTCTTACACACACGGAACATATGTAGTTCAACTCTGCTTAGGAACCTGACAAGAACAGTAGCTCCTCTTCAGACCAATACACTGTATTTGCTGGGAACAAACGCGAGTGCTATTTGCACTGTTTATGGCAATGAGAGCACAATATTGACTTTCCTTACCAGAAAACAACTCTTGCTCATAGGAAAAAAACTGCATGTGACTCAACTCCATTTAGGACTGGGAAACATACGCTAGCTCGCCTTCCAAGAAACACACTCTGTTTTGAGAAAAGAGCACTCTTCTACTCTACTGTGTATCCTATGTGTTCAGAACAGTGAGCTTGCTCAGAACAAAAAACCTGTGCTTCCTACCCACACGGGCCATATCTAGTTCAACTCTGCTTAGGAACCTGACAAGAACAGTAGATACTCTTCAGTCCAGTACACTGTACTTGCTGGGAACAGACGCCAGTGCTATTTGTCCTGTGTATGGCAATGGCAACGCAATAGTGACTCTTCTTACCAGAAAACAAGTCTTGCTCGTAGGACTAAAAACTGCATGTGATTCAACTCCATTTAGGACTGGGAAACAAACTCCAGCTTGCTTTACAAGAAACACACTCTGCTTTTGAGAAAAGAGCACTCTTCTACTCTACTTTGTTTCCTATAGGGCCAGAACAGTGAGCTTGCTCAGAAAAAAAGAACTGTGCTTCCGAACACACGGGCCATATCTAGTTCAACTCTGCTTAGGAAACTGAGAAGAAAGGTAGCTCCTTTTCAGTCCAATACACTGTACTTACTGGGAACAGACGGGAGGGCTATTTGCACTGTGTATGGCAATGGGAGCACAATACTGACTTTCCTTACCAGAAAACAACTCTTGCTAGTAGGACCACAAACTGCATTGGATTCAACTCCACTTAGGACTGGGAAACAAACGCTAGCTCGCCATACAAGAAACACACTCTGCTTTTGAGAAAAGAGCACTCTTCTACTCTACTGTGTTTCTTATGGGGTCCGAACAGTGAGCTTGCTCAGAACAAAAAAAATGTGCTTCCTACACACAGGGCCATGTCTACTTCAAGTCTGCTTAGGAACCTGACAAGAACAGTAGATCCTCTTCTATCCAATACACTGTACTTGCTGCGAACAGACAGGAGTGCTATTTGCACTGTGTATGGCAATGGGAGCGCAATAGTGACTTTCCTTACCAGAAAATAACTCTTGCTCATAGGACCAGGAACTGCATGTGATTCAACTCCATTTAGGATTGGGAAACAAACGCTAGCTCGCCTTACAAGAAACACACTCTGCTTTTGAGAAAAGAGCACTCTTCTACTCAATTGTGTTTTCTATAGGGCCAGAACAATGAGCTTACTCAGAACAAAAGAACTGTGCTTCCTACACACATGGACCATATCTAGTTCAACTCTGCTTAGGAAACTGAGAAGAACGGTAGCTCCTTTTCAGTCCAATACACTGTACTTACTGGGAACAGACGGGAGGGCTATTTGCACTGTGTATGGCAATGGGAGCGCAATAGTGACTTTCCTTACCAGAAAACAACTCTTGCTCGTAGGACCAGAAACTGCATTGGATTCAACTCCATTTAGGACTGGAAAACAAACGCTAGCTCGCCATACAAGAAACACACTCTGCTTTTGAGAAAAGAGCACTCTTCTACTCTACTGTGTTTCCTATGGGATCTGAACAGTGAGCTTGCTCAGAACAAAAAAACTTTGCTTCCTACACACAGGGCCATATCTAGTTCAAGTCTGCTTAGGAACCTGACAAGAACAGTAGATCCTCTTCTATCCAATACACTGTACTTGCTGCGAACAGACAGGAGTGCGATTTGCACTGTGTATGGCAATGGGAGCGCAATAGTGACTTTCCTTACCAGAAAACAACTCTTGCTCATAGGACCAGAAACTGCATGTGATTCAACTCCATTTAGGTGTGGGAAACAAACGCTAGCTCGCCTTACAAGAAACACACTCTGCTTTTGATAAAAGAGCACTCTTTTACTCTACTGTGTTTCCTATGAGGGCGAAAGAATGAGCTTGCTCAGAACAAAAGAACTGTGCTTCCTACACACATGGACCATATCTAGTTCAACTCTGCTTAGGAAACTGACAAGAACAGTAGCTCATATTCAGTCCAATACACTGTACTTGCTGGGAACAGACGCGAGAGCTATTTGCACTGTGTATGGCATTTGGAGCACAATAGTGAGTCTTCTTACCATAAAACAACTCTTGCTCGTAGGACCAAAAACTGCATGTGATTCAACTCCATTTAGGACTGGGAAACAAACGCGAGCTTGCCTTACAAAAAAAACACTCTGCTTTAGATAAAAGAGCACTCTTCTACTCTACTGTGTTTCCTATAGGGCCAGAACAGTGAGCTTGCTCAGAACATAAGAAGTGTGCTTCCTACACACACGGGACATATCTAGTTCAACTCTGCTTAGGAAACTGACAAGAACAGTAACTCCTCTTCAGTCCGATACACTGTACTTGCTGAGAACAGACGCGAGTGCTATTTGCACTGTGTATGGCAATTGGAGCACAATAGTGACTCGTCTTACCAGAAAACAACTCTTGCTCGTAGGACAAAAAACTGCATGTGACTCAACTCCATTTAAAACTGGGAAACAAACTCTATCTCGACTTACAAGAAACACACTCTGCTTTTGAGAAAAGAGCACTCTTCTTCTCTTCTGTGTTTCCTATAGGGCCAGAACAGTGAGCTTGCTCAGAACAAAAGAACTGTGCTTCCTACACACAGGGGCCATATCTAGTTCAACTCTGCTTTGGAAACTGAGAAGAGCAGTCTCTCCTCTTCAGTCCAATACACTGTACTTGCTGGGAAGACAAGGGAGTGCTATTTGCACTGTGTATGGCAATGGGAGCAAATAGTGACTTTCCTTACCAGAAAACAACTCTTGCTCGTAGCACCACAAACTGCATGTGATTCAACTCCATTTAGGACTAGGAAACAAACGCTAGCTCGCCTTACAAGAAACACACTCTGCTTTTGAGAAAAGAGCACGCTTCTACTCTACTGTGTTTCCTATGGGGACCGAACAGTGAGCTTTCTCAGAACAAAAGAACTGTGATTCCTACACAAACGGCTATATCTAGTTCAACACTGCTTAGGAAACTGACAAGAACAGTAGATCCTCTTCAGTCCAATACACTCTACTTGCTGGGAACAGACGCGAGTGCTATTTGCACTGTGTAGGGCAATTGGAGCACAATAGTGACTTTCCTTACCGGAAAACAACTCTTGCTCGTAGGACCAGAAACTGCATGTGATTCAACTCCATTTCAGACTGGGAAAGAAACGCTAGCTCGCCTTACAAGAAATACACTCTGGTTTAGAGAAAAGAGCACTTTCTACTCTACTGTGTTTCCTATGGGGTCCAAACAGTGAGCTTGCTCAGAACAAAAGAACTGTGCTTCCTACACACTTGAACCATATGTAGTTCAACTCTGCTTAGGAAACTAACAAGAACAGTAGCTCTTCTTCAGTCCGATACACTTTACTTGCTGAGAACAGACGCGAGTGCTATTTGCACTGTGTATGGCAATGGGGCACAATAGTGACTCGTCTTACCAGAAAACAACTCTTGCTCGTAGGACAAAAAACTGCATGTGACTCAACTCCATTTAGGACTGGGAAACAAACTCTATCTCGCCTTACAAGAAACACAATCTGCTTTTGAGAAAAGAGCACTCTTCTACTCAATTGTGTTTCCTATAGGGCCAGAACAATGAGCTTACTCAGAACAAAAGAACTGTGCTTCCTACATACACGGGCCATATCTAGTTCAACTCTGCTTAGGAAACTGAGAAGAACGGTAGCTCCTTTTCAGTCCAATACACTGTACTTACTGGGAACAGACGGGAGGGCTATTTGCACTGTGTATGGCAATGGGAGCGCAATAGTGACTTTCCTTACCAGAAAACAACTCTTGCTCATAGGATCACAACCTGCATTGGATTCAACTCCATTTAGGACTGGAAAACAAACGCTAGCTCGCATCACATGAAACACACCCTGCTTTTGAGAAAAGAGAACTCTTCTACTCTACTGTGTTTCCTACAGGGCCAGAACAGTGAGCTTGCTCAGAACATAATAACTGTGCTTCCTACACACACGGGCCATATCTAGTTCCACTCTGCTTAGGAAACTGACAAGAACAGTAGCTCCTCTTCAGTCTGATACACTGTACTTGCTGAGAACAGACGCGAGTGCTATTTGCACTGTGTATGGCAATTGGAGCACAATAGTGACTTTCCTTACCAGAAAACAACTCTTGCTCGTAGACCAGAAACTGCATGTGATTCAACTCCATTTAGGACTGGGAAACAAACGCTACCTCGCCTTACAAGAAACACACTATGCTTTAGAAAAAAGAGCACTCTTCTACTCTACTGTGTTTCCTATGAGGTTCGAACAGTGAGCTTGCTCAGAACAAAAGAACTGTGCTTCCTACACACTCGGACCATATGTATTTCAACTCTGCTTAGGAAACTGACAAGAACAGTAGTTCCTATTCAGTCCAATACACTGTACTTGCTGGGTACAGACGCGAGTACTATTTGCATTGTGTATGGTAATTGGAGCACAATAGTGACTTTCCTTACCAGAAAACAACTCTTGCTCGTAGCACCACAAACTGCATGTGATTCAACTCCATTTAGGACTAGGATACAAACGCTAGCTCGCCTTACAAGAAACACACTCTGCTTTTGAGAAAAGAGCACTCTTCTACTCTACTGTGTTTCCTATAGGGCCAGAACAGTGAGCTTGCTCAGAACAAAAGAACTGTGCTTCCTACACACACGGGCCATATCTAGTTCAATTCTGCTTAGGAAACTAACAAGAACAGTGGAACCGCTTCAGTCCAATACACTGTACATGCTGGGAACAGACGCCAGTGCTATTTGCACTGTGTATGGCAATGGGAGCACAATAGTGACTTTCCTTACCAGAAATAAACTCTTGCTCGTAAGGACCAGAAACTGCATGTGATTCAACTCCATTTAGGACTGGGAAACAAACGCTAGCTCGCCTTTCAAGAAACACACTCTGCTTTTGAGAAAAGAGCACTCTTCTACTCTACTGTGTTTCCTATAGGGCCAGAACAGAGAGCTTGCTCAGAACAAAAGAACTGTGCTTCCTACATACAGGGCCATATCTAGTTCAATTCTGCTTAGGAAACTGACAAGAACAATAGATCCTTTTCAGTCCAATACACTGTACATGCTGGGAACAGACGCGAGTGCTATTTGCACTGTGTATGACAATGCGAGCGCAATAGTGGCTCTTCATACCAGAAAACAACTCTTGCTCGTAGGACCAGAAACAGCATGTGATTCAACTCCATTTAGGACTGGGCAACAAATGCTAGCTCGCATCACATGAAACACACCCTGCTTTTGAGAAAAGAGAACTCTTCTACTCTACTGTGTTTCCTATGGGGACCGAACAGTGAGCTTGCTCAGAACAAAAGAACTGTGATTCCTACACAAACGGCTATATCTAGTTCAACACTGCTTAGGAAACTGACAAGAACAGTAGATCCTCTTCAGTCCAATACACTGTACTTGCTGGGAACAGACGCGAGTGCTATTTGCACTGTGTAGGGCAATTGGAGCACAATAGTGACTTTCCTTACCAGAAAACAACTCTTGCTCGTAGGACCAGAAACTGCATGTGATTCAACTCCATTTCAGACTGGGAAACAAACGCGAGCTCGCCTTACAAAAAAAACACTCTGCTTTAGATAAAAGAGCACTCTTCTACTCTACTGTGTTTCCTATAGGGCCAGAACAGTGAGCTTGCTCAGAACATAAGAAGTGTGCTTCCTACACACACGGGACATATGTAGTTCAACTCTGCTTAGGAAACTTACAAGAACAGTAACTCCTCTTCAGTCCGATACACTGTACTTGCTGAGAACAGACGCGAGTGCTATTTGCACTGTGTATGGCAATTGGAGCACAATAGTGACTCGTCTTACCAGAAAACAACTCTTGCTCGTAGGACAAAAAACTGCATGTGACTCAACTCCATTTAGGACTGGGAAACAAACTCTATCTCGACTTACAAGAAACACACTCTGCTTTTGAGAAAAGAGCACTCTTCTACTCAATTGTGTTTCCTATAGGGCCAGAACAATGAGCTTACTCAGAACAAGAGAACTGTGCTTCCTACATACACGGGCCATATCTAGTTCAACTCTGCTTGGAAACTGAGAAGAGCAGTCTCTCCTCTTCAGTCCAATACACTGTACTTGCTGGGAAGACAAGGGAGTGCTATTTGCACTGTGTATGGCAATGGGAGCGCAATAGTGACTTTCCTTACCAGAAAATAACTCTTGCTCATAGGACCAGGAACTGCATGTGATTCAACTCCATTTAGGTCTGGGAAACAAACGCTAGCTCGCCTTACAAGAAACACTCTCTGCTTTTGATAAAAGAGCACTCTTTTACTCTACTGTGTTTCCTATGGGGTCCAAAGAGTGAGCTTGCTCAGAACAAAAGAACTGTGCTTCCTACACACATGGACCATATCTAGTTCAACTCTGCTTAGGAAACTGACAAGAACAGTAGCTCCTATTCAGTCCAATACACTGTACTTGCTGGGAACAGACGCGAGTGCTATTTGCACTGTGCATGGCATTTGGAGCGCAATAGTGACTCTTCTTACCATAAAACAACTCTTGCTCGTAGGACCAAAAACTGCATGTGATTCAACTCCATTTAGGACTGGGAAACAAACGCAAGCTCGCCTTACAAAAAAAACACTCTGCTTTAGATAAAAGAGCACTCTTCTACTCTACTGTGTTTCCTATAGGGCCAGAACAGTGAGCTTGCTCAGAACAAAAGAACTGTGATTCCTACACACACGGGACATATCTAGTTCAACTCTGCTTAGGAAACTGACAAGAACAGTAGCTCCTCTTCAGTCCGATACACTGTACTTGCTGAGAACAGACGTGAGTGCTATTTGCATTGTGTATGGCAATTGGAGCACAATAGTGACTTGTCTTACCAGAAAACAACTCTTGCTCGTAGGACAAAAAACTGCATGTGACTCAACTCCATTTAGGACTGGGAAACAAACTCTATCTCGAATTACAAGAAACACACTCTGCTTTTGAGAAAAGAGCAGTCTTCTACTCTTCTGTGTTTCCTATAGGGCCAGAACAGTGAGCTTGCTCAGAACAAAAGAACTGTGCTTCCTACACACAGGGGCCATATCTAGTTCAACTCTGCTTTGGAAACTGAGAAGAACAGTAGCTCCTCTTCAGTCCAATACACTGTACTTGCTGGGAACAGACAGGAGTGCTATTTGCACTGTGTATGGCAATGGGAGCGCAACAGTGATTTTCCTTACCAGAAAACAACTCTTGCTCGTAGGACCAGAAACTGCATGTGATTCAACTCCATTTAGGACTGGGAAACAAACGCTAGCTCGCCTTACAAGAAACACACTCTGCTTTAGAGAAAAAAGCACTCTTCTACTCTACTGTGTTTCCTATGGGGTCGAAACAGAGAGCTTGCTCAGAAAAAAAGAACTGTGCTTCTTACACACACGGAACATATGTAGTTCAACTCTGCTTAGGAACCTGACAAGAACAGTAGCTCCTCTTCAGACCAATACACTTTATTTGCTGGGAACAGACGCGAGTGCTCTTTGTACTGTGTATGGCAATGAGAGCACAATAGTGACTTTCTTTACCAGAAAACAACTCTTGCTCATAGGAAAAAAACTGCATGTGACTCAACTCCATTTAGGACTGGGAAACAAACGCTAGCTTGCCTTCCAAGAAACACACTCTGCTTTTGAGAAAAGAGCACTCTTCTACTCTACTGTGTTTCCTATGTGTTCGGAACAGTGAGCTTGCTCAGAACAAAAAAACTGTGCTTCCTACAAACACGGCCATATCTAGTTCAACTCTGCTTAGGAACCTGACAAGAACAGTAGATACTCTTCAGTCCAGTACACTGTAATTGCTGGGAACAGACGCCAGCGCTATTTGTCCTGTGTATGGCAATGGCAACGCAATAGTGACTCTTCTTACCAGAAAACAACTCTTGCTCGTAGGACCAGAAACTGCATGTGATTCAACTACATTTAGGACTGGGAAACAAACTCCAGCTCGCTTTACAAGAAACACACTCTGCTGTTGAGAAAAGAGCACTCTTCTACTCTACTTTGTTTCCTATAGGGCCAGAACAGTGAGCTTGCTCAGAAAAAAAGAACTGTGCTTCCTACACACACGGGCCATATCTAGTTCAACTCTGCTTAGTAAACTGAGAAGAACAGTAGCTCCTCTTCAGTCCAATACACTGTACTTGCTGGGAACAGACGCGAGTGCTATTTGCACTGTGTATGGCAATGGGAGCACAATAGTGACTTTCCTACCAGAAAACAACTCTTGCTCGTACGACCAGAAACTGCATGTGATTCAACTCCATTTAGGACTGGGAAACAAATGCTAGCTCGCCTTTCATGAAACACACTCTGCTTTTGAGAAAAGAGCACTCTTCTACTCTACTGTGTTTCCTATGGGGTCTGAACAGTGAGCTTGCTCAGAACAAAAGAACTGTGCTTCCTACACACACGGGCCATATCTAGTTCAACTCTGCTTAGGAAACTGACAGGAACAGTAGCTCCTCTTCAGTCCGATACACTGTACTTGCTGGGAACAGATGCGAGTGCTGTTTGCACTGTGTATGGCAATTGGAGCGCAATAGTGACTTTCCTACCAGAAAACAACTTTTGCTTGTAGGACCACAAACTGCATGTGATTCAACTCCATTTAGGACTGGGATACAAACGGTAGCTTGCCTTACAAGAAACACACTATGCTTTAGAGAAAAGAGCACTCTTCCACTCTACTGTGTTTCCCATGTGGTCTGAACTGTTAGCTTGCTCAGAACAAAAGAACTGTGCTTCCTACACACTCGGACCATATGTAGTTCAACTCTGCTTAGGAAACTGACAAGAACAGTAGTTCCTATTCAGTCCAATACACTGTACTTGCTGGGAACAGACGCGAGTGCTATTTGCACTGTGTATAGCAATGAGAGCACAATAGTGACTTTCCTTACTAGAAAACAACTCTTGCTCATAGGAAAAAAACTGCATGTGACTCAACTCCATTTAGGACTGGGAAAAAACGCTAGCTCGCCTTACAAGAAACACACTCTGCTTTTGAGAAAAGAGCACTCTTCTACTCTACTGGGTTTCCTATGGGGTCCAAACAGTGAGCTTGCTCAGAACAAAAGAACTGTGCTTCCTACACAAATGGACCATATCTAGTTCAACTCTGCTTAGGAAACTGACAAGAACAGTAGATCCTATTTAGTCCAATACACTGTACTTTCTGGGAACAGACGCAAGTGCTATTTGCACTGTGTACAGCATTTGCAGCGCAATAGTGACTCTTCTTACCAGAAAACAACTCTTGCTCATCGGACCAAAAACTGCATGTGACTCAACTCCATTTAGGACCGGGAATCAAACGCGAGCTCGCCTTACAAGAAACACACTCTGCTTTAGTGAAAAGAACACTCTTCTACTCTGCTGTGTTTCCTACAGGGCCAGAACAGTGAGCTTGCTCAAAACATAATAACTGTGCTTCCTACACACACGGGCCATATCTAGTTCCACTCTGCTTAGGAAACTGACAAGAACAGTAGCTCCTCTTCAGTCTGATACACTGTACTTGCTGAGAACAGACGAGAGTGCTGTTTGCACTGTGTATGGCAATTGGAGCACAATAGTGACTCGTCTTACCAGAAAACAACTCTTGCTCGTAGGACAAAAAACTGCATGAGACTCAACTCCATTTAGGACTGGGAAACAAACTCCAGCTTGCCTTACAAGAAACACACTCTGCTTTTGAGAAAAGAGCACTCTTCTCCTCTACTGTGTTTCCTATAGGGCCAGAACAGTGAGCTTGCTCAGAAAAAAAGAACTGTGCTTCCTACACACACGGGCCATATCTAGTTCAACTCTGCTTAGGAAACTGAGAAGAAGAGTAGCTCCTCTTCAGTCCAATACACCGTACTTGCTGGGAACAGACGCCAGTGCTATCTGTCCTGTGTATGGCAATGGCAGCGCAATAGTGACAATTTTTACCATAAAACAACTCTTGCTTGTAGGATTAGAAACTGCAGGTGATTCAACTCCATTTAGGACTGGGCAACAAATGCTAGCTCGCATCACATGAAACACACTCTGCTTTTGAGAAAAGAGAACTCTTCTACTCTACTGTGTTTCCTATGGGGTCCGAACAGTGATCTTGCTCAGAACAAAAGAACTGTGTTTCCTACACAAACGGCCATATCTAGTTCAACACTGCTTAGGAAACTGACAAGAACAGTAGATCCTCTTCAGTCCAATACACTGTATTTGCTGGGAACAGACGCGAGTGGTATTTGCACTGTGTATGGCAATGGGAGCACAATAGTGACTTTCCTTACCAGAAAACAACTCTTGCTCGTAGGACCTGAAACTGCATGTGATTCAACTCCATTTCAGACTGGGAAAGAAATGCTAGCTCGCCTTACAAGAAACACACTCTGTTTTAGAGAAAAGAGCACTTACTACACTACTGTGTTTCCTATGGGGTCCAAACAGTGAGCTTGCTCAGAACAAAAGAACTGTGCTTCCTACACACATGAACCATATGTAGTTCAACTCTGCTTAGGAAACTGACAAGAACAGTAGTTCCTCTTCAGTCCGATACCCTTTACTTGCTGAGAACAGACGCGAGTGCTATTTGCACTGTGTATGGCAATGGGGCACAATAGTGACGCGTCTTACCAGAAAACAAATCTTTCTCGTAGGACAAAAAACTGCATGTGACTCAACTCCATTTAGGACTGAGAAACAAACTCTATCTCGCATTACAAGAAACACACTCTGCTTTTGAGAAAAGAACACTCTATTATTCAATTGTGTTTCCTATAGGGCCAGAACAATGAGCTTACTCAGAACAAAAGAACTGTGCTTCCTCGACACACGGGCCATATCTAGTTCAACTCTGCTTAGGAAACTGAGAAGAAGAGTAGCTCCTCTTCAGTCCAATACACTGTACTTGCTGGGAACAGACGGGAGTGCTATTTGCACTGTGTATGGCAATGGGAGCTCAATAGTGACTTTCCTTACCAGAAAACAACTCTTGCTCGTAGGACCAGAAACTGAATGTGATTCAACTCCATTTAGGACTGGGAAACAAACGCTAGCTCGCCTTACAAGAAACACACTCTGCTTTTGAGAAAAGAGCACTCTTCTACTCTACTGTGTTTCCTATGGGGTCCTAACAGTGAGCTTGCTCAGAACAAAAGAACTGTGCTTCCTACACAAACGGGCCATATCTAGTTCAACTCTGCTTAGGAAACTGACAAGAACAGTAGCTCCTCTTCAGTCCAATACTCTGTACTTGCTGGAAACAGACACGAGTGCTATTTGCACTCTGTATGTCAAAGGGAGCGCAATACTGACTTTCCTTACCAGAAAACAACTCTTGCTGGTAGGACCAAAAACTGCATGTGATTCAACTCCATTTAGGACTGGGAAACAAACGCTAGCTCGCCTGACAAGAAACACACTCTGCTTTTGAGAAAAGAGCACTCTTCTACTCTACTGTGTTTCCTATAGGGCCAGAACAATGAGCTTATTCAGAACAAAAGAACTGTGCTTCCTACACACACGGGCCATATCTAGTTCAACTCTGCTTAGGAAACTGAGAAGAGCAGTCTCTCCTCTTCAGTCCAATACACTGTACTTACTGGGAACAGACGGGAGGGCTATTTGCACTGTGTATGGCAATGGGAGCGCAATAGTGACTTTCCTTTCCAGAAAACAACTCTTGCTCATAGGACCAGAAACTGCATGTGATTCAACTCCATTTAGGACTGGGAAACAAACGCAAGCTCGCTATACAAGAAACACACTCTGCTTTTGAGAAAAGAGCACTCTTCTACTCTACTGTGTTTCCTATGTGGTCTGAACAGTGAGCTTGCTCAGAACAAAAAAACTGTGCTTCCTACACACAGGGCCATATCTAGTTCAAGTCTGCTTAGGAACCTGACAAGAACAGTAGATCCTCTTCTATCCAATACACTGTACTTGCTGCGAACAGACAGGAGTGCTATTTGTCCTGTGTATGGCAATGGGAGCGCAATAGTGACTTTCCTTACCAGAAAACAACTCTTGCTCATAGGACCAGAAACTGCATGTGATTCAACTCCATTTAGGTCTGGGAAACAAACGCTAGCTCACCTTACA
Organism: Peromyscus eremicus; assembly: GCF_949786415.1. Classification (NCBI taxonomy): domain Eukaryota; kingdom Metazoa; phylum Chordata; class Mammalia; order Rodentia; family Cricetidae; genus Peromyscus; species Peromyscus eremicus. Next base: position 12,087 of record NW_026734511.1, on the reverse strand, counting down.
AGAAACACACTCTGCTTTTGATAAAAGAGCACTCTTTTACTCTACTGTATTTCCTATGTGGTCCAAAGAGTGAGCTTGCTCAGAACAAAAGAACTGTGCTTCCTACACACATGGACCACATCTAGTTCAACTCTGCTTAGGAAACTGAAAAGAACAGTAGCTCCTATTCAGTCCAATACACTGTACTTGCTGGGAAGACAAGGGAGTGCTATTTGCACTGTGTATGGCAATGGGAGTGCAATAGTGACTTTCCTTACCAGAAAACAACTCTTGCTCGTAGGACCAGAAACTGCATGTGATTCAACTCCATTTATGACTGGGAAACAAACGCTAGCTCGCCTTACAAGAAACACACTCTGCTTTAGAGAAAAGAGCACTCTTCTACTCTACTGTGTTTCCTATGGGGTCCAAACAGAGAGCTTGCTCAGAACAAAAGAACTGTGCTTCCTCCACACACGGACCATATGTAGTTCAACTCTGCTTAGGAACCTGACAAGAACAGTAGCTCCTCTTCAGACCAATACACTGTATTTGCTGGGAACAGACGCTAGTGCTATTTGCACTGTGTATGGCAATGAGAGCACAATATTGACTTTCCTTACCAGAAAACAACTCTTGCTCGTAGGACAAAAAACTGCATGTGACTCAACTCCATTTAGGACTGGGAAACAAACGCTAGCTCGCCTTCCAAGAAACACACTCTGCTTTTGAGAAAAGAGCACTCATCTACTCTACTGTGTTTCCTATGTGTTCGGAACAGTGAGCTTGCTCAGAACAAAAAAACTGTGCTTCCTACAAACACGGCCAAATCTAGTTCAACTCTGCTTAGGAACCTGACAAGAACAATACATACTCTTCAGTCCAATACACTGTACTTGCTGGGAACAGACGCCAGTGCTATTTGTCCTGTGTATGGCAATGGCAGCGCAATAGTGACTCTTCTTACCAGAAAACAACTCTTGCTCGTAGGACCAGAAACTGCATGTGATTCAACTCCATTTATGACTGGGAAACAAACTCCACCTCGCTTTACAAGAAACACACTCTGCTTTAGAGAAAAGAGCACTCTTCTACTCTACTGTGTTTCCTATGGGGTCCAAACACAGAGCTTGCTCAGAACAAAAGAACTGTGCTTCCTACACACACGGGCCATATCTAGTTCAACTCTGTTTAGGAAACTGACAAGAACAGTAGCTCCTCTTCAGACCAATACACAGTACTTGCGGGGAAGTGACGCGAGTGCTATTTGCACTGTGTATGGCAATTGGAGCACAATAGTGACTCGTCTTACCAGAAAACAACTCTTGCTCTTAGGACAAAAACCTGCATGTGACTCAACTCCATTTAGGACTGGGAAACAAACGCTAGCTCGCCTTACAAGAAACACACTCTGCTTTTGAGAAAAGAGCACTCTTCTACTCTACTGTGTTTCCTATGGGGTCCGAACAGTGAGCTTGCTCAGAACAAAAGAACTGTGCTTCCTGCACACACGGCCATATCTAGTTCAATTCTGCTTAGGAACCTGACAAGAACAGTAGATCCTCTTCAGTCCAATACACTGTACTTGCTGGGAACAGACGCCAGGGCTATTTGTCCTGTGTATGACAATGGCTGCGCAATAGTGACTCTTCTTACCATAAAACAACTCTTGCACGTAGGACCAGAAACTGTATGTGATTCAACTCCATTTAGGACTGGGAAACAAACGCTAGCTCGCCTTACAAGAAACACATTCTGCTTTAGAGAAAAGAGCACTCATCTACTCTACTGTGTTTCCTATAGGGCCAGAACAGTGAGCTTGCTCAGAACAAAAGAACTGTGCTTCCTACACACACGGGCCATATCTAGTTCAACTAAGCTTAGGAAACTGACAAGAACAGTAGCTCCTCTTCAGTCCGATACACTGTACTTGCTGGGAACAGACGCGAGTGCTTTTTGCACTGTGTATTGCAATGGGAGCGCAATAGTGACTTTCCTACCAGAAAACAACTGTTGCTCGTAGGACCAGAAACTGCTTGTGATTCAACTCCATTTAGGACTGGGAAACAAATGCTAGCTTGCCTTACATGAAACACACTCTGCTTTTGAGAAAAGAGCACTCTTCTACTCTACTGTGTTTCCTATGGGGTCCGAACAGTGAGCTTGCTCAGAACAAAAGAACTGTGCTTCCTACACACATGGGCCATATCTAGTTCAACTCTGCTTAGAAAACAGACAAGAACAGTAGCTCCTCTTCAGTCCGATACACTGTACTTGCTGGGAACAGACGCCAGTGCTATTTGCACTGTGTATGGCAATGGAAGCGCAATAGTGACTTTCCTTCCAGAAAACAACTCTTGCTCGTAGGACCACAAATTGCATGTGATTCAACACCATTTAGGACTGGGAAACAAATGCTCGCACACCTTACACGAAACAAACTCTGCTTTAGAAAAAAGAGTACTCTTGTACTCTACTATGTTTCCTATGGGGTCCAAACAGTGAGCTTGCTCAGAACAAAAGAACTGTGCTTCCTACACAGACGGACCATATGTAGTTCAACTCTGCTTAGGAAACTGACAAGAACAGTAGTTCCTATTCAGTCCAATACACTGTACTTGCTGGGAACCGACGCGAGTGCTATTTGTCCTGTGTATGGCAATGGGAGAGCAATAGTGACTCTTCTTACCAGAAAACAACTCTTGCTCATAGGAATAGAAACTGCATGTGATTCAACTCCATTTAGGACTGGGAAACAAACGCTAGCTCGCCTTAAAAGAAACACACTCTGCTTTTGAGAAAAGAGCACTCTTCTACTCCACTGTGTTTCCTATGGGGTCCAAACAGTATGCTTGCTCAGAACAAAAGAACTGTGCTTCCTACACACATGCACCATATCTAGTTCAACTCTGCTTAGGAAACTGACAAGAACAGTAGCTCCTATTCAGTCCAATACACTGTGCTTGCTGGGAACAGACGCGAGTGCTATTTGCCCTGTGTATGGCATTTGGAGCGCAATAGTGACTCTTCTTACCAGAAAACAACTCTTGCTCATAGGACCAAAAACTGCATGTGACTCAACTCCATTTAGGACCGGGAATCAAACGCGAGCTCGCCTTACAAGAAACACACTCTGCTTTAGAGAAAAGAGCACTCTTCTTCTCTACTGTGTTTCCTATAGGGCCAGAACAGTGAGCTTGCTCACAACATAATAACTGTGCTTCCTACACACACGGGCCATATCTAGTTCAACTCTGCTTAGGAAACTGACAAGAACAGTAGCTTTTCTTCAGTCCGATACAGTGTACTTGCTGAGAAAAGACGCGAGTGCTACTTGCAATGGGTATGGCAATTGGAGCACAATAGTGACTCGTCTTACCAGAAAACAACTCTTGCTCGTAGGACAAAAAACTGCATGTGACTCAACTCCATTTAGGACTGGGAAACAAACTCTAGCTCGCCTTACAAGAAACACAATCTGTTTTTGAGAAAAGAGCACTCTTCTACTCTACTGTGTTTCCTAAAGGGCAAGAACAGTGAGCTTCCTCAGAACAAATGAACTGTGCTTCCTCGACACACGAGCCATATCTAGTTCAACTCTGCTTAGGAGACTGACAAGAACAGGAGCTACTCTTCAGTCCAATGCACTGTACTTGCTGGGAACAGACGCGAGTGCTATTTGCACTGTGTATGGCAATGAGAGCACAATAGTGGATTTCCTTACCAGAAAACAACTCTTGCTCGTAGGACCAGAAACTGCATGTGATTCAACTCCATTTAGGACTGGGAAACAAACGCTAGCTCGCCTTACATGAAACACACTCTGCTTTTGAGAAAAGAGCACTCTTCTACTCTACTGTGTTTCCTATAGGGCCAGAATAGTGAGCTTGCTTACAACATAAGAACTGTGCTTTCTACACACACGGTCCTTATCTAGTTCAACTCTGCTTAGGAAACTGACAAGAACAGTATGGCTCCTCTTCAGTCCGATACACTGTGTTTACTGGGAACAGACGCGAGTGCTATTTGCACTGTGTATGACATTTGGAGCGCAATAGTGACTCTTCTTACCAGAAAACACCTCTTGCTCATAGGACCAAATCTCCCTGTGACCAAACTCCATTTAGGACTGGGAAACAAACGCGAGCTCGCCTTACAAGAAACACACTCTGCTTTAGAGAAAAGAGCACTCTTCTACTCTACTGTGTTTCCTATAGTGCCAGAACAGTGAGCTTGCTCAGAACATAATAACTGTGCTTCCTACACACGGGCCATATCTAGTTCAACTCTGCTTAGGAAACTGACAAGAACAGTAGCTCTTCTTCAGTCCAATACACTGTACTTGCGGGGAAGAGACGCGAGTGCTATTTGCACTGTGTATGTCAATTGGAGCACAACAGTGACTTGTCTTACCAGAAAACAACTCTTGCTCGTAGGACAAAAAACTGCATGTGACTCAACTCCATTTTAGAGTCGGAAACAAACTTTAGCTCCCCTTACAAGAAACACACTCTGCTTTTGAGAAAAGAGCACTCTTCTACTCTACTGTGTTTCCTATAGGGCCAGAACAGTGAGCTTGCTCAGAACAAATGAACTGTGCTTCCTCGACACACGGGCCATATCTAGTTCAACTCTGCTTAGGAGACTGACAAGAACAGTAGCTCCTCTTCAGTCCAATACACTGTACTTGCTGGGAACAGACGCGTGTGCTATTTGCACTGTGTATGGCAATGAGAGCGCAATAGTGGCTTTCCTTACCAGAAAACAACTCTTGCTCATAGGACCACAAACTGCATGTGACTCAACGCCATGTAGGACTGGGAAACGAACGTTCGCGCGCCTTACAAGAAACACACTCTGCTTTTGAGAAAAGAGCACTCTTCTACTCTACTGTGTTTCCTATGGGGTCCAAACAGTGAGCTTGCTCAGAACAAAAGAACTGTGCTTCCTACACACACCGACCATATGTAGTTTAACTCTGCTTAGGAAACTGACAAGAACAGTAGTTCCTATTCAGTCCAATACACTGTACTTGCTGGGAAAAGACGCCAGTGCTTTTTTTCCTGTGTATGGCAATGGGAGCGCAATAGTGACTTTCCTACCAGAAAACAACTGTTGCTCGTAGGACCAGAAACTGCATGTGATTCAACTCCATTTAGGACTGGGAAACAAACGCCAGCTCGCCTTACAAGAAACACACTCTGCTTTAGAGAAAAGAGCACTCTTCTACTCTACTGTGTTTCCTATGGGGTCCAAACAGAGAGCTTGCTCAGAACAAAAGAACTGTGCTTCCTCCACACACGGACCATATGTAGTTCAACTCTGCTTAGGAACCTGACAAGAACAGTAGCTCCTCTTCAGACCAATACACTGTATTTGATGGGAACAGACGCTAGTGCTATTTGCACTGTGTATGGCAATGAGAGCACAATATTGACTTTCCTTACTAGAAAACAACTCTTGCTCGTAGGACAAAAAACTGCATGTGACTCAACTCCATTTAGGACTGGGAAACAAACGCTAGCTCGCCTTCCAAGAAACACACTCTGCTTTTGAGAAAAGAGCACTCATCTACTCTACTGTGTTTCCTATGTGTTCGGAACAGTGAGCTTGCTCAGAACAAAAAAACTGTGCTTCCTACAAACACGGCCAAATCTAGTTCAACTCTGCTTAGGAACCTGACAAGAACAGTACATACTCTTCAGTCCAATACACTGTACTTGCTGGGAACAGACGCCAGTGCTATTTGTCCTGTGTATGGCAATGGCAGCGCAATAGTGACTCTTCTTACCAGAAAACAACTCTTGCTCGTAGGACCAGAAACTGCATGTGATTCAACTCCATTTATGACTGGGAAACAAACTCCACCTCGCTTTACAAGAAACACACTCTGCTTTAGAGAAAAGAGCACTCTTCTACTCTACTTTGTTTCCTATGGGGTCCAAACACAGAGCTTGCTCAGAACAAAAGAACTGTGCTTCCTACACACACGGGCCATATCTAGTTCAACTCTGTTTAGGAAACTGACAAGAACAGTAGCTCCTCTTCAGACCAATACACAGTACTTGCGGGGAAGAGACGCGAGTGCTATTTGCACTGTGTATGGCAATTGGAGCACAATAGTGACTCGTCTTACCAGAAAACAACTCTTGCTCTTAGGACAAAAACCTGCATGTGACTCAACTCCATTTAGGACTGGGAAACAAATGCTAGCTCGCCTTACAAGAAACACACTCTGCTTTTGAGAAAAGAGCACTCTTCAACTCTACTGTGTTTCCTATGGGGTCCGAACAGTGAGCTTGCTCAGAACAAAAGAACTGTGCTTCCTGCACACACGGCCATATCTAGTTCAATTCTGCTTAGGAACCTGACAAGAACAGTAGATCCTCTTCAGTCCAATACACTGTACTTGCTGGGAACAGACGCCAGGGCTATTTGTCCTGTGTATGACAATGGCTGCGCAATAGTGACTCTTCTTACCATAAAAAAACTCTTGCACGTAGGACCAGAAACTGTATGTGATTCAACTCCATTTCGGACTGGGAAACAAACGCTAGCTCGCCTTACAAGAAACACATTCTGCTTTAGAGAAAAGAGCACTCATCTACTCTACTGTGTTTCTTATAGGGCCAGAACAGTGAGCTTGCTCAGAACAAAAGAACTGTGCTTCCTACACACACGGGCCATATCTAGTTCAACTAAGCTTAGGAAACTGACAAGAACAGTAGCTCCTCTTCAGTCCGATACACTGTACTTGCTGGGAACAGACGCGAGTGCTTTTTGCACTGTGTATTGCAATGGGAGCGCAATAGTGACTTTCCTACCAGAAAACAACTGTTGCTCGTAGGACCAGAAACTGCTTGTGATTCAACTCCATTTAGGACTGGGAAACAAATGCTAGCTTGCCTTACATGAAACACACTCTGCTTTTGAGAAAAGAGCACTCTTCTACTCTACTGTGTTTCCTATGGGGTCCGAACAGTGAGCTTGCTCAGAACAAAAGAACTGTGCTTCCTACACACACGGGCCATATCTAGTTCAACTCTGCTTAGAAAACAGACAAGAACAGTAGCTCCTCTTCAGTCCGATACACTGTACTTGCTGGGAACAGACGCCAGTGCTATTTGCACTGTGTATGGCAATGGAAGCGCAATAGTGACTTTCCTTCCAGAAAACAACTCTTGCTCGTAGGACCACAAATTGCATGTGATTCAACACCATTTAGGACTGGGAAACAAATGCTCGCACACCTTACACGAAACAAACTCTGCTTTAGAAAAAAGAGTACTCTTGTACTCTACTGTGTTTCCTATGGGGTCCAAACAGTGAGCTTGCTCAGAACAAAAGAACTGTGCATCCTACACAGACGGACCATATGTAGTTCAACTCTGCTTAGGAAACTGACAAGAACAGTAGTTCCTATTCAGTCCAAAACACTGTACTTGCTGGGAACCGACGCGAGTGCTATTTGTCCTGTGTATGGCAATGGGAGCGCAATAGTGACTCTTCTTACCAGAAAACAACTCTTGCTCATAGGAATAGAAACTGCATGTGATTCAACTCCATTTAGGACTGGGAAACAAACGCTAGCTCGCCTTAAAAGAAACACACTCTGCTTTTGAGAAAAGAGCACTCTTCTACTCCACTGTGTTTCCTATGGGGTCCAAACAGTAAGCTTGCTCAGAACATAATAACTGTGCTTCCTACACACACGGGCCATATCTAGTTCAACTCTGCTTAGGAAACTGACAAGAACAGTAGCTTTTCTTCAGTCCGATACAGTGTACTTGCTGAGAACAGACGCGAGTGCTACTTGCAATGGGTATGGCAATTGGAGCACAATAGTGACTCGTCTTACCAGAAAACAACTCTTGCTCGTAGGACAAAAAACTGCATGTGACTCAACTCCATTTAGGACTGGGAAACAAACTCTAGCTCGCCTTACAAGAAACACAATCTCTTTTTGAGAAAAGAGCACTCTTCTACTCTACTGTGTTTCCTAAAGGGCAAGAACAGTGAGCTTGCTCAGAACAAATGAACTGTGCTTCCTCGACACACGAGCCATATCTAGTTCAACTCTGCTTAGGAGACTGACAAGAACAGGAGCTACTCTTCAGTCCAATGCACTGTACTTGCTGGGAACAGACGCCAGTGCTATTTGCACTGTGTATGGCAATGAGAGCACAATAGTGGATTCCTTACCAGAAAACAACTCTTGCTCGTAGGACCAGAAACTGCATGTGATTCAACTCCATTTAGGACTGGGAAACAAACGCTAGCTCGCCTTACAAGAAACACACTCTGCTTTTGAGAAAAGAGCACTCTTCTACTCTACTGTGTTTCCTATAGGGCCAGAACAGTGAGCTTGCTTACAACATAAGAACTGTGCTTTCTACACACACGGTCCTTATCTAGTTCAACTCTGCTTAGGAAACTGACAAGAACAGTATGGCTCCTCTTCAGTCCGATACACTGTGCTTACTGGGAACAGACGCGAGTGCTACTTGCACTGTGTATGACATTTGGAGCGCAATAGTGACTCTTCTTACCAGAAAACACCTCTTGTTCATAGGACCAAAAACTCCCTGTGACCAAACTCCATTTAGGGACTGGGAAACAAACGCGAGCTCGCCTTACAAGAAACACACTCTGCTTTAGAGAAAAGAGCACTCTTCTACTCTACTGTGTTTCCTATAGTGCCAGAACAGTGAGCTTGCTCAGAACATAATAACTGTGCTTCCTACACACGGGCCATATCTAGTTCAACTCTGCTTAGGATACTGACAAGAACAGTAACTCTTCTTCAGTCCAATACACTGTACTTGCGGGGAAGAGACGCGAGTGCTATTTGCACTGTGTATGTCAATTGGAGCACAACAGTGACTCGTCTTACCAGAAAACAACTCTTGCTAGTAGGACAAAAAACTGCATGTGACTCAACTCCATTTTAGAGTCGGAAACAAACTTTAGCTCCCCTTACAAGAAACACACTCTGCTTTTGAGAAAAGAGCACTCTTCTACTCTACTGTGTTTCCTATAGGGCCAGAAACAGTGAGCTTGCTCAGAACAAATGAACTGTGCTTCCTCGACACACGGGCCATATCTAGTTCAACTCTGCTTAGGAGACTGACAAGAACAGTAGCTCCTCTTCAGTCCAATACACTGTACTTGCTGGGAACAGACACGTGTGCTATTTGCACTGTGTATGGCAATGAGAGCGCAATAGTGGCTTTCCTTACCAGAAAACAACTCTTGCTCATAGGACCACAAACTGCATGTGACTCAACGCCATGTAGGACTGGGAAACGAACGTTCGCGCGCCTTACAAGAAACACACTCTGCTTTTGAGAAAAGAGCACTCTTCTACTCTACTGTGTTTCCTATGGGGTCCAAACAGTGAGCTTGCTCAGAACAAAAGAACTGTGCTTCCTACACACACCGACCATATGTAGTTCAACTCTGCTTAGGAAACTGACAAGAACAGTAGTTCCTATTCAGTCCAATACACTGTACTTGCTGGGAACAGACGCCAGTGCTTTTTTTCCTGTGTATGGCAATGGGAGCGCAATAGTGACTTTCCTACCAGAAAACAACTGTTGCTCGTAGGACCAGAAACTGCTTGTGATTCAACTCCCTTTAGGACTGGGAAACAAATGCTAGCTTGCCTTACATGAAACACACTCTGCATTTGAGAAAAGAGCACTCTTCTACTCTACTGTGTTTCCTATGGGGTCCGAACAGTGAGCTTGCTCAGAACAAAAGAACTGTGCTTCCTACACACACGGGCCATATCTAGTTCAACTCTGCTTAGGAAACAGACAGGAACAGTAGCTCCTCTTCAGTCCGATACACTGTACTTGCTGGGAACAGACGCCAGTGCTATTTGCACTGTGTATGGCAATGGAAGCGCAATAGTGACTTTCCTTCCAGAAAACAACTCTTGCTCGTAGGACCACAAATTGCATGTGATTCAACACCATTTAGGACTGGGAAACAAATGCTCGCACACCTTACACGAAACAAACTCTGCTTTAGAAAAAAGAGTACTCTTGTACTCTACTATGTTTCCTATGGGGTCCAAACAGTGAGCTTGCTCAGAACAAAAGAACTGTGCTTCCTACACAGACGGACCATATGTAGTTCAACTCTGCTTAGGAAACTGACAAGAACAGTAGTTCCTATTCAGTCCAATACACTGTACTTGCTGGGAACCAACGCGAGTGCTATTTGTCCTGTGTATGGCAATGGGAGAGCAATAGTGACTCTTCTTACCAGAAAACAACTCTTGCTCATAGGAATAGAAACTGCATGTGATTCAACTCCATTTAGGACTGGGAAACAAACGCTAGCTCGCCTTAAAAGAAACACACTCTGCTTTTGAGAAAAGAGCACTCTTCTACTCCACTGTGTTTCCTATGGGGTCCAAACAAGTATGCTTGCTCAGAACAAAAGAACTGTGCTTCCTACACACATGCACCATATCTAGTTCAACTCTGCTTAGGAAACTGACAAGAACAGTAGCTCCTATTCAGTCCAATACACTGTGCTTGCTGGGAACAGACGCGAGTGCTATTTGCCCTGTGTATGGCATTTGGAGCGCAATAGTGACTCTTCTTACCAGAAAACAACTCTTGCTCATAGGACCAAAAACTGCATGTGACTCAACTCCATTTAGGACCGGGAATCAAACGCGAGCTCGCCTTACAAGAAACACACTCTGCTTTAGAGAAAAGAGCACTCTTCTTCTCTACTGTGTTTCCTATAGGGCCAGAACAGTGAGCTTGCTCACAACATAATAACTGTGCTTCCTACACACACGGGCCATATCTAGTTCAACTCTGCTTAGGAAACTGACAAGAACAGTAGCTTTTCTTCAGTCCGATACAGTGTACTTGCTGAGAAAAGACGCGAGTGCTACTTGCAATGGGTATGGCAATTGGAGCACAATAGTGACTCGTCTTACCAGAAAACAACTCTTGCTCGTAGGACAAAAAACTGCATGTGACTCAACTCCATTTAGGACTGGGAAACAAACTCTAGCTCGCCTTACAAGAAACACAATCTGTTTTTGAGAAAAGAGCACTCTTCTACTCTACTGTGTTTCCTAAAGGGCAAGAACAGTGAGCTTCCTCAGAACAAATGAACTGTGCTTCCTCGACACACGAGCCATATCTAGTTCAACTCTGCTTAGGAGACTGACAAGAACAGGAGCTACTCTTCAGTCCAATGCACTGTACTTGCTGGGAACAGACGCGAGTGCTATTTGCACTGTGTATGGCAATGAGAGCACAATAGTGGATTTCCTTACCAGAAAACAACTCTTGCTCGTAGGACCAGAAACTGCATGTGATTCAACTCCATTTAGGACTGGGAAACAAACGCTAGCTCGCCTTACATGAAACACACTCTGCTTTTGAGAAAAGAGCACTCTTCTACTCTACTGTGTTTCCTATAGGGCCAGAATAGTGAGCTTGCTTACAACATAAGAACTGTGCTTTCTACACACACGGTCCTTATCTAGTTCAACTCTGCTTAGGAAACTGACAAGAACAGTATGGCTCCTCTTCAGTCCGATACACTGTGTTTACTGGGAACAGACGCGAGTGCTATTTGCACTGTGTATGACATTTGGAGCGCAATAGTGACTCTTCTTACCAGAAAACACCTCTTGCTCATAGGACCAAATCTCCCTGTGACCAAACTCCATTTAGGACTGGGAAACAAACGCGAGCTCGCACTTACAAGAAACACACTCTGCTTTAGAGAAAAGAGCACTCTTCTACTCTACTGTGTTTCCTATAGTGCCAGAACAGTGAGCTTGCTCAGAACATAATAACTGTGCTTCCTACACACGGGCCATATCTAGTTCAACTCTGCTTAGGAAACTGACAAGAACAGTAGCTCTTCTTCAGTCCAATACACTGTACTTGCGGGGAAGAGACGCGAGTGCTATTTGCACTGTGTATGTCAATTGGAGCACAACAGTGACTTGTCTTACCAGAAAACAACTCTTGCTCGTAGGACAAAAAACTGCATGTGACTCAACTCCATTTTAGAGTCGGAAAACAAACTTTAGCTCCCCTTACAAGAAACACACTCTGCTTTTGA